>NC_063444.1:21360721-21683412 GCF_020379485.1 Brassica napus | reverse complement strand
CGCTGTACTGTTTTCTATTGTGATTGGCACGACAACACCCCAGATCGAGGTGTGAGAACAGATGCATTTGGTGTTATATCAGTAAATTCGAGGCGAAAGCTGCAATATTATGATCCTTTCATTCTTGCTTCCCAGGCCGATCAGGTAATTAAATGTTAATTATTCAGAATGATTCATCATCATGTGTATTAATTTATAATTTTTCTAAATGTTACAGGTTTGTTATATCAAGTACCCCCGGGTAAGGAACAGAGATGATCCATGGGTTACTGTTACAAGACTCAACCCGAGAGGCCGAGTTCAGGGAAGTTCTGAGCTGGAAGACCCACTACAACCAAGCACATCCGGCAACTGTAGTGCAGCAGAAGATTTAGCTGGAGTTGGCCTTGTAGTCGATTTAACCGACTTTGGAGAGGAAGCCGTCGTTCACGTAGAGGATGAACCAGTAATTGGAGAGTTTCACCAAGATCCAGATTCAGATTCATCTGGTGATGATGACTCGGAAACAGACTACCATTGAACTTATTTTTTTTTTTTTTTTAAGAAATACCGAGGAAATTCCGAGGAACACTTGATATAACCTCTTTCCTTGGATAATAGTTATTTGGTTTATCTAGCAAGGCAAAGCTGAATACGAATTAAAAGCTACACAAAACACAACCAAATAAAACAAAGAAACCATGTAAAAGAAATACGAACTCATAATTAAGAAACCTAAAAAAAAACTCAGTTCAAAATTAACAGAAAATAAGACCATAAAACGTTAGAATAGAAAAGAAAATAAAATAGCCGGTGATAGCTCCTACTCCTCGTCTCCTGCTCCAGATGTTCCTGCATCGTTGGGTCTCTTGGACCTATTTCTTACCCTGTGTGTACCACTCGAACCCGAACCAGAGCTGGATGGAGAGTTGTCCCGATGAACTACATCATCCTTTTGGCAACGACACGGCCTGATACGTGAAATGGCAGCCCAGATCTTGTGTAGCATGTCGTTGTTTGTCTTTATGCTCTGATCTCTCCAATGTTGTTGCTGGCGCGAAGTGGCGTTCGGTGGAAGCTCTTGCAGCTTGTACTGGCTGGAGTCTGATGGGAGTAGCTGATGGGGTTGTGAATCATCTGGAATGGCTTGTGCAGCCTCATCTTGTCCTTCTTCATCAACCACGCCCTTGCCTTTGGTCTGATATTTTGGCGTGAAGAAGGATGGCTTGTCTACTAGTGCGGTAGCAGGGGGTAGAAACTCAACTGCAGCCTCTGAAAGTAGAGCAGTCAGGCCGATCTGAGGCAGGTGGCAGTAGAGTGTTTTCTTCGCTCGGTCCTGGAATACGTAGACGTAAGGACCATCCCGATCGATCCTCGAGTGGGGACCAGCTATGAACTCCTTACTTACTAGAGAAATGACATCCAGGTAGTTCCAAGCAATGTTGTTCGATCTGTCCAGTGCTACCTGGTGGTTCTCACAGTCTACACCCACATGTCTAAGGATCCGAGTAATCACTGCACCAAATCCACATGCATTGCTCTTGGATTTGGTTACTTTCCCCTTGTATCCTGCTAAGTTTGCGGCCAGCACCGCTGATGTCTCGAGTTTTAACCCGATTATCTAACTGCAAGTGCACAGTAAAGTACGCAGTAGTAATACGGGATCGAATCCACAGGGACCGATGATCACACGTAGAGTTGCAGACAAGTTAATAGCTACAGCGAATCAAGATATATTTTTGATGGTTTTTATTTAATTTTCTCTAGTGTCACAAAGCATAAACAAGCATGTAAAAAGATGATTTAAACGATTTGAAAGCTATTTTAAAACAAACGTTGGGCATTGGGAATTCTCAGGGATTTCTTTTTAATCAAGATACAATTAATGGAAGACACAGGGATATATTAAGAACCGTCTAGAACTCAAACACGATATTAGAATTAACCTACTTCCGTAGCGCTAATTCTCTATGTTATAGAAATCTCCACACTAACTTCCGCTGAGTTTCAATTTCTAAACAAGCATTAAGAACAGGTTCAATATGTTCACAAAGCGCAATAACATCAACTTCCGAGGGTTAAGGACACTTTGCTCATCTAAAGTATTTTCGGAAGTTCAAACAATCACTTTCGGTGCATCAAACAATCTGAAATCATGAACTAAGTGATCAATTCAGTTCAAGCAGTAAGAAATCCATTAGATGAAGAACCAAAACGTAATCCCTTAGTCTACACACGTTTTATGGATCAAAACATCAAGAAATCCCCTATGAGAACCCCTAAACCCAACTAGATGACTACTCACACATAACTAAGCAAGAACAAAACGATTTTGATGAAGAAAACATGATAAGATTGTATTAAAACAGAGTAAAGGTTCAGAAGATCTTCTCCAAATGGTTTTGAGATGAACTCCTTTACAAATCTTCACAAATCACACCAAAACAAGTACAAAACACTCAAATCTTCTCTCTAGAACTTGTAAATCTCCTCCTTGGTCGCCCCTGGTCTTTTTAGAGTCTCAAAGGTCCAGTTCTTTCGTGAATTATTGAGGGGAGTGGGTAAAAAGGAGTGAAAAGCTCGTTTGTGCGTGTGGAGCCCGTAGCGCCTGAGATCGGTCGATCCACATGGCCCGGATCGGTCGATCTCGTGTATGAAAGCCTAGGATCGGTCGATCCACATATCCCGGATCGGTCGATCTAGTGCTCTGTGCGATCAATACTTCATTCGGTCCATTGTTCGGTCCATCTTGCTTCTGAATAAATCCCGAATGCGTTCTTTTCTTTCAAGCTATCTAGTAACCTGCATATTACACTTAAGAACACCAAAACGCATCAAATAGACCAAAACATTAATTAAAACCGACCATTTAATTGCTCCAAAACGAGTTTAAAACCGTTAAAAACACGGAATATCAACTCCCCCAGACTTGAATCTTTGCTTGTCCTCAAGTAAAGAGGATTAAAATTTGGGAGCTCACTAACCCTCAGTAGACCTTACCTTGTGATTTCGCTAACCACTTAAATCAGAGACTGTCAAGGCTTTCATTCCAAATCCCCACCAAGACCGCGCAAACCTTTCCATATTTCAGACCTGCAAGTCTCAGTTTCAAGTAATCAACTCTTTACATTCATTAAAAAGGGCGTGACCTTTCCACCAAAGATATCTCCATCAGGTATAACGGGCTTGGTGTTTGGGAGGCTGTTTTAGTGTTTAATTAGGTGAGGCTCAAGTGTTTGTGGGTATCAGCGATAACAAAAAAAATGCAAAACATTATGCAAAATCGCTGGAGAGACCGAGTATATTGATAACCATGTTTTCGAACTGCTCAAGTCTCAAATGATCAAAACCAACAAATCTCAAACTCTAACCCCAAATTTAAACAAAGCATCATCTCTAGTACATAAAATAAAAATAAAATGTCTAAATCAAATATACTGAATGAGATATAAACATGAATTTTTTTTTTTTTTTTTTTTTTTTTTTTTTGGACCGATTACTTGCAAATGTTTTGTGGTAATCGATCGAATCATATCTTTTTTTTTTTTTTTTTTTTTTTTTTTTTTTTTTTAGGAAAACTTATACAAACCGGAATCGAATATATACACTGCGATGCAATCACACACTTACAACACCCAATTTTTCTATTTACACCTCTAGACACACAGGTCCGTGTCTAACCACCTAAATGTTCCGATCCTACCTAAGCAGTCGGATGAACCATGTCTACCCTAATCTCTCCATTGTTTTTGCACATGTATGCACATATGATCAGTGTGTAAGAATGCATGGAGATGAAATAAAAGGGTAAGGTGTAGGTGAGGTACCAAACTATTGATGAGTCTGGCCATTCAGGATTATTAAAGAGTGGTAGAATGTGGTAAAGAAAATCCTGAATGTGTATATGGTGTACCGTTTCCTGATGTTGATTCCTGGTCAAAAGAAATTAAATTCATTAATGGTCAAAAATAGTTGAGTCGACTACAATTCACCGAGACTTGATAAAAGATTTAAGGAGAGGTTGTTTGGTCAAGTGGTTCCTCGGTTTGTCTGCGCTAACAGTCCTGAAAAATGGTCAATATGAAATGTAATGCACAACACACAAGGAAGTAGTCTAATAATCATCACAGGGTCTGAGAAAAATACGTAGAGAGTTTTTAAAACACAAAGAAAATAAAAGAAATAAAAGCAATATGGTACATAAGTAGCATCCTCCCCCAGACTTACTTCACACCGTCTCGGTGTGAAAATAATTCCAAGAGAGATTACCGATCAGGCGTTGCGGTCAGTACGCCTCTTGGAGCGCCTCTCCAAGGCTCCATCATCATCAGAGTCCTCCGCTGCCTCAGGTCCAGCAGCGGTGCCGTGGGCGCCTTAGATCGACCGATCCATAGGCGTTGGATCGACCGATCTCTGCCTGATCGTGATACATGCCTGAAAATCATCTAAAAAACACATCCAAAAATCAATTCACACAAAAAAAAACATAATCACAAAAGAGAAAGAAAATCAAACCATGTGGGTTGCCTCCCACTCAGCGCTTGTTTAAAGTCGCGAGCCTGACTATTTTGTTGTCCTTAGGCGAGATCAGGTTCCGATAAAGGAATGTTGGTTCCTTCTTCGGGTTTTGCATCTGTGAAGTAAGGTTTTAGCCTCTGCCCATTGACGGTGAATTTCCTCCCATTGTCTTCCAAGACAACAGCTCCATAAGGTCTAACCTCTGTGATGGTGAAAGGTCCGGACCAACGAGACTTAAGCTTTCCAGGAAATAGCTTGAGTCTAGAGTTGAACAGAAGGACTTTGTCTCCAGCAGCGAAGTCTCTCGGGATTATCTTTCTGTCATGCCATGCCTTAGTTCTTTCCTTGTAGATTTTGGTGTTCTCATAGGCGTTCAACCGAATCTCGTCCAGCTCGTTCAACTGAACCATCCTCCTTTCTGCTGCGGTTTTAATGTCGAAGTTCATCAACTTCGTTGCCCAAAAACCACTGTACTCCAATTCCACAGGTAGGTGACAAGACTTTCCATAGACCAGATTAAAAGGAGTGGTGCCCAAGGGAGTCTTGTAGGCGGTTCTATACGCCCATAAGGCGTCATCAAGCTTCACAGCCCAGTCTTTCCTTGTTTTGCCTACAGCCTTCTCCAAAATCCCCTTGATTTCTCGGTTCGATATTTCAACCTGCCCACTTGTCTGAGGATGATAAGGTGTAGCTACCTTATGCTTTACTCCATGTTTCTTCAGCAGTTTATCGAACGTCTTGTTGATGAAGTGAGAGCCTCCATCACTAATAACCACTCTCGGGATCCCGAATCTTGGAAAAATGACTGTCTTGAACATTTTCTTGACAACACTAGAGTCATTTGTCTTGCTGGCTACTGCTTCCACCCACTTGGAGACATAATCAACCGCAACCAAGATGTACTCATTTCCATAAGAAGATGGGAAAGGGCCCATAAAATCAATTCCCCATACATCAAAAACTTCAACTTCAAGGATGAAATTTTGGGGCATCTCATTTCTCTTACTGATGTTACCCTTCCGCTGACATGCATCACACTTTGAGACAAACTCATGGGCGTCTCTGAAAAGTGTAGGCCACCAGTAACCAGCCTGCAGGACCTTAGAAACCGTCTTGAATGTTGCAAAATGGCCTGCGTATTCTGAGCTGTGGCAGTGGAAAAGAATCCCTTGCATCTCATTCTCCAGAACACATCTCCTGAATAAACCATCTGAGCATCTCTTGTAGAGGAAGGGATCATCCCAGTAATAGTGGTTCACATCTCTCATGAACTTCTTCCTCTCATATCCCTTCAGGTTCGGTGGTTCAATTCCAGCACATAGGTAGTTTGCAAAGTCTGCAAACCATGGGAGATCATCCTGAATTTGTCTCATGGCACAGCAATCAGCCTGATCCAAATACTCATCCTCCAGCAAGGTGATCACATAGACATTCTCCTCGGGTAATGTATCATCCAGTGGTGTTTCAGCTTCCACTCTCATTCGGGAAAGATGATCTGCCACTCCATTTTCTGCTCCTCTCTTGTCTCTGATCTCAATATCAAACTCCTGTAGGAGTAAGATCCACCTTAAGAGTCTCGGTTTAGCATCTTTTTTCGTCATCAGGTACTTCAAGGCTGCATGATCTGTGTGCACAATTACTTTCGAGCCCACCAAATAGGACCTGAACTTCTCGAAAGCATAAACTACTGCCAGCAACTCCTTCTCAGTGGTAGCATACTTGATTTGAGCATCATCAAGCGTTCGGCTGGCATAATAGATCACATGGAGTTTCTTGTCTTTTCTCTGCCCCAAAACAGCTCCAATCGCGTAATCACTTGCGTCACACATTATTTCAAATGGCAAGTCCCAATCTGGTGGCTGCACAATGGGAGCACTGACTAGAGACTTCTTGAGAATCTGAAACGCAGCGAGGCAGTCAGCATCAAAAACAAACTTCGCTTCTTTGCACAGCAGACGGGTGAGTGGCCTCGCTATCATAGAGAAGTCTTTGATAAACCTCCTGTAGAAACCGGCATGTCCCAGAAAACTCCGAATATCCCTCACTGTCCTGGGAGGCTGTAGGCTGGTCATAACTTCAATCTTTGCTTTGTCAACCTCGATACCCTGCTCTGATATCCTGTGACCCAAAACAATGCCATCTTTCACCATGAAATGACACTTCTCCCAATTTAACACCAAGTTCTTCTCCTCACATCTTTCCAGCACCTTGCACAGATTAGCAAGGCAGTCGCTAAATGAAGAACCGTAGACTGAGAAATCGTCCATAAAAACCTCCATAATGTCCTCAATAAGATCAGTAAAGATCGACATCATGCATCTCTGGAAAGTTGCAGGAGCATTGCACAATCCGAAGGGCATTCTCCTGTAGGCAAAAGTACCGTATGGGCAGGTGAATGTTGTCTTCTCTTGGTCGTCTGGATGAATGGGTATCTGAAAGAACCCGGAGTAGCCATCGAGAAAACAGTAGTAGGGGTGGTTGGCTAGTCTTTCCAGCATCTGGTCAATGAAAGGAAGTGGGAAGTGGTCCTTCCTTGTGGCTGAGTTTAGCTTCCTGTAGTCAATGCACATCCTATGCCCTGTGACTGTTCTGGTAGGAATCAGCTCATCCTTCTCATTTGTGATGACAGTGATGCCACCCTTCTTAGGAACCACATGAACCGGGCTCACCCAAGTGCTGTCTGAAATTGGGTAGATCACCCCTGCACTCAACAGCTTTAGAATCTCCTTTTTCACAACTTCCATCAGTTTGGGATTCAGTCTTCGCTGGTGCTCTATGGACGTCTTTGACTCATCCTCCAAGTGAATCTTGTGCATGCAAAGATCTGGAGAAATACCTGTAATATCATCCAAAGAGTACCCCAATGCTTTTCTATACTTTCGCAATTTTGAAAGAAGCAAAGCGGTCTCCACATTATTCAGGTTAGCACAAATAATAACAGGATATGTGGAATTCGGTCCCAAGAATGCATACCTCAGCCCAGCTGGGAGGGCTTTAAGTTCCACCTTTGGAGCATTCTCCTCACTCCAATCTGGTTGGGAGGATGACGGTTTGACGGTTTTATCGGTGCCTGAGTCTTCAAGGCTGACATAGGCGACATGCTTCTCAATCGGTGAGGCTGAATCCAAAATCTCAGAAAATCCAACCACTTCTTGGTTCATGAACCCGAACTCACTCTCCTTTTGGGTCAATGCGACTTGTAGAGGATCATCAGTGTGCAACTCTTCATCCATTTCCTCCACCAGTTCAGTCAATGTATCAACCCAGAAAGTCTGTCCATCAATAGTCGGATTTTTCAGCACCTTCTCCACATTGTATCTCATCGCCATGTCTCCTAGACGTAAGTCTATATGCCCATTCTGTACATCAATCATGGCTCCAGCAGTAGCTAAAAACGGTCTGCCCAAAATGAGAGGATCTTTAGGTTCCTCTTCCAGCTCCAGAACTACAAAATCGGTAAGCACGTATCCCTTTCCAACACCAACAGGGATGTTCTCTAGTACACCGACTGGTCTTCGCACTGATCGGTCAGCAAGGACCAAGGAGATCCTTGTAGGTTTGTAGTTCGTCATGCCTAGCCTCTCAGAGACAGAGAAAGGCATTAGGCTCACTCCTGAACCCAGATCGCAGAGACTCTTCTCAAAAGTAAGTGATCCAATGCGGCATGGTAGAACAAATGCTCCGGGATCTTCACGCTTTTTAGGCATGACATTTTGTAGAACTGCGCTACACTCCTCATTGAGCATCAACACACCCCGCTCTAGGCTCATCTTATCGGTAAGAATCTCCTTCATGTACCTTTTAAGAGAAGGTACCATCTTCACCGCTTCAACAAATGGCAATCTCACATGTAACTCCCCAACAAGGTTCTTTAGCTTCTCGTACTCACGTTCTTTGATCTTCTGCCTTGGTCTGGATGGGTATGGAGCCTTAGGAACATAAGCAGGAGGCGCCACATACACCTCTTCAGGTTCAGAGGAATTTGGCTTCGTCGACACGGGATCGGTCGATCCAGATGGACCGGATCGGTCGATCTCCTTTCCCTTGGATCGGTCGATCTGTTCTTGAGATCGGTCGATCTCTTTCTCTTTCGATTCCTCAATCGTTTTTCCACTCCTAAGTGTTATAGCATTCACAAACTCCTTGGGATTCGTCTCTGACTTCCCTGGTAGAAATCCAGGTGCTGTTCTGCTGCTGGAGGCGGTTTGAGCAACTTGCTTTTCCAAAACTTTCAAATGGGTGTTCAAAGCTTCGAACTTCCCATTAAGCTCTCCATACATGTTATCCACCTTGGTGTTTATCTCTGCAGTGCTATTCTTCTGACCTTCTAGCACCATTTGCAGCATCTTCTTAATTTCGTTATCCTGAGAAGGCTGTGACGAAGAGGCATTTCCTTGATTCTGATAGTTGTTGTACTGCTGCCTTTGCTGAAATCCTGAGTTGCCCGAGTTGTTCCCCTGATATTGATTTCTGTTCTGAAATCCTTGGTTGAACACACTCTGGTTCTGATTCTGGTTCTGCCTGTTTCCTGCCTGAGGGTAGGACTGATGTTGTGGATTCTCCACATTGTTGCTTCGGTAAGACAGATTATTTTGCTGATTTTGATTCCATCCAAGGTTCTGATTGTAGCTCCTGTTGTAGTTTCCTTGACCACCAATGTAGTTCACATCAGCTTGCATATCATCTGAATCATCACCAACAGTTTCTTGTGAGGAACGATAGCCTTGCTCCTCCACAAATTTCACAGATTTCTGATCTCTCTTGAGAAGCATCTCAATCTTGGCATTCAGCTCATCTATCTTCTTGGATTCATACCAACACCCTTCTGGCTGGTGTCAAACCTTGACTTGCGGTTTGCTTTGCTGGATGACAGGTTGTTCAGCAAGGTGTAAGCTTCTTCAACAGTCTTGGTCATGAAATCACCATTACTTGCTGTGTCCATGGCATCTTGACTCTCTTCATGAACTCCATTATAGAAAATGTTCAGCAAACTCACATCAGTGTAGCCATGGTGAGGGCAGTCCTGTGTGTACTCCTTGAAACGCTCCCAAGCCTCATGAAAGCTTTCTGAATCAAGCTGCTGAAAGCTTCCAATTCTGCTTCTCAGATATGTGGACCTTGACTTGGTGAAGAAATGCTGTAGAAAAGCAGCTCTTGTCTCTTCCCATGTAGTAAGAGATCCTGGAGGGATGGACTTTAACCATCTGATAGCTTTATCAGCTAAGGAAAACGGGAACAACCTGCATTTCAAAGCGCCTTGAGGAACTCCATTATGTCTGCTGGTGTCACAGACTCGCTCAAAATGCTCCAAGTGATACATCGGGTCCTCAGACGGGTTTCCATGAAACGGATTTTTCTCCACCAAATTAATGAGACCAGTCTTGATCTCAAAGTCTCTTCTCTCAATGGGAGGTGGGCGAATCCCAGAACGATCGGCATAGAATGCATCTGGTGTATCATAATGTGCAAGCGTCATCCTAGGCATGCCATAGTCTCCAGCCTGTTGTCTTGCAGCTACACCAGCCTGCTGATTATCACCAGCATTGTTGCCTTCTCGTTCATTTACAGGAATTGGATTTTGCGGGTTGTCCTGAAATTGGTCTTCTTGGTGTTCAGCCATTTCAACCTCTTCAGCGGACTCAAGTCTTTTCTTTTTCACTTGTCTCTCTAGGCGGCCGAGCTCTAACTCCAAAGGTATTAAATTCGATGATCCTTTGCTTCTAGTATGAAATCCGCTCATTCACCTGAAAACACAAACAGAAAGAGAAAGACAGAAACATTAGACAAAATAAAGAAAATGCTATAGTCTTAAACTGATCATTAACTCTAGGGTGACCAAATGGTCCCCGGCAACGGCGCCAAAAACTTGATGTCTCGAGTTTTAACCCGATTATCTAACTGCAAGTGCACAGTAAAGTACGCAGTAGTAATACGGGATCGAATCCACAGGGACCGATGATCACACGTAGAGTTGCAGACAAGTTAATAGCTACAGCGAATCAAGATATATTTTTGATGGTTTTTATTTAATTTTCTCTAGTGTCACAAAGCATAAACAAGCATGTAAAAAGATGATTTAAACGATTTGAAAACTATTTTAAAACAAACGTTGGGCATTGGGAATTCTCAGGGATTTCTTTTTAATCAAGATACAATTAATGGAAGACACAGGGATATATTAAGAACCGTCTAGAACTCAAACACGATATTAGAATTAACCTACTTCCGTAGCGCTAATTCTCTATGTTATAGAAATCTCCACACTAACTTCCGCTGAGTTTCAATTTCTAAACAAGCATTAAGAACAGGTTCAATATGTTCACAAAGCGCAATAACATCAACTTCCGAGGGTTAAGGACACTTTGCTCATCTAAAGTATTTTCGGAAGTTCAAACAATCACTTTCGGTGCATCAAACAATCTGAAATCATGAACTAAGTGATCAATTCAGTTCAAGCAGTAAGAAATCCATTAGATGAAGAACCAAAACGTAATCCCTTAGTCTACACACGTTTTATGGATCAAAACATCAAGAAATCCCCTATGAGAACCCCTAAACCCAACTAGATGACTACTCACACATAACTAAGCAAGAACAAAACGATTTTGATGAAGAAAACATGATAAGATTGTATTAAAACAGAGTAAAGGTTCAGAAGATCTTCTCCAAATGGTTTTGAGATGAACTCCTTTACAAATCTTCACAAATCACACCAAAACAAGTACAAAACACTCAAATCTTCTCTCTAGAACTTGTAAATCTCCTCCTTGGTCGCCCCTGGTCTTTTCTGAGTCTCAAAGGTCCAGTTCTTTCGTGAATTATTGAGGGGAGTGGGTAAAAAGGAGTGAAAAGCTCGTGTGTGCGTGTGGAGCCCGTAGCGCCTGAGATCGGTCGATCCACATGGCCCGGATCGGTCGATCTCGTGTATGAAAGCCTAGGATCGGTCGATCCACATATCCCGGATCGGTCGATCTAGTGCTCTGTGCGATCAATACTTCATTCGGTCCATTGTTCGGTCCATCTTGCTTCTGAATAAATCTCGAATGCGTTCTTTTCTTTCAAGCTATCTAGTAACCTGCATATTACACTTAAGAACACCAAAACGCATCAAATAGACCAAAACATTAATTAAAACCGACCATTTAATTGCTCCAAAACGAGTTTAAAACCGTTAAAAACACGGAATATCAACCGCTCCCATGTTGAAGGCAGTAGCAGGTGGGAATGTAGAGTTTCCAAATGCCGGTAGCAAATGCCTCACACCTTGGTACAGGAGGCACAACTCCCATTGCGTGACTGATGCGGCTGTGGTTGTCCCGTATAGCAATGAGCCAATGAGGCGTGTCGCATATCTCAGTACTGGGCTCCGGATAAGTGACTCCTTTGCCTGAGAAGATCTATAAACCCATGTGCCAATCGTTTCCCAGAAGTTCAACAGCTCTGAAGTCCAATAAAGACCATATGTCCTCTCCCCCGCACTCAATCCAAATAGACCGCAGAGGTCTGTGAAAGATACCTCATAGTATACTTTCTGCACTACGAATGCCAGAAAACCTTCCTGATGGCTATCATCGGGACGGGTGACGTATGCGGATGCTATGAACTGGCGTACCAACTCCGGATAAGTGGGTTCCTTGAGGTTGCATAGTTGGCCTAGACCCATGTTCTGGAACAGTCCTTCAATGTCTGCTTTGATTCCCAATATTGTCATCGTCTCAGGACATGCTAGTTGTGTAGCCGGAACGGCTACCTTCTTCATGTTGTTGTAGTGGGTGGTATCAGACTTATCCCACTTCTTTGGCCTTTGCTTCTCCAGCTGTGACGAACCCGCTTCTTGTGTGTTTTTCTTTGCTGATGTTTTCGTGCGCTTCATTCTCTACAAAATAGAATCATTGCTCTCAACATGGTTATAATCAATTAAGAAGGCAAAGCTGAACATGAAAATGAAAAGCAAAATCGAGTTGTGATAAAAAAAAACGAAATTGAAAAAAATTCTCTATCCCTAAATCATCTCAAATCATGTTCCAAACTCGTTGATCACAGACAATTGTGTTCTATTCCATGTTTAAACATCTGTTTCATGCATATTTGATCAAGGAATCAACACGGAAATAAGAAATTCACAAAACCCAAAAAATTGCTCAAGAACACGATTTCAGAATGTGGAGATTCGCGGAGTATACCTGTCTTAGGGTGAAGACGAGTGTAGGAATCAGGTAGAGCTCGAAAAATCAAGTGGAATAGAGCCCAAAATTGTTCAAATCGGATGATTATAGAGAGAGAAAGGGGGGGGGCGAATTATAGGGGAAATCGGAGGGGATGAGAGTTCTAAGGTTTAGATCCAAAAAAGGTCGAGTTTTGCCTTATAATTCTGTTTTCCGAACACGCATCGATCGATGCGTTTTGTTTCTATAACGCATCGATCGATCACATTCTTACGGCCCGGGCCATCTTGGTAATCGATCGATGCGTTTTTGTTCTATAACGCATCGATCGATGCGTTTTTAAAAAAACATACAAGATTTTCCGAGGAAATTCCGAGGAACAATTCAGATTGTCGATCGATCGATGGGATACTCTCATCGATCGATCACAATCTTACGGCCCGGTCCATCCTTGTAATCGATCGATGCGTTTGTGTTCTATAACGCATCGATCGATGCATTTTTAAAAAACATACAAGATTTTCCGACGAAATGCCGAGGAACAATTCAGATTGTCGATAGATCGATGGGTTACTCTCATCGATCGATCACAATCTTACGGCCCCGTAAATCCT
Organism: Brassica napus; assembly: GCF_020379485.1. Lineage (NCBI taxonomy): Eukaryota > Viridiplantae > Streptophyta > Magnoliopsida > Brassicales > Brassicaceae > Brassica > Brassica napus. Next base: position 21,670,136 of record NC_063444.1, on the reverse strand, counting down.
AGTAATCGATCGATGCGTTTTTGTTCTATAACGCATCGATCGATGCATTTTTAAAAAAACATACAAGATTTTCCGATGAAATTCCGAGGAACAATTCAGATTGTCGATAGATCGATGGGTTAATCTCATCGATCGATCACAATCTTACGGCCCGGTCCATCCTAGTAATCGATCGATGCGTTTTTGTTCTATAACGCATCGATCGATGCATTTTTAAAAAAACATACAAGATTTTCCGAGGAAATTCCGAGGAACAATTCAGATTGTCGATAGATCGATGGGATACTCTCATCGATCGATCACAATCTTACGGCCCGGGCCATCTTAGTAATCGATCGATTTGTTTTTGTTCAAAAACGCATCGATCGATGCGTTTTTTTTAAAAAAATTACGTTTTGAAACCCCAAACACTAGTTCGTCGGAATTTCCTCGAAATATTCCGAGGAAATTTCGAGGAAGAAGAGGGTTTCCTCGGAGTTCCCTCGGAATAATCCGAGGAAATTCCGAGGAAATAGGGTTTTTAAACCGAAAACAACGTTTTGCCGTTTGAATAACACCTATATAACCCTTATTAAGTGTCTTACGTTCATTATGAAGTCAAAAATTTGTTCCTTACCGTATAATTAACACTTTTCCGATTGTATGAACGAAATCTCGCAACATAAGAGAAACACTTATACCTTTTAACGAACGGTAAAGGGAATACTTTCAATTAGTTTTGAAATTTGTTATTTCATGGTTTATGCTCATGTATACAAAGAATCCTCAATGGTATGCATTACAATTGTATAAGAAATGAAATACGGCAAAAAAAATTGATGTTTTGAAACCCCAAACACTAGTTCCTCGGTATTTCCTCGGAATATTCCGAAGAAATTCCGAAGGATATTTTACTATCCGTCGGAATTTTCTCGGAATATTTTCATTTTACCGGGCAAATATTTCGCGAAAATTGAAATTAGAATTCCGACGGAATTCCGACGGATAATGTCCGTCGGACCCTAGGTTTTATAACCACGAGCCTCTTCTTCTTCCCCATTTCTCTCTTCTTCCTCTGTGCCTCCTCTCCCTCCTCTCCGGCGAAAACCCCCTTCTCTCCGACGATATCTCCGGCGATCTCCCTCTTCTCTTACACAAATCATGTAAGGACCCTATCCCACTCTCTTAGGTTCTATTTGTTAGGTTTTTGTGTAGTTTTGATAGATTTTTGTTAGGGTGATTGGTTAGGATTGTGATTTGGTTGTATAATAGGTTTAGAATTGTGATTTGGTTGAATAATTTGTTTTGTTGAATTGATTTAGAATTTTTTTATAATTTTTTTATTTTTTGTATTTATAAAATCGATTTTTGTATATAAAATCGATTTTTGTATTTTACAAAACGATTTTTCTATATAAATTCGATTTTTTGGATTTTACAAAAAAAAAATTCTATATAAATTCAATTTTTTGGATTTTACAAAACATTTTAAATATCTATAAAACTTTTTTGTGATTAAATACTATTATTTGGGATTTAAAAATATTTTTCATATATATATATATATTATTAAAACTATTTTTTGTAATTATTAAACAATTTTTATTTATTAAAACTATTTTTGTTTATTAGAACTATTTTTATATATTTATTAAAAAAATTTAATATATATAAATCTTTTTCTGTGGTTAAATTATTTGGGATTTTTTTTAATAAAAAAAAATAATTTATATATTTCTGTATTTATTAAATATATTTTTTTTAATTTACAGGTCTCATGATGATCAGACCCGGCCTCGACAGCGTCGTGGTCGTGGTGGTACGGGGAGCCAGTCTCGGGATTCCAGCCATTTTCAGGATTCCCCTTCGCCCCACAGCTCCAACCATACATCTCCCTCTGCTGCACCCGCTCATGCTCCTCTCGCTCCCGCTGCTGCATCCGCTCCTGTTCCTCCGGGTCCTCCGGGAGTGATGAGGGTTGCGGAGTTGGTTCAACAGCCCGGTCGTGACCATCTTCCGTATCTCACTCCGTATCCACATGGACGGGGTCAAACATGGTAATTAAACATTTTTTTTCTTTAAATTTGGATTCATTATTAACCGTTTGTTCTTTTAATAAGGTTCAACCGATCCGGGAACGGGATCAGCGCATGGATCAACCGTATGATGTACTCGACCCTCGACAGTGGACATCCGACTTTCACTCACTTCCCAACCGACAAGCAGGTTCTGTGGTTTCGTCAGTTTGCGGTAAGTATTCTAATTTTTTACTTATATTTTTAATCTTTAATATAAATTTTCTACTAATTGTGTTTTTTTTTCAGCAAGAGTTCAACTGGAATTCCGATGAGACGCTCTTTATCTATCACCACTTCGTCCATAAAGTAATGGACAACTATGGGAAGCAGATCCACGAGTGGAAGAAGAAGTGGGAAATCAATAAGGTTCGATTTAATTTATTAAACAATTTTTTAATTTATTAAACTATTTTTTAATTTATTAAACTTTTTCTTTTTTTTTAATTAAAAGGTCCCAAAGTCGATGAACGATACGGTCTGGAAGGAGTTGTGTGCGCATTGGGATAAGGAGGAGACGAAAGAAACTTCTTCCACCAACTCCACCAACCGCAGGAGCGACCGTAAAGGGAAGGGCATCTACAAGCATAACTTGGGTGCTCAATCTATTGCCACTCTCGGAGATCGCATGGTAAGTTCAACCGCTTTTTCTTCAATTATTTGAGTTTCAGAATTTAAATTTATTGTGCATTTCTTCTAATTTCTAATGTTTCTTTAATTTTATGTTTTTTTTCAAGGCGGAAGAAAATGATGGCGAGCCGGTCGATGATCTCGCCCTAATGAGGAGGGCGTATACCAACAAGAAGACCGGCCAGATTGATGACGGTCTTGTGAGGGACGTGGTCGACCTGGTCCAAACTCAGGTGGTAGACGAAGTGTCTCAGCTTCAAACCGAGGATGACGCTTCGACGGCTTCGACCAACTTGTCCCGGTTTCGAATCAACGAAATCGTTGAATCCGTAAGTTCTTTTTTTTTTAAGTTCAATTCATTTATTTCTTGGTTTAAATTTCTAAATTTGGCTTTTTTCTATTCAGTCGGTTCCAAAGAAGAAGGGACGTTTGTTCGGTTTGGGTCGTCGCACCCGGTCGGTTCCTCCTTCTTCTGCACCACCGCCCTTTGTTGATCCAGAAGTACTTACGGCTCAGTTGAAGGACAAAGATGATCGAATATCTTTGTTGGAGACCCAGATGGCGGCTCAACAGGCGGGCTATGAGGCACAGAGGAGGCTGAACCAGCAAATGATGGAGATGATGCAGAGGATGTACCCGAACGAGGTGTTCCCGGACGTGCCAGACCCGTAGTTTTTTTTTCCCCAATCTCGGAATGTTTTATTTTTATTTGTGAAACTTTGAATATTAATTAGTATGATTTCAATTTTACTTTTAATTTCATATTTTCGAATTTAAATTTCAGAAATTTTATTTTTTCAAAAAAATTAATATTTTTTACATTTCGAGGAAATTAATTATATTTTTCACTACATCGATCGATGCGTTTTTGAACAAAAACGCATCGATCGATCCGTTTTTTTTTTTAAATATAGCGAGGGACATTTCCCTCGGAATTTTCCGAGGGACAACTCCCTCGGAAAATTCCGAGGAACGGATCCCTCGGAATATACCGAGGGAACAGTTCCTCGGAATAAACCGAGGAAAAAGTCCGTCGGTATACTCCTATCGATCGATGTATATATGTCCAAACACGCATCGATCGATGAACTTCCGAGGAATTATCCCGACGAAGTTCTACCTCGGTATATTCCGAGGACTTTTCCGACAAACAAGGGATCCTCGGAATTTCCTCGGAATTCCGTCGGAAAATTTCGAGGGATTTCAGAGGAAAAAAGAAATTCCGAGGAATTATTTCCGACGACGTATTTCGTCGGAATTGCGTCGGAATAACGATATTCCGACGAAATTCCGACGATTTTTTCCCTCAGAATCCTTGATGTTTTCTTGTAGTGTTAGCATCCCATACCTTACTGGGTGACTCCCCTGTTGCTCATCCCTCTTTTTTCCCGTTGCAGGTGAGCTTGCCGAGTAGTTGGATATCTGGACGGTTTGGTGTCTTGGGATAATTGTATTTTATTTCGGTTTTAATTAAATTTTTGATTTAATGTATTTGTTTTTTTTTTAAATTATAAACTTGTTTTATTTGGAAATTATTTGATTAAAAGGTTTGACATTTTATTCGGTTTTATAACTCAGTTTAATTTGGTATTTTAGTGGAAGTAACACGCGGTTCTCAAGAGATGAGGAGACGGATGTTACAAAGATGTTATTTGTTTATGCATTTTTTGTGATTTGGAAATATCTATAAAACTTGTAAATCCAACGATCAATATATGAAATATATATATTTTCGGTATTATGTTCTTGTGTTGACGCGACACATACGAGCTTGTCTGCTATTGCTTCAAACTGCAAGAAGCTGGAACGGTTAGCTCTTTGTGGGAGTGGTGCGATTGGAGATGTAGAGATGGCTTGCATTGCGGAGAAGTGTGTGGCGTTGAGGAAGTTTTGCATCAAGGGGTGTCCGATTATGGATGTTGGGATCAAGGCGCTTGCTTTGGGCTGTCTTGATCTGGTGAAACTGAAGGTGAAGAAGTGTATAGCTGTTACAGGGGTTGTTAGGAGTGGCTGCGTGAACGGAGGACTTTGGTGGTGAGTATGGATGGAGATGAGACCTAAGGCCCGCTCATGGTAAGTGAGAATGGTGGGAGAGGTCTTGAGACAGTAGTTGAGGAGGTGCTGACGCCGGTTGCTGATCGTGATGGCCTGATGGGGATGCAGAGGTTGCAGGTGGTGGTAGGTTAGCTATGTTGAAGACAAAGTTACTTGCAAGTAAGAACTTTGTGGCTTTCATACTAAGGAGATGGTTGCAAAGCGAGGCTACTAGTCCTACTTGATGACTACGTCTTTTTCAAAAACAAAAAAAAAACAAGATCTCGATTCTCTATTATTTCTTGTTTATTTGTATGATCTTAACAATTCAATATCAGTGTTTCATGTGATCATGTATGTTATTATTATCCCTTAGCATTACTAATCATTTCTTTCTTATTCATTTTAATCTCTTAATCTGCAGAATGAAATATATGATCAAATGTGTATGATAAGTTTGGAAGACATGCACAATTGTGAAGGAAGAGAGTTTAGCCAACTGAACCTGTTAATCGATTCAGTGTGGCTACTATATACATTTTGAGGTGTTTTCATGTGTATTTTGCCGTTTGCTAAACAAGTTGTTACAAATGTTTTGGATAATCAGACAAGAAACCGAGTTAAATACAGAATCTGTTTATCTCGTTTGTATGTGAAAACAAAACCCCACATCTGTATCGGTTTCTTTGTTTGATGTGATCTTCACGATCCATTCATTATCTGTTTTTCATGCTTAAGCTAGTTAATACTAAATAACCATCGTTTTAAAATTTTATCTTTGTAACTAATTGAACCCTAGCCGTCAAGAGAAAAAAGAAAGTTTGTTTTATAGTTTTAAGCTGATGGTCGGAGGCTTTTATAGCTCGGACATCAGCTTGTTTGTTTCGTTTTGCTTCTCTTTATTTGATTTGTTAATAAGCCGGATTTAATGATCCAATTCCACTTTACTTCCGGTCATTTGGTTTGTTTTATTGATAATTTATTTTAAATTTGGCAAGTTTTTGATTGCTCTTCTGTTTGTTTTTTCCGATAGATTTGGACTGACGGTTCAATTGAACCGCTTAGAAAATGTAATTGACAGATATACTATCGTTGATGGCGATATGTCTTATCGGATTCAGTCATTGATGGTTCTTCATTGATGATGATGAAGTTTTTGTTGCATGAAATTCTATGGAACGCTAATATATTTGACTCTGTTATTTATCAATAGAGTAATATAAAGAGTTGTATTGTTTTGGTGGCTCCTACTAAAGTATTAAAAAGAGAGCGGTAATCGTTCTCAATTCAATCTGAAGTGTGATGTTTTTGAATTAATGCAAAGATTATCTTGCTCGAGATTCAACTATTTCAAAAGCAAATATGAAATTTTTTATATGAAAAAATCTTTAGTAATTCATACACAAAATAAATGAGTGTTTACTTTGAATCTCTATTGTTGTATCCATTTTTTACATTTGTTTTGTTAGTTTTTATTGTTTAAAACTCTTTGACTAAAGCGCTTAATAATATACAATACAACGTTTTTATGGATATTTACATATGCAGATTAAGTGATTTTTAAGGTTTTTGCACTTGGATTAGGAAAATACAAACTTCTATACAATTTATCTTGATTAAATAAAAGTATCAGTAAATGAAATTAATTAAACCAATAAAAAAAAATCAGTATTTTGCAATTGGTCACAAAGTTTAAAGGATATTAAATTATATCTAGAATAATGAAAACATCAATTATTTTGAAATAAACTTTTTTCTTCTAAACACCACTTAAAGTGATACGGAAGGAAGGAGCAGTAATTGAAAAAGAAAGTTCAATTCTCATATCATGCATGATTTCAAAAATTGTGAAGTTGGAACGTTTTGTCTAATTCCAAGAACCAAAGAACTCTCAGAATAACACCATTTACGAAACATGTTGGAATGTTTTCGAGATTATATAGTTGTTGGAAGTTGGTACGTTTTTTTGTATGTTTAAAAATAAACATACAAAATGGGTTCATTTTCCCAAAAACATTCGCTGACGTTCTTTAAAAACCCAACTCTTGTTTTCATTTTTCACAATATAACTTAGGCCAAAATCACTACCTTACTTCACATAGTCGACGGCACTAATGGATCATAACCTAGCTACCGCCGAGAAGGATGTCCGTATACCCTTTTATCTTTTCATTTTAATACTTTTTAGGCTGAGTTACATTCTATGTATTTTACGTTACATCACGTTAACATTTTCGGACTAGGTGTTGGAAGAGTTGATGAAGCTAGCGCAGATTCGAGGTCTAGGAGGAGAACACGGAGGATGGAAAGAATTTTTAGCAGTCAATGACCATAAAGATATAACACCATATGACCTTTCCATGGTTTCCCGTGACGCGTTGGTCGCTTTTCTCACTACCTTTAAGAATAAAGAAGATCTGCAGGTTTTGATTTTAAATTCTTATAACGACCAAATGCTTGCTTATTTTTACTATGGTTTAGGCTTTTAACCCCGCACTACAATTTTTTTTTCTTTAGGCTATGCAAATTCGTGCTAATAGTCTTCTAGTTAAAAAGTTGAAGCAGGAGTCTCCTGAAAATGACACTCATGAGCAGGTGAGTGTTGGATATCAAACAAAGAAAACATGTTTTAACTAAATAACTTTGCTAGTAATGTGTTTGAAAGTTATCTTTTGGGCGGTACAGATGCTTATTCGTTTGACCATGAAGCATCAGGAGTTTTCTATAGACTATTGTTTTCGGTCATACTCCAATGTTTGTATCCTCTCCTGTTTCATTATCTCTTTTTTTTTAATCTTTAACGTATTGAATATTATTGTTTATACTGTTTTTATCAAAATTACTTTAAGCAGGATTGGTTTTTATCCGATATTGGAATGAAGTCGTCGATGGTCAAGAATTCAACCAACATGATAGCTGTTGACTGTGAGATGGTTCTTTGTGAAGATGGGACTGAAGGTCTGGTTAGAGTCGGCGTTGTAGACCGTCATTTAAAGGTATAATCTTATAGTTAAATTATTTGTGAGTTTCTTGCTTTTTCTTTAAAAAAATATTAACCTGTTTCTTGACTCGTTAGTTTAAATGTTCATTGCTTTAGGTGATTCTTGACCAATTTGTGAAACCGGACAAACGTATTGTTGACTATAGGACAGTCATTACAGGAGTTAATGCTCAAGATATCGAAAAAGCTACTCTCTCTGTGGTAGATATTCAGGTATACCGTGTTGTTTTTAGTATATATATGTGAACTTTTTAGGGAAAATCTTACAGAATGTTAATTATGCTAATTGCACAGAGAGAGCTGCAGCCCTATCTTTCTAATGGTGCTATTCTGGTAGGTCACAGTTTGAACAAAGATATGAAAGGTAAATAAAAACACAGTAGACTGATTTTTTTGTTGTTAACTTTCATGTCCATTTTTGATGGGTTAGATCATATAGTTAATCATACACCTCAATTATATATATATATATATATATATATATATTTTTTTTGCCAAATGCCCTTAACTATATTGTCGTTCAAATTTGGTATGATGATCACAGTGCTGAAGATCGATCATCCTAAAGTAATCGATACAGCACTTGTGTTCAAATTTTCAAATGCAAGAAACTCGAGGAAACCTTCACTCAATGATCTTCACAAGGTAATTCTATAATTGTTTTTAACAAAAAAAAAAATTCTATAACTGTTGCATTCTATTCTTGAATTTGTTACATAGAAATATATTTTCTTACTTTTTTTCTTTCTGAAATTCATTTTTATAGGCAATTTTTGGTAAAGAAGTCCGAAAGGAAGGCGTTCCTCATAATTGTGTACACGACGCTGAAGCGGCAATGAATATTGCACTTGCTTTTATTGAGGACCCATTTGACACAACAATTTCACCATCAAAAGAGGTTTTTATCAAATGATTAATTTACAAACAAAATATATGTTTATTTTAAAATTCCTACAGTTACAGATGGAATTAATTTTATTATTTCTATAGATGCTGGAGGCTGAGAAGTCAAGACTCTTTATTCACAGAATCCCTTCCCGTGTGCCATCTGAAAAACTGAACTTTGCTCTCGCTGGAGAGTTTCTTACCAAAAAGTTTAAACTTGATGTTAAGGTAGAAACCAAAAACATGAATATATGTATATTTTGAAAGGTTCCTTAACATCTTTTTTTTTTCTTTGGCAGCCAGCAAAAACATTGGGAGGTTATTACTGTGCAGTTGCTGTTTTCGTTAGTGCCGAAGAAGCTGAGCAAGCTTTTGAAAACGTTAATGGATACGAAGAGACGGTACTGTTTTTGTTAAGGGTCTACAACGTTGTTTGAAAAGCCTTGAAATGAATATGATGGAATATGTTTTTTTTTTCAGGATTCATTTGGGTTGCCACAAAAAATGTTTGACGTAAAGCTGAGGTCGAAAAGAAATGCTAGTTGTTATGTCCGTAAAATGGTTTAAGATGAATGATGACTATGGAGTATTGTATTTTATTATAATAATTTAAGAAGAAATCTATCTTCAATCCTTTATGTTTGGGTTTCTGCTCGTATTTTATCTACTTAAGAAGATTATTATTATTTTCTTTCAGTTACACCCAAAAAAAGATTATGCTTCTTGGTTACCTTTTTTTAATTTATTGCTAAGCATCTCCAACCGGAGTATTTAAGTAGTTATCTCACTTTTATAGTAAAGAAACAATTAGAAAAAACCGGGCATCGTGGTCTGGTGGTAAAGGAACCTCGGCTGAGGTGCCCGCCATCACGACTTCGAGTCCCGGCCACAGCGGATTTAACATCCCTTCCGTTGGGGCGATGGACCCCCTACGGGGATAGTTGGGAATGTGGCTGTCCAGATACCAGAGTTATCAAAAAAAAAAAAAAACAATTAGAAAAAAAAAGAGAGTAGCAAAGTTCTCAAACTGTTATAGGAACTCATTAGAACTTTTAATACCGCGTGTTCACTTTTTTTGTCCAGTTAACTAGGTGATTCGCCCGCGCTAATGCGCGGGTTTAGTAGATTTATACAATAATGAATAAAATACATGTTTTATATAAATAATATAGTGATTTTTAAGTAATTATAATTGTATTTAGGGTTGAATCAGAAATTGTGGACACAAATATAGTGTTTATATGTTCATATAGATCACCACGGGACATCCTCCTTGCTCGTCTGCCTCACCACTAGTGCAATGGTCAGCTGTCGCTGTGGTTTACGTAAGGTCCTCTCAAATCATAGTTCTATACTGTTTTTTATTTTATTTTTGAGCCAAAGGTAGCTTTCTGCTTCAACAATATTTGTAAAACATTACCCTTTTCCATTTTTTGGTATATATATTCACATTTTATCAAAATAGAAAAAGCTTTTTCCTATGTTTAAAAAAAACAAAAGCTTTTTCATATTGTTTATTTTGTAGCTACGTAGCTGTAAGTTTGTAAGCAGCTAAATATGAAGGAGCTCAGTATAAAATTGAGTATTATGATTTATGAATTATGTCACAGAATTAATATAAATTTGGATAGTTTTTAGCTCTGATTTTACTGCTGCAGACTTTTAACACTGGGAGTATTTGGTTGTTTCATTCTGAATCTTTGTTAGATGTATTTTCTTGTTACTTGACATAATAAATTTTTTTGCTCATTCTTACTTTCTAAACCAAAATAATTTTCAAATCAGGACATGGTCCACAACAGTAGCCTAAAAAACAAAACAGAACATTAATATGAAGTCAAATCATCAATGGAATCAAACTCTCAGAGTCTAAAATACAACTTCGACCATATGTTTTGCAAAAAAAAAAAAAACTGAAACTTAGTCAATGTTTTGAAAGATTTCCTTGTATACCACGTTCATAGTTTTTCTCTGAGGTGTTCCATGTTTGTCGGTGATAAGAATTTTCAGTCCTGATCTTGACTTCACTCTTGAAACTGCAACATACAATTGTCCATGAGTAAAAACTGGTTTTGGAAGATACAAACCAACCTTTTCTAATGTTTGGCCTTGACTCTTATTTATGGTCATTGCGAAAGCGACTGCAACGGGGAATTGTCTACGGCGCATCCTGAAAGGGAATCTCGTTTCTGGTGGAGATACAAACATCCTTGGTATTAAGACCCTTTCACCACCTTCTTTGTCATTCCTATGACCCGTTATAATTCTAGCCTCAATAACATGATCAGCCAACTGAGTAATTTGCAGCCTTGTACCATTACATAAACCACCTTGAGGATCAATGTTCCTAAGTAGCATAATTATTGCACCAACCTTTAACTTCAAACAGTGGTTTGGCAATCCAGAGATCTTGATGCTATTTAGAAACTCTTGAGAATAAACCATGGGATCTTTTGGGCCTTTGTCTGATATATCAATACCATCAGAACTGAGATAGATTTTTTCTTCACCTGCTAGCAATATAAATCAGCGTACATAAGACTACTTGCCTTGATTCCAGCAAGGAAAATTAAAATTTAAATAATTAAGATGGTACCTGATAACTGTGATAGCATATACTCGTTGGTACTGTCAACATCTTGATTTCGTGGACTCAATATTGCTCTTTCCTGGAAAAAATTGGGATCTCGTTTCTCTGCAAATGATGTTCCGTAAACTTCCTTCACTATGGTTTCTATAGGATTTTCGCACTCAGTTATTAGCAAATCTTCAGGAATATCAATCTCAACCTCTCCATCGTTTGGTTGATTGATATTTCCATCACCAATATCTAGAATCCACTTAGAAAAAGCTTCAAGTTCTTTAGCTTCACTATTGGTAATTCCTGCCATAAGTCTCATGTTTTTTGTAAGTCTTAGAACCTTGCAGCTTTTCCAGAGATGTCATGAATTCAAAGAAGCCAAAACAGTCTCTACTCTGCCACCATCTGTTACTACCGGTAGAATCTGTCTAAAGTCTCCTCCAAAAACAACAACTTTACCTCCAAAAGGCTCATCGCATCCCATTATGTCACGCAAGCTTCTATCCACAGTTTCAAAACATTATTTGCTCATCATGGGAGCTTCATCCCAAATTATGAGCTTAGCTTGCTGTACCAACTCTGCATGATCTGAACCCTTTTTCATGCTACATGTTGTAAAATCGTGAACATTAATTGGTATTCCAAATCTTGAATGCGCTGTCCGGCCACCTGGTAAAAGCAATGAAGCAATTCCACTGGATGCTACGTTCAATATTATTTCTCCTAAAGATCGAATTGCAGCACCTAGGATGTTCCAAAGAAAAGTTTTTCCAGTCCCTCCAAAGCCATAAACGAAAAAAAGACCACCTTTATCTCCATGTACTGCATCTAGTATCTCTTGGTACACAGCTTTTTGCTCATCTGTTATCTTGGCTAATAGCTCTCTGTGTTTTTCTCTTTGCTCATCATGGTTGTAGTTTAGCTCGTCACTGATCAAAGTGTTAACATCAGTATCATATGCATAAGCATCTGGACGTGGCATCCCATTAAAAACTTCCAGTGAGCTTCCGTTGATAAGCAGGAGTGATTCAATCTCCGCCAAAGCTAAGCTCTTAATTTGATCCTCTGATAAATTCAAATCTGAAAGAAAAAAAAATGGAGTTCAAACTCTAATCATAAAATGATGCAAGTAAATATTAAAAATAATTTTGTATTAAATATGATCTTACTGGGATTCTTCTTTTTTCTTCTCTGGCTGTATAATATATCCTCAGATAGTATTTCCCAAGTAGCATTCCATACGTTTACTGGAGTTGTGACACTCTTGGAAAGCAATATTATAGAAAACAGCCTTCGTATACCCTTTCCAGAACTCCAAAGACTTGCCTCTTTAATAGCTTCAATATATTCTTTATCATCGTCCAGCAAACCCAATGCATAACATGCATCTTTGTATGTTTCGTGGATGCTGTTCTTATCTCTTCAAAGCTTGTTGGACCTCTGACTTTATTTAGCAAAACCCGTAAATAATAAACTTCACCTAAATCTGGTGGCACATAAGTGATCCTTCCAATAGCAAAACCCCTCTTCCTTGGTTTCCACATTCTTGTTTTTAGATGCCAAACAAAGTAGGATGGGAAGTCTGAATAAGTGAGATTTTTTGCTTCTGGATATATTGCATTGGCCTCCATCCAGGCTACAAACTTGGACTTTCCAACAAAAATGCGGTTTAGTACTTCTTCGACAGGGTCATCTTCATTGTAAATAACCTGCTGCTGACCTGGGAGATGGAACAACAGTTTTTCTACTGATGTAGTTCTATAGTGAGTAGGGAAAGCAAGAGTTCTCCAAGAAGCTTCACATGCAGATATGTATCTGAAAAAAATCAGGCAAACTAAAATTCAGCTAATGACCATGAAGCATATCTGATGAACCTGATTAGTTCTTTGATTTAATTTTCAAAAATTTGGAAAGGAATGATCATTTTCAGGGGTACATATTATTACGTACGTTAAAAGCAAACTTATTTACCTAGCAATATTTATATCAGAGAGTCAGTCTAACCATTATCAAAATACTATAGAAATAATAACAGTCTTTCCAAATCATAAATTAAAATACCTGCAGCTGAAGTGTTTCTTTATTTCATCAACAGGATCATCGCTGTCATCTTCTCTTCCTACTGATGCATTCACATAGTCAGGTCCCTTAGTAATATACTTGAAAAGGTACTTGATAGAGCGTGTTTGGTTGCACCATTCAACGTTAATATGAGCACGATAACGAAGTGATAGATCCTTATTATATGGAACGACATATCTATTGTCACAGTCAAAACCTTTCTTGTGAACCGATCTTCCATCTTCCCTCCGTTTGTAAATAGGAAATCCAGCATCATCTACTTTAGTGACTGCACTAAAAGGCTTCAGAAAGAATTTAGAACACTTGCCATCAATCATACATACATTGGCTTTATTAGCAGGTCCGCATGGCCCATGTATCATAGAATCTCCAACAAATTTATTTTATAAATAGGGAAAATATGATGAAGTTCAAAGTACAGTACTTAAAACCATATCAAATGACAACTCATAATTGATGCTGATAAATATAAAAGCCAACGACAAAATAATGAAATTTCAAGAAAACCAGTAGAAAACAAAGCCAGTTCATTTCTTCTTAAGATGTTCCACTTTCACGTTCACTTTCTTTAGCTTTTTGTTGACGAATTTTGATCTGCAATAGACAGTGGACTCGAACTTTCTCCCTTTCTTTTGGATGATGGTGTTGTTGAAAATGTCTCATATGCTTCCATATCGTGATCAGAATACATTACCATAGGTGACTGCACAAATCATCAATTTGGTTCATTGTAATATTGCTAATAAATAAGTAAACATTGAACTATAATATTATACTAGGATAAGACCCGCGCCTTGCGCGGAATTAAGTTATTATTTTTATTATATTTTGGAGAATGAAACAATAGTTTGGCTTCATTTGGATTAGGGGTGTTCAATCCAGATATCAGATTGGTTTCGGTTTGGTTCGGTTTTTTTTCGGTATTTTGGTTAGTAAAATATAACTACTATTCTAAATCCATATTTACTTTGACTTTAATCTTTCACATACTTTTGAAAGATTTCAACTGGACAACTAAATTGATCAGCCAATCTTGTTGCTTTAAATCATTAGTATTTATATATATATATATTATTTAGTTTGAATATTTATTAAATAAAAAATCATATGCATTATATTTTATGATCATTTGTAACTTATTATAACAAAAAAAATAATCTATTGATCACAAAATTTTCAGAGCGAGAATCTTCAAATTTCTAATAATATATAGACGTTTTAAAAAATTCAAAATATAACATATAAGAAAAAATATAAATGTTTTTATTATATATTTAATGTGATTTTTTAATATCTTTTAATAATATAAAATTTAAAAAAAAGAACTAAGATACCAAAATTGCTATCAAATATTTATTATTCATAATAATTAATTTTCATATATACGTTAATCATATTAGGTAATTTCGTAGCTTCTAATTAAGGAAAGTGCAAAAACAAAATTTGGTAGATTATTTATCAATTCGAATATTCGATAGTTAGTTTAATAAAAAATATAATGTAAGTTAAGATGGACCAACCTATTTTTTTAAGAATAGTATATTTTATATAGTCATTTATTAAATGTGAATTTATAATCATACAATTCTATGATCATTCATATCGTTTTATAACTGAATATTTAAATCAACGATAACAAAATTTTCAATGTGAAATCTTTAATAAGTTTATAATTTATAAATGTTTTTGAAAATTCATTGAAAGTTTTAATATTAAAATATTTATGTAATCTTATGGTATATAGTTTAATCTATATATATATATATGTTTTATTATTAAATGATATTTTTTACTCATATGGTTTTAAATCATGTGTATCTTCTTATAATATTAAATAAAAGTTCACATTAATACAATTTTATGATCATTTGTAACTTATTATGACAAAAAAAATAATCTATTGATCACAAAATTTTAAGAGTGGAGATCTTCAAATTTCTAATAATTTTTAGACGTTTTGAAAAATTCAAAATATAACATATAAAAAAATATAAATTTTTTTTATTATATATTTAATGTGATTTTTAATATCTTTTAATAATATAAAATTTTAAAAAAGAACTAAGATACAAAAATTGTTATCAAATATTTATTATTCATGATAATTAATTTTCACATATATGTTAATCATATTAGGTAATTTCGTAGCTTTTATTTAAGGAAAGTGCAAAACATTTTTTGGTACATTATTTATCAATTCGATAGTTAGTTTAATAAAAAGTGTAATATAAGTTAAGATGGACCAACCTATTTTTCTAAGAATAGTATATTTTATATAGTTATTTATTAAATAAGAATTTATAATCATACGGTTCTATGATCATTCATATCATTTTATAACAAAATATTTAAATCATCGATAACAAAATTTTCAATCTGAAATCTTTAATAAGTTTATAATTTATAAATGTTCTTGAAAATTCATTGAAAGTTTTAATATTAAAATATTTATGTAATCTTATGGTATATAGTGTTTAATCTCTATATATATATATATTTATTTTATTATTAAATGATATTTTTTACTCATATGGTTTTAAAATCATGTGTATCTTCTTATAATAAAAATGTTAAACCATTGATCATTAATTTATAACATAATAATTTTAATAGTTTTAGTCATTTATTGTCGTTTTTAAAAATTCAAAATATAACATATACGAAAAATCTAAATTTTACTTTTATAGCTAATTTGATTGTTTAATTTATTTTAATAATATAAAATTAAACAAAAAATGATGGAGGAGATATAAATTGTTATCAAATCTTTATTATTAAAATCATTAATTGTCATATATATATTAGTCATTTATGGTAATTCCGTAGGTTTTATTTAAGGAAAGAAAATAGCATATCATATCATTATATCATATAGTTTGACCAACTTATGAATCTAACAACATATAAAAATCGAATGTGGACCTACTTATTTTTTAATTGAATGTAATTGACTATCTAATTGAGTGCCACCTATGCATTGGGGCCTATTTTAATTAATACAAAAATTGAAGTTACATCTTTTCAAATGTTTCTCAATTAATATATAGGAGATTACCTGCGGTATAGGTTGAGCCTCAAATTCTTCAATCATAGCTGCATCATCAACCACTAAATCAACAACATATGCTGAGTTACTGCCTTGTTTATTATCCGGTCCAATACTGATCTTGAATAAAAGTTTCCTCCCAATTAAATCTGTTAGAGCTTGAGGCATAAAAGATGCATCTTCCTGAAAAATATATAAATATATTATACATATAGTGAAATTATTTATTTTCCATTATATATTATAAGTAAAGGGGATACCTGAGCAGCTTCATTTACTAACTCCCAAGCATATCTCCCAGTCAGTTTCTCGGCCGTTTTGTTGAACAACAAAAATTTGGTTTCTCCTGCCGATTCATCGGAGACACGGAGGACCAAGTAGAAACTATAATATAAAGAGAAACTATAATATAAAATATATTTTATTAATTTCATAACATTTAATAGTAAATAAGCTAAATGAAAGATTGATGAAAAAAAGAAGTTAATACCAGTGAATAATATCGTAAACATCATTGCACTTTTCGCAGTTGTATCGAGGGTGATGCTGATCCTCATCATCAGAATCTTAAAAATTTCATAAATTAAGAAATATTTTTGGAGTAAATATGATATACATGGCCGTGAACTTCTGAACTTCTTCTGTTTCTGGATTGAGAAAGATTTGTGTTGCGTTGAATGCATTTGATATGGAGATATTACCTAGATATACATTTAAAAATCAATAGGATCTTTAAGAAGGTACTTTATAATATTTATTATAAAAAAAGAATGAGAAAACATATACAAGTTCCATAATAGCGTAACTTACCTTTGTAATCCTTGATGCAAGCAAACTTAATAACACATATAACAATCGTAGCATTGTTCTTTTCAGTGTATTCCATAACTTTTTTGGCAAAGTTGCTCCATAAAGTACATGTCAAATGAACATTCCTACATAATAATTGTGTTAGTGTTTTTTCTCCGTAGAGTACAACGCACGTAAAATTTGGACATAAACTTACATAGCATCACGTAGAACGATATCAAGTTTTGTATTATTCTGCCCCTTTGTTTTAATGTGCTCCAATGGTCCAACATTGACAATTTGACCAATCACATATGTAATATACAAATATTAAATAATTATATTATATTATGGATTTAAATAAAATATTATTTTCGATAATAATTAAAGTGACAAAACTTACCAACCAAGACGTTTTTATCGAGCTGTCCCGATAATATCTGGTCAAAGTTTGCAAAATATTTCTGAGGAATAGTTTCTGGAAAACCATCAGCAGGTTTAACCTTAGTTGTTCGGAAGAATCCTATCTTGTAAGGATAAGGATTGGTCCTAAATTCCCCAAGATAATCTTTCAACTGGAAAGCATTGATGATCACAGCTTGACCTTCTTTCAGAAATTTTTGGTGTGGCTTGCTCAGGTCTTCTTCAACTTGAGCATGAATCCTTGTTCCCTACAAACACATACACTATTATAATAAGAACTCAATTTACGGCCTGAAATTATCATTTAGTCAAACTTTATATTATAATTAAGTAACATGTAAAAATTAACATAATACTATATATGTTTGAATGGATGAAGAGCTAACCTCTTCATCGACCAAAACCATTTCAAGGGAAATTCCAGCAGCGTTTTTGTTTGCCTTCCAAAGTACAAGAATCTGCACTTTGATTTTTTGTTTTTCATTAGCTGAATCAATGTTATTCACAAGAACAAAAGAAGAGTTTGTCTTAGTGATGATCGACATTACAAAACGCTTTTTGTTTCGTGAGGAAGTTTAGAATAGATGCATTGCACTAACATGTCGTATACCATATATATATTAGAGTTTGAGTCAATTAATGTGGTTCATTTAATTAATTCAATAATAATTTCATTCCTTTTATTCAATATATAATATATTCTCAATAATGATTTCCTTCCTTTATTGTTTTCATGTTTAATGAGATATATATAGTGACTTCTTCGTCAAGGTAAATTTTATGAGTATTAAATGTAGAAGATATATATAGTGACTTCTTCGTCAAGGTAAATGTTATGAGTATTAAATATAGAAGATACTTACGTGACACATATAATGAAAGAGTTATTGAAGAGGTGCATTTATTAAGATGAGTATTAATATTGTTAGATAATTATGTAAATGTTATAAGTATCAAATTTGATCATAATATATAATTATTATTTTTATTGTTAAAAACGTGAGCTTACTTGGATTATCCCACAGATCTCCTCGTAAGAATAATAGGATATTCTTAAGTTTTAATATATATTAGAATATTTAACGCATATTAGGTTTAATCACTTTTGATTTCTATTCCAATTAAATTTTTATATTCCTTCTTAATACTTTTCTCATTATTCTAATATATTTCAAGATTATAGACTTAGTTATTTAACAGATCATTGGGAAAACACCATTATTAAACTACTGAATATATGCACGATAATAGAAAGCTCGGTAACAATAGTATGAAAAAAAACCTTTATTATTGATTTATATCATGACAATAACCGAATTAATCAAAAATAAAACAAAAAATTCCCATTAATAAAAAATCTTTCAAAAGCCACCGCTCTACCAATAGAAGAGTACACTATTGATAACACGTTTCAAAACTTAAACAACGACAATGAGCTTCCGTTCATACGCATGATTGATTCAATCTCCTCCAAGCTTAAACTCTTAATTTGATCTTCTGATAAAGTCAAATCTGAAAAAACAAAAAGATTGAATTCAAATTCCAATTATAATATATAATAATTATTTTATTGTTAAAAACGTCAACTTACTTGGATTATCCCTACTTTTTCTTTGGTAGCATAATATATCTTGTGATAGTATTTCCCAAGTAGCATTCCATACGTTTTGTGGACTTGTGATACTATGTGTCAGCAATAGGACACAAAACAGCTTACGTAGATCATGGCATGATGACCAAAAACTTGCTTCTTTAACAGCTTCAATATTTTCTTCATCATCTTCCTTCCACAGCTTACGTAGATCCTTTGCCTCGTTTTTTGTAATAACCGACATGATATTAAACTTTTAAGAAAAAAAAAACTTTAAAATGTAGTAAGCAATAAAATGTAAAAGATATATATAACAGCGTTGATCTTGTATTTGCGTGATAATATATGATTATCAATTATTGCATTACCTTAATTGTTACCATATTGATGCGTCGCATTAATTCACGATTAATGATTCTTCATATTTATCATGAGAATTAAATGTGAAGAATATATGTTACGTGATGTTGTTAATTCATTATTAATTGGTAATCATTAATGCGATATGTATGGTGAATTAAATAGGATCCTATGTGAATTAAATATAAACACGTTCTTTCTATATGTTTTCTTTTTTTCTGGTGTGTTATATGGTTACAGCATATTTAGAATTGTGTGCCACGCCTCTTATTTAATTCACACACGAAAATACATTTACTACTCATAATTAATGTTTATATCAATCAATGATTTAACAATTAAAGGAAGGAAATCAATATTGAAAATATATGCATTTTCAATCAAACACGTTTGAATGGTAGCTCATTATTGATAAACAACTTGTAATATATTTTTTAATGTGGTGCAACGAAGAAACCACAAATGACGAAAATAATGTATATGTAATCTACATCATTTATAATGTATTATGAGGAGATCTGTGCGTTTTTGACGTCATTAATAATTAACCTTGAACATAATAATTATAAAAATGCCTTTATTATTGATTGAGAACTGAATATTTAAAAGATACAATAAAAATTAAAATATAACTGAAAAAACAATAAAAACAATGAAGAATAAATTGATCTGAAAATTAAAATTTTGGTTTCCACGTTTTAGATTTTGGATCTCATACAAAATTATGTATGGACCCATGTAACTTGTTATTCTCCATCCATTCCAAGAACTTGGATTTATCTTGATGATCAAGGAGATTGACATAATTTTCTTTTCTCATATGAATACTATTATATTCCTACCACTTGGATCCCTGGAACATATTTCAAACCATAATAATAAGATTTTGAAGAAATAGCAGTAATAGACTATAAAAATATAAATATGTAAAAGTCACTTACATCAACACACAAGAATTATGCTGGTTCCTTATGTTTTGAAGATGTCTCATTATGCCATGTGCCTAACTCCTTTACAACATAAAATGATCATTCGGTTAAAAGATATTGATGAAGTGATGAAACGTGATATTATCACGCAAAAATAAGATGACCTGATATTGATGTGCCTAACTCCTTTACAACATAAAATTATCATTCGGTTAAAAGATATTGATAAAGTGATGAAACGTTATATTATACAAAAATAAGATGAGCTGATATTGATGAAGTGTTGTAACGTGAACTTTTTGTATATTGTAGTCAAATCATAATAAAATTATAATACCTTTTCATGAGTTGGCCATGTGTATTAAGATGACTTCATAGATCAGGGTGCAAGAATCACTTTGGCAATGATTATTGAGTCTTTGTTGAATAGATTTTTTATGCGTGAGACATGCTATGTTTTTTTGTGGGTGAGGCTTTATTATATAGATGTGAGCCACGATTGAAATTAGGGTTGGAAGTTTTGATTTGCCTAATGACATGCCACGTGGAATTATAAAGATGTCATGTCATCTTATTTTTGTGAGACTCTTTGTAAAGAAGACGCATAAGCAAATTTTTAAAAATCACTTGGTAAATATAGACTAGGGGATGATTATTTAAATATTTAAATAAATAAATGTAGGGCAATTCTCCTAATTAGGTAAAATGATCAAAATGTTTCATTTAATAGGTAAAATGATCCTAATATCCTAGATGTACAAAAAAAAAATTATAGTTTTAGATTATATGTTTTCAAATTCGAACTTTTTTATAAATTTTTTTGCTTTTTCGAAATTGTTTTTTCGAAATTTTTTTTACTATTTTTTCAAATTTTCTTTTTGTAATTCAAAAATACTTTTTGAGCTATTTTTAAAAATTTTATTTTCAAATTTTTAATATTTATTTTTTATTTAATAAAATTTTAAACCCCAATCCCAAATCTCCACCCCTTAACTCTAAACCCTAAGGTTTGGATTAGTTAATCCTAGGCGTATAAATGTATACCTCTTTAATGAAACATTTTGGTCATTTTGATCCTTAGAGTCTATATTTGTGACCAAAACTTTTTTAGTGCTATCTTATGGTATTTCTCATAAATGTAATTAGTATAACAAACTAAATTAAAATAATAATATAACTTTGCTTAGATACTTATTTTGAGACATTAACCAATAACTAGAGCTTTTTCCGTGCTACATGCAGATTATATATTTTAATTCTTAAATTTATCTTTCTTGATTTGTATGTGAATTTTTATTTTTTATAATTTTTACTTAAATTTTTTTTCATTCTAAATTAGAATAGTCTTTTTCATTTTATTTCAAATTATTATTTTACCATTGTTATGCTTTATTTATTATATATATGAAGAAATTTCTTTAAACCATATCAAGTTCGTTTATTTTCTTGTATAATAGGTTGCTATTATTTGAAACCAATAATGTGTAAGACGATTAATATGATAAATATGAAGAATTGATATTGGAGTTATTTTTTCACAGTATAGTTGTGTATTTTTGAATCATTTACTTGAAAATGACTAAAATATCATTATAAATAAATGCATGACAAAAAAATCTCAAGTTACGCAGTTAATAATTTTGTTCTAGGTTTACATTAACATTTTCCAATTGAATATTATATACTTATCTTAGGAAACAGAATTGAGACCATTTTTAATATGTGTAATAATATAATACTGAATTTCAATAAATCAAATTTAGTAATTTCTACTATATCAGGATTTAAAAGTCTGTTTCTAATATATAATAGTGTGATATCTTAATTATAAAACAAATATTTTTTGCATATTTAAAAAAAAATATTTAGACATTGTTTTTTAGTTTTCTCTTAATATATTTTTGTTTGGGCATTTCCATGCTTTCTGATTTGATGCATAAACTAATTGGCCAGCAACATTTTTGGATGAGTGTTATTCTTCCATGATCACACGCCTAAAAAGACTGTCAATGTGCAAGGTGAATGTTATGTTTTTATAATACTTTTCAGTTTCATTTTAATTGTCGTTTTTGATTTATACATATAGATTAAGCAAACTTTTAATTTTGTATATTTCTAAAATAAAAGCATCATTAGTTATACACCTAATTACATTTCAACCAATAAAAAATATACGGAAAAATATAAAGAATCATATAACATAAAAAGTTAATAAATTTTGTATTTAAATTCTAAAACAACATTTATCGTGAAACAAAAATTTTACTCTACAACAACAACTAAAATAAAATAAAAAGAGTAGTAATTTTTGAAAGGTGTAAGAGATTATATTAAAATTGTTTGATATGTAATTTTATACTCAATTAAAATATAGTTGCTTAAAACTTCATTTACCATAAAAGTTAAATTTTCTTACATTCGCAATAATTAAATTTTCTTACGTTCGCAATAATTACATATATATTTTAAAAGAGAGTCAAGTGTGTATATTTTTTTCACACCAACTACTAATCTAAAACTCTAATATACTACACCCTCTGTTTCAAATAATATATGTTTTACAATTTTGACACATATTAATAAAATATACTAAATTTTAGTTATAAAAATATATTTTTGTGATTTTATATTTTTTATAATTCTAAACCAGTAAGAATTCAAAAAATGCAATTAATATTTTGAAATTTAGAATTTATCATTTCTAGTTGATAAAATGTATTGAAAATACAAAAATGTATCTTTCGAAACAACTTTTCCGCTAAAACATACAATTTTATGAGTATAATAATTTAAAGTCTCATAATCCCAACGAAAACTTGAACTTTTAAATTTTGAATATTACAAAAACACGTGGACCAGTGACGTTTTCAAATTTACAAATTTCCTTCTGTAATACAAAAAATATTCTCCTTCGAGTGGAGATTATTAAAAGTAATAGTAAAAACATTTGTTTTGAACGTTTTTTTGTCAAGGAGATTGATTATGTGTATTTTTTTTTTTTTGATTGTGTATTGTTCAAACCTTTTTTATCTTTCTCGGATTTCGTTCTTTTTATTATTATTCTGTCTTTGATTCCTTTCCTCGATCCAAACTGCTACTACAGTTTCTTACGATGCAAAATCGAATTACTTCTGGAGATTGGTTTAGCATATAAGGAGGACATTCACAACTCCTTTAGTATCGGGAAAACATGTTTACTAAAACGCAGTGGAGAAATTTGATTTTAAAGAAAAGATAAAATATAACAACATTCAATCGACTTCATCGATAACATATCAACTATCTTTCACTTTTATTAAGCTTCAAACTTTCAAAAGATGCAGCAACGTTAGTAACACAAACTCTGTTGACAAACAATATGCTGTGTGCAATTGAGATACTAAGGAAATAACTAAAAAATAAAGCACTGTTACTACTTGTCCTCTCATACTTGTTTGGGGAAGCTGACCGTCGTGGGCTACGTCCATCGTTTTGGTTGATCTGAATAGAGGAGAAGAGACATAGACAAATCCGCAAGGACATGGTAAGAAGCTTAGATCTGCTGCATCCATCGCTTCAGGGCATATAAGACATGCATTCATCTCATCATCACCTTATTTCTTCTGATCATAATTCCTTTTTTTTTACTTAAATTGTGATGAATTGCCTTTTCTGGTGAAGCTTCTTGGTCGCACTTGCACTCGTCTGCTCTTCTCAATATTGCTGCAGAGAAGCAATGAATATTGTGATCTTTTGACATTAGCACAAGCTGTGCAGGCACGATTCCAAAATCGCCACCTGGATTTACAAAAGCTTTTGGTATATCAACTTCTAACAACACCAGTTAAGGAATGTGAAGACTTTAAGCTCCACAGACATAATCAGATTGTACAATGTACAAACACCGAAACACATACAATTTTACAAAATTACCTTCCTGGCACTCCATATCCCTCAAACAATTAGCAGCCTAACAAATAAATTAAAAGAGATTCATCAATCTGTAAACATATGCATATTACACAATGGCCATGATTCAACAGCCATGAAGTAAACTTACCAAAAATAGCATGAGCGTAACATCTGATCGTCTTACTCATTTCTTGCGCTTTTGGTTATTTTTCACTTCGAATGTCAAACGAAATCTCCGTGAGACATTGAGAGGCAACACAGAATTATGTGAAAAGCATCATTCATTTTTGGCCTAAAAATAAAGAAGAATCCAATGAAGAAATATAGCAATACGAATGCCAAAACAGATAGCAATAAACAACCATTATCATTGTACGAAATCAAACATATATTCTCTGGTGGGATCGACTTCCTCGGCAAAAAATAATACAGAAGATGACATCCCCTAATAACAGAAGGGGAACTTATATTATTGATATTAAGAACAAACATACATAACATGGCAGATATAGCAAAGATGGGAATGCAAACGTCTGAGAAAGGAGAGGTTCTTAGTATTACCGACAACACGGAGTTGTGACTGAAGGAAATGGTGAACTGGTGGTCAGTGAACCTGTGGATGTCTT
Source organism: Brassica napus (assembly GCF_020379485.1). Classification (NCBI taxonomy): domain Eukaryota; kingdom Viridiplantae; phylum Streptophyta; class Magnoliopsida; order Brassicales; family Brassicaceae; genus Brassica; species Brassica napus. The sequence continues at coordinate 21,645,214 of NC_063444.1, read as the reverse complement.
TATTTTTCGTGGAGAAATGGTGAGGCTCTCGGAAAAGACTTGCTTCAAATGACATTCGTAGTGCCATACACGGTTCAGACCAATGAAGCCTAAAATAACAGATTTATATGGACATGTTGAGTAGGTTAGATTACAGAGAACGATGGTTATCAATTTGAGGAGTTTTAGATTATGAGGCCGTACCTTTTGTCGATCAGTAGAAGCTCAAGGCGAATGAGAAAATTTGGCGGTGCAAATAGCCAGAGAAGAAGTGTCAAAAGTAAAATCGTAGCATATACTAAAACCTCTTGGAACAGAGCATTACCTCGTCTCCCTCACCGCGAATAGCACAGTTTAAGATTTGTTTCACACCTTTGCTAGCTCCATCGTGAGGAATATGAGTTCTGGATTACTGAGATATGAAAATGACAAACAAAAGGCTTGAGCTGGCTTTCCTAGCTCCCAGAAGGCCTCTTGAGTCACTGTAAGCACCTGATGACACACATAGAAAGGAAATAAAATTTTGTTATTTCCACACGAAATCTTTACAGATAACCGGCTAACTTATGAGTTTGCAAATCAAGAAAGGATAATGCTTAGCTCTTGGAAATATCATTCCTACATTTGGGTCATCTAGTAGATAAGGAGCTTGACAGAGCGCAACCACCTGCAAAAATTGTTTGTTAATTTTATTATCTAGAGGAACTGAAGATCACATGTATGTCTTCATTGTAAGTCTCTTTTTCTAGAGTAAAGCCAATATGTATATGTAGAGGCACAAGATGATCAAAAGTGTATACCTTTTTGCCTTTTCTAGAGCTCACCACTTACGGCATACTGACACTTCTTCATGTTTTCATTCAGAGGTCGTATTTGATAGCCATTTATCTTCACACGTTACAGCAATCACATACCGCACTTCAACCTTATCGAAACAAAAGAAAAAAAATTGTGAGAATCCGTAAGACTGGATCAAATGAATCGACATAAAAAAAAAAAGACGACGGCTTTTCAAATGGGTTATCAACACCATTGAAGAAGAAAAGAAATTGATCATCGCCATAACTTTAGATTCAAACTACAGAGACTTGCCGGTGGAGACATGGGACTTTCGGTTGGATTTTGTTGACAGAGCTTTCGATTTTTTGCTGGAGGCTTTCGGGTTTGCTTGCTTGCAAGTAAGTTCAGACGAAGCGGTTGAGCAATCTTTATATGAGGATAAAGAGAGGGAGGTGGAACGAAACTACAAAGGAATTAATGAGAACCATTGATTGATCAAGAAGAGCTCACCGTAACGGACATCAGGGAGAACCAAGATGGTGAAGACGAAGTGGAACACAATCGATGCGTCAGATAGTATGATTCTTGGTTGCTGGGTTCGACATAGGATCAAGTTAATTTTTTACGACACTCTAAGCCCATTTCTCTCTTCCCTCTGTAACTTATATTATGACGTGGTCAAATAACTGTTTCTCATTGGTCAATTTTTTAATCCTACGTGGATGGTCTCTCTTTTGAGTATCAAGGCCTTTATGTTGCTCTGAGGATTGACCACTAATTAAAGATGTACAATCAAATTTCAATAGCTTAATTTAAACGATTCTTGCCATCACACAATTTGAAAATTACAATTGATTTGGATTTGGTTATAATTTCCAACTAGCTTAAGATCCGCGCAATTATTATTTATAAAAATATTTTTTTATTATTATTTATTTGTATTTATTTACGTATTATGTATATAATTAAATTAGAGTAAAGACATAAATCAAACAATACATCTTGTTTATTTACGATACTTTTTTGGTAAATAAATCAAAATAATCATTTTATTTATTTTATATAGTATATTACTAAATTTCAATGACATTGTCATAGATATATAGTATATTTTAATATAAATATTTATTATTGAGAATTCATACTCATATGATAAAAACAAAATTTTTCTAATGTGTGATTTTTTTGAATGCAAATGTCAAAATTAAAATATTAAGGTCTCAATACTTTTTTAATACAAATTATTATATTTAAGTATTTTTCTATGTTATATAGTTTAATTTTGAATATATTAATATATAATATGAATGTCTAGTAAATGAGACTTCATATTTATACGATTTATGGTCATTTGTATCTTGTTATTACCAAAAAATTAAACCATTCATCACAAAATTTTAGTGTGAGACATTTAACGTTTTTAGTAATCCATAGTCGTTTAAAAATTTCAAAATATAACATATAATTTTTTTTTTATTATATGGTTAATGTGGTTGTTTAATATCTTTTAATAATATAAAATTAAAGAAAAAAGAGCTAAGATAGAAAAATTATTATCAAATATTTATTATTCATAATCATTAATTATCATATATACATTAATCATATTAGGAAATGCTGTAGCTTTTATTTAAGGAAAGTGCGAGAATATTCTTTTGTACACTATTTATCAATTTAATAGTTAGTTTAATAAAAAATATAATTTAAGTTAAGATGGACCAACTTATTTCTCTAAAAATTCTGAATTTCATTCTCATGGTGACACGTGACTACAGAACAATGTAATCAGTATAACAAACTAACGTTGACACAAAAAAACAAAAAAAAAAACAAATAATTAGTATAATAAATACATAAATTTAGAACGAGAAGACAAAAAAACAGATGAGAGCGACGAAAAATTAGCTGAACTGAAAGGGATCACAATAGTATATTACCAAAATATCATCACATGGTGACATGTTTTTTTTTGTTTTTTTTGTAAATTGAGAGGAGTTTGGCTCAAAGCCTTGATCTTTTCTTAAACTCGAAATCAGTAGGCGCTAATAGTATTGATACATGGCATAAAGCATATGTTCCAACAAAAAGTGAATTAAAGGTACAATGAAACTGATTTCAACTATTAAATCACTGATCCGGCGCATCGTTAGTAATATTAAGTGCTAACATTTATAAATAGTAACCAAGTCATACATCATACATAAATTTAGAAGAGAAATTTGGGCTCATGACTATAGCAGGCCGAGAAAATAACATTATACCCATATGAAGGCGTGGGCTATGATATTCCGTATATTTTTTGTATACGGATAGATGGAGAAGATTATAGATGGAGAAGTTTGATCTTAGGCCACAAGATCAAAAACAATCAATGGACAAATTGTAATCCTAGTTTTGATAGGTGACCAATCAGGAGGTAATAAGAGGATTAACTTTTTTTTTTTTTACAGCAAACATTCATAGACTCATGTAAACTCTGTAAACCAATGTGGTAACTCTGCATCCATGTGTACGACGAAAGACGATTGTTTCCTAACACTGCGTGTCAAGCGATCCGCCTTTATGTTTTCCGTCCTAGATACATGAACGATATCTGAGTTGGGGAAGCTTCTTCGTAGAAGCTTAATATCTTCGAGGCAGCTTTCGTATGTTGGCCATTCCTCTGGTTCTGAAACCATCTTCATCAGCTGAAAACAATCCGTTGCAAACGTTACTCGAAACTGTCTTAAATTCTTCATGCATTCCATTGCCCAAAGAAGATTAACTAAGATCTTTTTTTTTAATCAAAGAGGATTAACTAAGACTAACTTGTAATTTTTGAATTAAAAGCAATCAATGGTCAAAAATTAATCAATCCAATTTATTTTAATAATTGTTTTAGAGATTATAATTTATTGTTTAACTAACTTTAATAATTGTTTAATAAGTGTATTCTAATTATTGATTATATTTATTTTGTATTTAAAATTTAGAGTTTAAAAGTATGAGTTTAGAGTATATGTAATATGATTTAGGGTATAGGGTTAGAGTATTAGATTTGAGATTTGAAATTAAAATTAAAAATTTTCAACTAATAAAAAATTAGAATTTTAAAAATTTTAGTTAGAGTTTAGGGGATGTGATTAATTTGAGGTACGATATATATAAGTAAGTGTATAGTTTAGAGTTTGAGGTTTAGATTTAATATTTGAAATTAAATTTTTAAAAGGTTAAAACTCGAATATATTTAAACTTAAGATTTAAGATTAAAATAAGAAAATATCTGAGTTTTAGGGTTGATTTTTAAGTTTAGGGTATAAGATTTAGGTTTTAGGATTTTAAGGTTTAGGGTTTAGGGAATGAGAGGGAAGATGAAAAAACGAAAATAAGAGGAAAAATGAAAAAATTAGACACCTTGTTTTTTCACTAAGTATCTGGCGGGAAAAATGAATTATTTTTTTGCGTCAATGTATGATAGCGCTTAATTTTGGATCTGCAATGGTAAGGTGCCTATACTTAAGAAATTAACGCGGCTAAATTTTTTTATTTTCCCGCGATAACAATTATAGCGTTTTAAATTGACAAACACTATAAAAAAAATAAATGTTGGTATATAATAGCAGAATTGTGAAAAACGCTATAATTTGATGCTAATACCCACATTTCCTGTAGTGGTACAAATAGTATATACTATATTTATTATAAATGTAAACGATGTGAATATGATATTTGCATTTCCCATATGATCCTCGGGTTATTGATATAGTAGACCTTGTATTGTTTTCTTTCTTTGACAATATGGAAGAGTTTGGTTTGCCAGAGCGCTTGTTTCAGATAGGGTATGAACCAACTGGGCAGAAGAGAATAAACAACTACCTCAATTTGCGTTGGATAGAGGTGGTAAAAGCAGCACTGTCAGATGCGCAACAGGAGCAGTTGGCGGAATCACAGTTTAGACAGCTAATGCTAATGGGGGCGCATACATTTTCTGTAATGTTTGCCCACCAGATGTTGTCCCGTGAGTTGGTTACACGGAAGCTATATGAGTTGTGGTGGTTATTTGCAGGGAAGCCAATACGTTATGGTATCTGGGACTTCGCTTTAGTTACAGGTCTCAATTGTGGGACACCTCCAACGACGTCTCTTCACTGTCAGCGTCTCGGAAAGGGGGAAAAAAAGGGAAAGGGAAGGCAAAGCAAGTAGGGGGTGATGGGTCTGTGTGGTAGTCCTTGTTTGGCCGTGAGGAGACGATAACCCCGAAATGGATAATCTGCAGATTGGGCCAAAAAGACAAATACAGAGATGAGGACACGAGAATGCGTTTAGCTCTCCTCCTCATTGTAGAAGGTATTCTCTACCCAACAAGTGGTTCAACACAGCTAAGACCCGAAGTTGTAGAGATGGTTGGCGATATGGGTTCGTTTATGGAATACCCCTAGGGAAGGGAGTCATTTCTATTAACTGTTGCAAGCGGAAAGATTAGGGCCGCGGGACAATTGGCGCAAGACACACTTGCGAAACAAGGGTTTGCGCATGCTATGGTTCTCGTCACAGTGTGCAGTTGTCCCCAAATTATTGCAGATCCACGTTTAGGGAAAGATCTTGTGAATGCCGAAGTTCCCATAGAAGACGTTGTTGATGGTGTGTGTAGTCGGTCAGTGAAAATAAATATAGTAACTGTCCAGAATCTAGAGCTTATTGGACAGGTAACTTGCGCCATGTAATGAACTATTTCCAGTTTTACTTGATATGGTGCAACAATCTGAACAGTTTTCCTTTTTTGTGTTGTACTGCAGGCATCAGTGCGTTCCATACTCTGCAAAGGGTCAGAGATCCCGCCGTTTGTAGATGAGGTTGATGATCTGCAAGTAAATCACATGGTATCGTTGATTCGCGATGGTTTCCCGTTTGAAAGCAATACATGGCGTGGAGGTGTGAAGGCTGCAGATGCAAAGCACTCCAAGGGTTTAGGCGGTTTGGGAGGTGGTACCTTAGACGGCATTTTTTCGTCTCCTGGGACTGCAGATGGAGACGGTGGTCAACCCTGTAAGACAGCGTCGCATGCAGGGATGGGTGGTCATGGGGGACAGTTGGATGTTCCAACACTCGTTCGGTTGGTGGCAAAGGAAATACATGCACGCGTTGCGCCCATGTTAGGAAACTTAAATTCCGAATTTTGCGGGGAAATTCAGTCCCTCAAGGACGTAGTTTTAGTGTCTCATAGTTCTAGGGAACGAGAATCGGAATTCACAGGAGATAAGGATGCTACACGGGGGGTTGGTGGGCGTAGTGGTCCACATGCACCAGTTAGAACTTCCGAAGGTAGTGTGTTATTTTTATAATTGTTAACACTGCTTTATACACGTGCATAAACCCAATTTTGCCATCGTTGTAATAGCTGCTGGGGCCGCAACCACTGGAATGGAAACAAATACCGGACATGAGATCCAACAGAGTGGATCCGGCCCGTCAGCAGCGATCGTTGACAATAGTCCGTTCCATGGTGAGGATCTTGGAGAAAACAATGGTCCCTCTATCTCGCTTAGTGATGCCCTTGATACTTCTGTTCCAGAGCAAACTGTAAGTTTAGGGTGTACTATATTGTCAATATGGTATGGAATAGTTTTAGCTGACCCAAATGTCACGTTTCAGCAAGCCAAGTCTGGTAACGGAGAAACAGAGGATGTTGTCGGAGAACAGAACAAACGTCACGAACCTGGTGGACCAGTAGATGGTACACCGTCTGAACTTCTAACCCTAGCAACTGTCATTGATGAGGCAGTAACTGATGTTCGTACCGACGCCATAACTGTAAGTTTGAATGGTTTAGAATGTATGTTCCATTATTGTGGTGTCACGTCTGGTTGTTGTTCCATAACATCTGTAGTAAGGTGGGATATCAAATTGGGCCCTCATACGATTCTATAATTTGAATGGAATAGTTGTCTGCCTAACATTGCCACCCCAAAAAAGTGTGATTTTAAGCTTTGTTTTCCAACTAAATGTGGTATATATATTTTCAGTCTAGTTCGTCTCCCACCGGCGCAGAAGCGGATATTGGGGGCCATATTTCAGCTAAACTTTCATCAACTATCGCCCCACCTCCTACGGTTTCCGAGCAACCTACACAGGTGGTTGGTTCTACTGACGATAAGATGAGTCTTACACATGGTGGTACAAAGGCATCAGATGTAAGTTTGACGGAAATTTATACGCCGTTGTTCAATTTGACCACATGCTTCCCTTCCCAATACGGGACTGAGTAGAATTATTCCACCTACAGGCCATGACTAATGTTGTGTATTCTGCAGGTGGCAATAAAAAAATGTCATTCGTTGTATTATTGACACGGCGGGTGAGAAAGGTATTCCAAGTGCTGGAGCAATGGGCGTGGGAACAGGTGCTTCGGAATCCGAAGACGTAAGTGTATCCATACTATAACTTTAGCTCCTACGCATGGAATAGTATATATTCAGTTAACGGTTCACATTTTTGCAGCCTTCTCCTCTACTACGTCCCCCAGTAGAACCCATAATAGGAAGCGAACACCCCATTCCCAACACCTCTATCGAAGCGTCGACTGATATGGAAACAATAGTATCATGTGAGCGCCGTACAGACCCACCTATCTTAGTACCAGTTGAGACGCGTGCTAGCAAAAGGCGTAGAAACCCATACATCAAGTTTAAACCGCCAGAACCTGTTTTGAAGAAACAGAAGGAAAAAAAAACGTGGTCCTCGTGATGGCGGGGAGAAGTCAGACTTGGCAACAATTCCGGATGCCCCACCCGCACTTACCACATTACCAACCAAACCAACAGGTGCTTTTGAGATCACAAAAAAATGGGTCCATTTGTTGGTGGGTTTTCCCCTGTGTGCGCGTGAAAGCATTCCGTCTCCTAGGGTTTAGCACCATAATGCATACGCAAAGGTAAACTACATTTCTCGACCGCGTACAATGCTACCCATACAAATAGTGATACTCTTTAATTTGTAGGGAGTACAATTTAGGCGAAGGTGTTGTTGTTGACAATAAGGTTTTCCAGTCATTCTTTGAATCTGCTCAGCCGCAACCTACAAAGGTAAGAGAAGATCATAATTAATTTTAATTCATGGATATTCCATGCTGATGGTATATTTTCCGCAGGCTGCTGACATGGTGGTAACATTTATTCGAAGCCGCCTCCGGGGATAGGGTATTACAGCTTATGATTTTCTGCCTGCATCTTTCTTGGAAGCCCTCCGTGGGGGGTACCACCAATTCTGTCGGGTTCAAGACGTCGGTAAATTCAGCCTCTCAAGTGATTTCGCCAATCCCGGGATGCCAAATATGAGATGGGATGCAACAGTCGAAGCATTATATTTACCATTTCAAGTGGACGGAAGGAACTGGATTGGGGTTTTCATTGATATACCCCATTGGTGCATCCATGTTGTTGACTGCAACCCAGTGTGTCTGAACGATGAAAAGTTGGAATCCCTACTACAGCCGATTGTGGTCCTCCTCCCATTACTAATTCGACGCAACGGAGGCAAAGCGTTGAACGATGCAGCAATGGAAAACCCTATGCCCATAACGCGTCTTGACATCCCTTTTTTGTGTGAACAAACAGGTAACACTGTTCCATGCTATTATTTAATCTATATAGAAAAGTTTGTCGGTTATTTAACATTGTTTGTGTTTTCCGAACGCCTGTGTTGACTACCGCAGGATTACCATGTGTTGCAACACTTGTACTTATGGAACTGTATGCCTCCCAGAACCTTGCGGATGCGGATAATATAACGGAAGATGATCTAGCAATTGCTGCAATGACGTATGCAGTAGAAACTTTCTCCACATTCAATCCTGACCATCTACAGGAATTCCAGGACGCCTAATCTCCCTATCTTTTAACTGTCTACCAATTTCGCTCTTCTACGTACTTTTTTTTAAGACACTGTTAAGTTTGTATGGCCCGCATTATTATGTCCTTGTTATCAGCCCTTATCGAAACCCATGACGCTTGTTACTTCCTTTACTACATGATGACTTATGTTGCTTCGGTTTCTATATATTGTTCTCGCTTTTTATGCAACGTGGGTGGGTTAGATAAACATGTTTCAGGTTATATAAGTCAATGTTGCATATGTCGTCCAACTAATTAGATGTTAACCATTGTAATGTGTATTTTGCAAATTGTAGTATACAATAGGCTTCTTCACATTGCTGCTTTGTTTCCCAATATACGGCTAACTTAATCAATTAGGTCGGTTTTCAAGTTTTCCATTCCTTAGTTCATATGGTATAGTATTTTCATGTCCTTCCAATTTTCTTAACCTGATGGTTTGATTTAGATAAACTTACATATTAGGTGGAATAAATTGACGCAGCAGAGGAACTAAGCAGCAGGGATTTTCATTTATAGTACACAACAGAGAATTTTTACAATCAGTGCACCTATATAAAGACACATAACAAGCCAGCCAAGTAAACGAAATAGCTAAAATAATAGTCAATACTGCTAAGTGTGCAGAATACAACAATATTTTCGCATCTGGAAAATACCAATGTCGACTCCGTACCATCACACCATGTTACTACAAGCTCGGAGTTAATTGCGTTTATAAGGACTCATTCCCCTATTATATAGATAGAGAATCCGACCAAGCTCGGCTTTCTTATTACCATGCCATACTATAATAGGTGTAGTATAGTTTATGTAACTACTATAAGACAACGGAACCGTGTGGTTACGGTTCTCTTATTACACAAAAGAGAAGGTTTACATTCGGCGCACCTATGTACAGACACATAACAAGCCAGCCAAGTAAAGGAAATAGCTAAAATAATAATCAATATTGCTAAGTGTGCAGAATACAACAGTATTTTGGCGTCTAGAAAATACAAATGTCGATTCCGTACCAGCACACCATGTTCCTACAAGGTCGGCGTTAATTGCGTTTATAAGGACTCATTCCCCTATTATATAGATAGAGAATCCGACCAACCTAGGCTTTCTTATTACCATGTCATACTATAATAGTTGTAGTATAGTATATGTAACTACTATAAGACAACGGAACCGTATGGTTACGGTTTTTGAAACACTCTCTTTGACTTTCCTACACTCGGGTGTATGGTTTTAATTTCTACTTCGTTCAACACAAGAGGCAGAATATACTTGTGAAAATCTCCTCCCCTTAACCTGGTTTGTGCTCCCCCTACTCAATGGTTGAATAACTCTTCTCCCAGTGGACAACTAAATATAAGGTACGCATGTTTCAGGTTATATAAATCAATCGAGATGTTGTATATGTCGTCCCACTAATTACATGTTAACCATGTGATGTTTGTTTGGCAAATTACAGTATACAATAGTCTTCTTGACATTGTCGCTTTCTTTATGAATATACACCTGACTTAATCAATTAGGTCGGTTTCTAAAGTTTTCTATACCTTAGTTCATATGGTATAGTATTTTCCTTTCCTTCCAATTATGTTAACCTGATGGTTTCGTTTAGATAAACTTTCTTATTGGGTGGAATAAATTGACGAAGCAGAGGAACTAAGAAGCGGGGATTTTCATTTATATTACACAAAAGAGAAGGTTTACATTCGGTGCACCTATGTACAGACACATAACAAGCCAGCCAACTAAAGGAAATAGCTAAAATAATATTGTCTGCTGCTAAGTGTGCAGAATACAATAATATTTTGGCGTTTGGAAAATACCAATGTCGACTCCGTACCACCACACCATGTTACTACATGGTTGGAAACTTTATTCCACCGGGTCACAAAAACATGCTCATAACCCATCCTTCTTTAACCCCGCTTTCTTCCTTACATACTTATTTTGGACGACGACATGAGGCCTTGTTGTGGCCTTCTCCCCTACAGCGAGTACATTTCCGGCATGCTTCTGACTGTAACGCTGCAAAGACACCAAGTGTTACTCGTGTTTGGTATCAATATACTATGTGTTCCCGATAGTATAGTATAAATAGTTATTAATGAACTTCAGTACCTTATCTTCTCCAGTTGACAATATTTTCTGTTTGCGTGGTCTGCTTGGTGGACGTTTAACAGCTGGCGGCGTAAGAGCACCAGCAAATGTGCCTCCAATTTCAGTTTCCTTGCATGTGCATGTACCGTCATGGACGTTTACCATGTTAAACTGTCCAGACTGTGCCTGAATTTGGAATTTGACTTCACTTATTCCGGTTACAGCAAACCCAGTCGAACTGTCGAAGTTGTCTTCCTCTATCCGCCTAACATTTGGCGTTAGAGTCCCCTTATGTTCCATAGATTTAGCGCGTCGTACGGCAAACCAACACATAAGTGTTGTTCGTATGTACTCACACATCGAGATTAGGGGGAACTCCCTCGCTTCAGTCAAGACAGCATTCCAAGATTCCGCTATGTTTGAATCCATTATATTGAACCTATCGCCTTGGAAATGTGCCCTTGTCCAATGCTCGAAGCCTGTTGGGGAATTTATATTATACTTCGTACTATACTAAAAACTGAATCGTATAGCTTAGTATAATATTCTAGAATTGTTACCTATGTCAACTAAATAGCCTGCACATCCAGGGCTTACACGTTGTATATCCAGGAACTTCTTATTGAACTCTGAAACAATGTACGCTCGTGATGCTGCACCCATTAATGAAGCCAGCCGTTTGGATTTGAATCTGGACTTTATGTTCCTCCATAGGTGGATAGTGCATGCGGCGTGCTGAGCATGTGGATAAACCTGCAGTTAACATACAGTTGAAATGGAATGTTAGACTATATTTCAGTAAAATAGTCTGGATTCAGAAAACATTCACCAACCTTTCCAATGGGATTGTAAATGCTTCCATGTCTGTCGGAGACAAAGACAAGATGATGAGCATCCTCGACAAATGTTTTCAGCTGAGATAGGAACCACTCCCAAGCGTCTTCGTTCTCACTGTCAACTATACCGAAGGCTAGCGGAAATATTTGGAAATTGCCATCTTGGCAACACGCGGAGAGCAAGCATCCTCCATACCTTCCTTTCAACCTGGTCCCATCTATGACTACAACTTTCCGCATGTACCGGTAACCTTTGATCGATGCCCCAAATGCAATGAAAGCATACTTAGACATCATGCTCCCATCACTATTTTCTTCCTTGTGTAGACAGCAGATTGATCCAGGATTAGTTGTTTGAAGGAGGCCTGAATAGGCAGGCATTAGTGCGTAACTTCCAGCCATTGACCCTAACGCCAATTCCATTCTGACTTCTCGGCCCCTCCAAGATTTCCAATAAGAGACATTGACATGGAAGTCGTCGAGTAGGATCTTTTGAATTGTTGACGGCATGGGTCCGCGCTTGATAGCAATGAAGCGATTGTATTAGCTCCCCTATCACTTGGGTGGTTGCCAATTTGTGGTAGTTCCTTCGTGCATCAAGGGTACAACAGTGAGTAAGCGTCGCTTGGCGTATCTGGAAATTGCATGTCCCATCAACCAGTGCCGCCTAGACTCTCCATGGACAGTTCGTTGCAACACAAACTAGAACCATGAAGTTTGGTGTTAACCTCTTAGTCTTGAAATGAAACTTTCAATTTATTGCATGAATTGCAATTTTTATCTTGCAATCGCTTTTAGACTTGAACACCTGCCCCACAAACAGATTGTCTCCTTGATATGAAACAGCCTCCAAGGCGGACTCTAGTCCTGCAATACAGCCAGTTGTGCGGCATGTTAATTATGTAATGTAACTATGACTATACTATAATATATAGTAGTATAGTTTATGCGATTAAGCACCATCATTCTCTACGCTCTCTATAACCGGAGGTGCATCGCGTCCAAATAGAACATTCTGGGACGTTTCGTCATCTAGAATCTGATGGAGTGCATCTTGGAACCTTGTCCAGTGGGTTAATCCACTCGAACCTTCACCTCCAACTGCTTGTGTTGCGGGTTCCGGTTGGTGGAAGGTTTCATCTGGTCCTTGTGTTGGCACCAATTCCATTTCCGCTTCCGAAGCCGTTCTGCTTGTTGGAAACAATCGACGTTTCACTGGTCTATTAGGTTCCCCTTCTCCTGTGGTATGTTCTATCCTTCTTAAGCTGTTACGGACACCAAAGTCATATGGCTCATATGCCGGCGCTACCTCTAGTGCCAATTCCTTTCCCTTTCCACGAGTTTCAGAGCTATTTTCTGGACTTCGAAGCCGAATGATAGGTTGGTTCTCTTGGATTTCTATACCATTGCGCCTGTATGGTATGGTATCCTGCTCTGTCACCCGAAAGCTTCCTCCGGCTGTATTCTTTTGTGGGGGACATGTCAAGGGGGTCTCCGAAAGCGCAAACTCTAGCCACTCCTCCTCAGTTGTCGCGTCTGTAGTTTCGGTATCACCATCATCTTTATCCAGTAAGGTTTGATCGGTCACATTTGAAAAATGTGGTTTGCCTTGTGCAGTAGTAACCCCATCGATACACTGGGAGATGGTTACAAAGAGGTTCACCTCTTCAATTTTTCGCCTCTTCTGAACAAAGACCTCCAGCTCATGGTCGTCTGAAATGAACTGTGGTGTTGATCCATCCCCATCGTCAATAAGCATCCATGTTGGATATTGATAGGAGAGTTTAAGTGTGACGTTGGCTGAGTCAATGGCTAGGCAATCCTTGACGAGGTGAACAAGTTCTTCATACCCGAGGCCTGATTTAACGGTTATGAATTTTGTTCCCTCTTCGGTTTGCGTATCGAACAGCCAGGGACCTTCACCCTCCCTAACCCAAGTGCCAGTCATTATCATCACTGTGTCCTGTTCAACCATCTGTACACATATGACGGAAAAGGTTCCCATTAGTCTTATAAATGTTTGGTTATGGTACACTCTGCAATATATGTCGTTCCTCAGAACACGTTTATGTTAGCCCTCCTATGTTACAAAATTTTAATTCTTCTTTTTTCGTACCATCTAGTTAGTATGTGCAACTCATGACTTTTATATTATTTTAGATCCACTAACTTCATCCTCTTACGCACGATCTTTAGGTATAACAAAGAGAAGAAAATACTTTCTTAGTTTTCAATTTTCCATATCTGTTCTACAATATAATATAGAAAAATACTTGTTGCAGACTAAACCGTGGCCATATTAGGGTCGGTCCTGGGTCAAGCCCAATGAAACATTTGCCTTAGGCCTCTAAAATTTTTATATGTAAATAGATCCCCAGTTTATGAAAAAAAAATTTTTAGGTCCCCAAATTTTTGAAGTCTTTACTAAATGGTTTTGGGCCTCAAAACTCTCGGGGCCGGCCCTGACCATATATAGACTAAATGGTTCCCAACTTTCAGTCCGTATGAATATTCTATTGCGATGTTGCCATAAAGAAGCTTTAATGCGGAGAAAGATACCTCGGAGTCTCCAGGTTGTGCTTTTACTTCGCTTCTGTCGTCTTCTTCAGACATTCTTCTGATTTGTCATTTCTATGTTAAGCTAAAACACAATAGATAGTATGTTTTTAATAGGATGCCATTAAATGAAAGAAACGTAATCACTGGGCGGGAATCTGAGTTTTTGAAATTATAATTGGTTTGTGTTACGTTAAAGATATGACAGCCTTAGTCTATGCTATAGGTTTAGTATAAAAGGAATATGGCACATGTCTTTATCTTTGTTCACGTTTTCTAACGCTTCACGCGCGTCCAGGGAGCGAAAGGGAAAAATGGTGGCGTAATTGTCCCATCTGTTGGCCTTTACTGTGTGATGGCTATATCCTTAATAAAAAAGCTTCATATGAATATTAAGCAAAATGCCTCAATTTAGAACAAGAAGACAAAGAAAACGTTAGTCAAAAAAAAAAAAAAGACAAAGAAAACAGATCATAACGACGGAATATACTAATTGAATGAAAGCGATCACAATAATATTCTACGAGGAACCTATAGGTGAATATAAGTGAACCTATAGGTTCATCAACTAATAGGATTTCATTATTTCAAATTCGATATCATTTAAAAAAAGAAATAAAATATTGTCAAATTATATTATATTTTTAAAATTAAAAGGTAAAAAGAAATAAAAAAATAGTAGTAATTAAAAGATATATATTTTTAATGTCGTCAGCAAAACACTAAACCCTAAAGCCTAAACCCTAAACCCGAAATCCTTGGATAAACTCTAAACTCTTGGATAAATCCTAAACTCTAAATCAAAATCACTAAACACTAAAACACTCAAAGGTTTAGGGTTTAAGATCTAGGGTTTAGAGTTTAGAGTTTAGTGTTTTTTATTTAGAGTTTATGATTTATCCAAGGGTTTAGGGTTTATCCAAGGGTTTAGGGTTGAGGATTTAGAATTTAGGGATTAGGATTTAGAGGTTTAGTGTTTTGCTGGCGATGTTAAAAATATATTTTTTTAATTCTTTTTTTTGTAACTACTATTTTTTTTTACTTTTTTTTAAAAACATATATAATCTAACTTGACAATATTTTGTTTCATTTTTTAAAAGATATCGAATTTGAAATAATGAAATCCTATTGATTGGTGAACCCAGAAGGTTCAAGAGTAACTATTCTACGAGATCATATCAACGGATGGTGAGCTGTTAACTTTACAAAATATATTATAGCAAAACAATAACTGACAAAAAAGCAAAACAATAATTAGTATAATGTCGTTTCAAATATTGCAATAATATGTTTGTCTACTATTGGACGTGAATAACGTGTTTCCCAAATTATCCAGCTGCTCCCAGCCTCCCACCCTATGCATCACTATGAATAAATTCGACCGTCTGAAAATAGTAATTATTAAAATAATTGTTTTAACTATTTATATTATTAATACGAATTTATGGTGGATGACTACCAAAACTTATTTGATTAGGTGTATACCCATTGTCACTGTGTATTTTTTATAAGACTAGGAGCAATGAGGTTGTTGAATGAAATATTCAACTGTTTAATCCTCACAATGAGGCTGTTGAATTCTAATAAAATCCAACGTGGATTAATACATGTTGAAAAGTTTCAACTAGTTGAATACCAAATGAGTGGGTCCTGTAGAGACAGGTGTTGAAATGTGAAAGGAGAAATTGATGAGGAAGTGAATTCATACGCTAAATGCATAGTGAGTGGGCCCCCAAAAAACAATTTGATTGGTTGTCAAAAACTTTAGAAATTTTATTTCTTTCAAATTATTGAAACTCAATTATTTTAAAGTAAACATTTTTAAAAAAAATTAAAATTTATATCAGTATTTACGATTTTTTATGATCTATAAATAGATATTAGTCTCATTTCATTTGGATACAAAAAAGTTTTTTTTATCAATTTTCATTATGATTTCTTTTATTTTTTTAAAAAATAGTTAAATATAACTAAAAATTATTAAAAATATTTCATTTTAACTATTTAAGTTAATTACAATATAAACTATAATTAATATATAGTTATTAATTTATAAAAGATAAAAATATGAATTAAAATAGTGGGGTAGGATGTTGACTTTTATTAAACAAAACTATTGTAGATGTAAAAAATGAGGTGGATGTTGAATGATTAGGTAGATGAAAAATAAGATGAAGTGTAGTGTTAAAAAAAGAAAATTAGGGTGTTGAATTTAGTAACCATTGTAGATAGTCTAATGGCCAGATTGTCCTTATTGTATTTTACAGACAATAACCGACAAAACCCCTTACCTCTTTAACCATCTCTTTCTCCTTTTCTTTTCTCGTTCAGTTTCTCTTTTTATTATTTTTTTTTTTTTTGTTGAAACTTTTTTTTCTCTTCTTTCTGATAAACTGTAACTTTCTAAAAAAAAAAAACCTTCCTCATATCTGTTTCCAGATTCTACTCTTTTTTTTTCTCTGTTCTGTTTCCAGAGCAACACGAGAAAAACAAAATTTGATCTTTTGGTGGTTTGATTTTTTTCAGAAGAATCAGAACAATGATTTTGTTGTGAGCTATCTCTATAGGTAATGGGGTTTTACTCTCATTTCCTTTTAAAAGGATAATTATGTTGTGATTTCTTTGTTTCTCTCTCTCTGTTTTGAACTGATTTTGTTTGTTTTAGGATTGGAGGAGGCAAGGCGTACTTCCATGGAGATGGAAGATATATGTAATGGTCATCTCTCTCTCTCTCTCTCTCTCTCTCTCTCTCTCTCTCTCTCTCTCTCTCTCTCTCTCTCTCTCTCTCTTTTCTTTTTAATCTGATTTTTTGTTCTTGGTAACAGCGGTTGTCGTGTGCAAGAGGAGATGTCTCGAGCTCGCATCCGTCTCGACCCGTCATCACCGGTCTCGAGCTTGCCCCAGTCACCACCGGTCTCGAGCTTTGCCCCCGTCACCGTCGGTCTCAAGCTTGCCCCTGTCACCACCGGTCTCGAACTCGTCCGGTGCTGGGGATGGAGACAGAACAGAGAAAGACATCGAGAAGAGAGGCAAAGGAGGAAGGAGGAGGCGGCAGCAAATAGATTAGGTTTAGGGTTAATTAGGTTTAGGTTAATTATGTTTTGGTTAATTAGATTTGGGTTTAATGTTTTTAATTAGGTTTCTTCGTTATTTGAAGTACTCCAAAATTACCGAGTTTGTTTACAGATATCCAACATTTCTGATCTCGCATAACAAAATGATGTTCTTGGCTATTACAAATTTTAGCCGGATTATTTTTGTAATATCTGGATAAAAGCTAGCACATATTGCTTCGTCTTTATAATAACTTAATTCAAACCTATGATGTATTATCTGGTTGTAATGTACATTCATATTATAGATACAAAAAAATATTTTCTCGTTATAATCATTATAATCAGGATTATCTATGTGTTATTTGTTTACAATGCGCATTCATATAAATTTATTGCAATACCAAAAGACCAATCCAAAATGTATATATGACTTATTCAAATAGTAATAGCCAACGATTTAGGGTTAGGATTAAGAGTTTAGTGTTTTTAAAATTTAGTGTTTAGTGTTTTGATTTAAGGTTTAGTATTTATCCAAAGATTTATGGTTTACCCAAGGGTTTAGCGTTTAACCTAGGACTTAGGATTTATGGTTTAGGGTTTAATGTTTTTCTAACGGCGTTAAAATATTAAAAAAAAATTTGCAACTAGTAATTTTTTTTTAAAAAAAATATGATATAAATTGACAATATTTTGTTTGTTTTTTTAGAGAGGAATTCCCAAAAATAGCACTTTTAAGATACCATTTTTCACTTCTAACTTAATCAACTTTGCCATTAAAATTTTAATTGACAAAATACCTTTATACCCCTAACTGATTACAACTACCTCTTCTATCCTACATCTCATGATAATTTTAAATCTCATCATATCAGATTCAAATCGAGGTCCTCAAATCGGCGTTGACGAATTCCGGCGGCGACGAGTTCTCCGGCGAGATCGGACGACGGTGCAGAGTTGTCCGGCGAGATCTGACGAAACTATAACGAGATCTGACGAAGTTACGGCGAGATCCAACGACAACGAGGAGTTAAAACGTACAAGTTGACGAAAGCTTAAAAGGTACCGGATAATTGATGGTGATCGTCGTCTTTTTGTTTAGTTTTAGCATGATTTCTCAAAAATCAGTTTTTGCGAAGAGAGACGAAGATTTTGACATGAATTTTTTAAATCTCAAGTTTAGAAAACCTTATAGTAGTACTTGCAAAAAATAATAATTTAAAAGAATGTTTTTAAAATAATTTTTAATGTCGTCAGAAATATTCTAAACCTTAAATTCTAAACCTTAAATCCTAAACACTAAACTATAAACCCATGGATAAACCATAGATTAAGGGTTTAATTTTTTCAAGATTTAGTGTTTATGATTTAGGGTTTAAGATTTATCCAAGGGTTTATGGTTTACCCAAGGGTTTATGGTTTACCCAAGAATTTAGGGTTTAGTATTCAGGGTTTAGGGTTTAGTGTTTTTCTGACGGCGTTATTGTACCCAAATTTATTAAAAAAATTAAACACTTTTCCAATTGCCCGATTTAGACTTGTTTTCTCAAGTACGTCGTCATGATATAATATTCAGAAATTAAATATCATATCCATCTCAACATATTTTTATATGAAAAATCTATTTATTGCTGGTTTCATTGAGTTTTTCTTGCGTTCACCCCTAAGCTAAACCGGTAGGTTTACCAACCAATAGTATTTTGTTATTTTATATTTAATATCTTTTTAAAAACGAAACAAAATAATAAAATTTGCCAAGTTAAATTATGTTTTTTAATAAAAAGTAAAAATAAACCCTATAGCGTCTAGGTTTAGGGTTTTGGTTAGGGTTTATGGTTTGGGTTTAGGG
Source organism: Brassica napus (assembly GCF_020379485.1). NCBI lineage: Eukaryota > Viridiplantae > Streptophyta > Magnoliopsida > Brassicales > Brassicaceae > Brassica > Brassica napus. The sequence goes on along the minus strand of NC_063444.1, from coordinate 21,626,193 downwards.
TCTAGGATTTGGGTTTAGGGTATATGGTTTGAGTTTAGAGTTTACGGTTTGGGTTTTTGGTTTAGGATTTGGATTTAAGGTATACGATTTGGATTTAGGGTTCAGGATTTGGGTTTAGGATCTAGAGTTTGGGTTTAGGATTTAGGGTCTAGTGTTTAAGATTTAAGATTTAAGATTTACTCATACATATTCAGATTTATTCTTTATCTGAAATATTATTTTCGACCGGATTTAGTTTGTAAAAGCTGGTTTATAGTTTACCCAAAGGTTTAGGGTTTAGTGTTTTGCCTACGGCGTTATTGTATGCATATTACTTTTTAATATCCGGTTAAGATTTACACATACATATTACCTTTTATATTAACTCAACCTGAATCTATAATACACTGTCCAATTATGTTATGCATTTAAAGTACATATACAATAACCATTTTCTAGCTATCAACACGAAAATTTAGATTATCTATGTATTATTTGATTATAATGGGTATTAATAAATATTATTTTAGCTAGTGTATTTTTACAAGGTCAACTCAAGACTTATTCCATGATTTATTGAAGTATAATTTCTTATTTTTGAATCATTATATTCACGAACGACAAAATAAACAAATATATCTAAAAAAATTGTAGAATCGAACAACCCAATTGCTATATATGAAAACAAGTTTTCTATACGTGGTTACAATGAAGTGCCTTTGAAAGTTGATCTCTAGTAGCTTTGGATTTTCACCCATGTTCGGAATCACGCTAGATGTTAGTCGAACGGTCGGTATAGGCCAAGCGAGTTGTAGAAAAATCCTAGATTAATCGCTGCTTATTCAGGATTTAATTTTAATGATTTAGAGTTTACTGTTTAGGATTTAGGGTTTAATGTTTTATTGACGGCGTTAAAAAATATTAAAAGAATATCATCCCCTTTTTTGTATATTGAGCTCATTAGGCCTTAAGGGTTTAGGATTTATCAAAGAATTTAGGGTTTAGGATTAAAGGTTTAGTGTTTTTAAGATTTAGTGTTTATTGTTAACCCTAGGGTTTTAGATTTAGTATTTAGGGTTTAGCTTACAGCGTTAACAAGGTCAAATTTTTTTGTCAATTAATATCATTTTTGATTATATTATTGAATATCGAGATATTTGTATTAAATTGTTGAATATCCAAATATTTGTTTCTTTATTCAATTGTTTGTTCCATGAAGATGGCTGAAAAATGTAACTTCTTTCTTCCTCTTCCTAGCATATGAAGCTAGATCTAAGACAAGTTGAATAAAAGACTATGTAAGCAATACAAAAACATCATCAAACAAACCGAAAAATGAATTAGACTCCACCACGAGCGATGATATATGCCTTTGCAAAATGATCTTTAGTAGCTTTGAGTTTTCACTCATGTTCGAAATCGCGCTAGATGTAGTTGGACGGTTGGTATGGGCCTCGCGAGTTGTAGAAAAATCTCAGATTAATTGCCGCTTATTCGGGATTTAATTTTTAATGGTTATTCAATTTTCTGATAAAGTATAGATATGAATACATGACTTCCGTAGAATGAAAAAATATTTGTTACGGGAGGGTGGTTTCTGAACAGTAGCTTAAAGAAACAGTTCGTGAGTTCGACCTATGGGAATGCGTTTTTTGCCTTTTTTTTTGTTTTTTCATTAATGGCATAGTTGTAATTTTTATCACCTTCTTCCCCAATATATTTTAGGGTTTTGCAAGAAAATCTCAGAGCCCCCATAACTTCCTCCATGAAAATGGTCGTGCGCCGCCAAATCCTACGCCGTACTCGAGATCCCTTTCGTTGTAGGCCCTCTATTCTTCCTCTTCATCAGTTCTCTCGATTAGAAGTGGACGATCGTTCTCGGATCGTGACATATCTTCCACAGCGTCCTTCATCCACCGAATCACCACCAGCCAACTCTCCCGAACTCGAGCCCAACTCAGTGAGTCGACTCGGCACGACCGAGTTTACTCAAACGGATTATTTTCCCGATCGCTTCCACCGGTCTTTCTTCCTCTTCTTCATCTCCAAGCTGTCTTCGAAGGCGCCAATGATCTCGTGGAGTTTGCTAATCCTACCTAACCCATAACTCTTGTAGCAGCTGAAGCAATCACAGAGATAGAGAGGAGATAACCCAACTATATGGCTAAACGAAGAAGAATCACATAACAATCATTATACCCATTTGAATCCTTAAAGGACTTTCATAAAGCTGCCCATTAAGAACCGCTGTTCAGAATGGATCTGATATATATAAACAGTAGGAACAATATATAAGGACATTTTGTACTTGCACTTTTTTTTTAAAAAAAATTGTCATTTGTTATAAATAAAGTAAGAAAAGAGTTACAAGATTTAATTGTTCCACGTCCTTTTGTTTGGTAACGTAAAGAGAGAGAAGAGTTGCGATAATTTTATTTCTTCTTCTTACTTCAGCCGTACAAACATAAGAGGAGAGAGTACATATTTATAGCAATCAGAAAATATTAAACAATGACATCAGTTGGTGACTTAGAGGAGAAATAATAATATAATACGTAAATGGATAATCATCTAAAATCTTATCTCATAACACTCCCCCTTGATTATCCAAACTTGTATTACGTAGTGCCTCGTTAAAAACCTAGTCATAGAAAAACCCATTGGGACAAAAACCATGACAAGGGAAAAAGAGTACACTGTCCGTAATCTCCCCCTGAGAATAGTGGACCTAGCTTTTTCTTCAAAGGTCACGCAAATGCCGCATTCTGATACCGTAGACGTGTTTTCGGAATGTTGTAGTTGGAAGAGCTTTGGTGAACAAGTCAGCCGGATTTTCACATGAACGTACATACTCAATGTCCACTTCTTTATTTTTCTCGAGTTCCCTTATGTACGAGAAAAATCTTGGAGGGATGTGCTTTGTTCTGTCGCTCTTAATGTAGCCTTCCTTGAGTTGAGCAACACAGGCCGAATTGTCTTCAAATATTTTCGTCGGCTCTTTCTCATTGACTATTCCGCTTGCTTCTTGTATGTGTTGACTCATTGATCGAAGCCACACACATTCTCGACATGCTTCGTGAAGCGCAATAGTTTCAGCATGATTTGAAGAAGTCGCAACCAGAGTTTGTTTCTGGGACCGCCAAGAGATCGCGGTTCCACCAATTGTAAAAACGTAGCCGGTTTGCGATCGAGCCTTATGAGGATCTGATAAGTATCCTGCATCTGCAAAACCAACCATACCAAACTCGGGTTTTCTAAAATACATTAACCCTAAATCAATTGTACCTTGGAGGTAACGGAATACATGCTTTATTCCGTCCCAGTGCCTGCGAGTAGGAGCAGAACTATATCTCGCCAATAGATTAGTAGCAAAAGCTATATCTGGTCTGGTACAGTTTGCAAGATATAACAGCCCACCGATAGCACTCATATAAGGTACTTCTGGACCTAATATCTTCTCGCTATCTTCGCAGGGCCTAAAAGGATCACTCTCAACATTGAGAGATCTACCTATCATTGGAGTACTCAAAGGAGTCGCTTTGTCCATACGAAAGCGTTTCAATATCCTTTTCGTATAGTTTGATTGATGCACAAATATCCCTTCTCGGAGATGCTCTATCTGGAGCCCAAGACAAAACTTTGTCTTGCCGAGATCTTTCATTTCGAACTCCTCTTTCATATGAGTTCGAGCATCATCAACCTCCTTTTGAGTTCCAATTATGTTCAGGTCGTCTACATATACAGCAATGATCACAAAGCCAGATGACGATTTTTTTATAAAAACGCATGGACATATCGCATTATTCACATATCCTTTACTCAAAAGATATTCACTTAAGCGATTGTACCACATGCGTCCGGATTGCTTTAATCCGTAAAGTGATCGCTGTAACTTGACCGAACAAATCTCCCTGGATTTTTCTTTCAATGCTTCAGGCATTTTCAATCCCTCAGGGAGTCTCATATATATATCGTTATCCAACAATCCATATAAATATGCAGTCACAACGTCCATGAGATGCATCTCAAGATTTTTAGACGCCGTTAGGCTCATCAAAAATCTAAACGTAATTGCATCCATTACCGGGGAATACGTTTCCTCAAAATCAATTCCCGGTCTCTGAGAAAAACCTTGGGCAACTAATCGGGCTTTATATCGTGTTACTTCATTTTTTTCATTTACTTTTCTCACGAATACCCACTTATACCCAACAGGATTTACGTTCTCAGGCGTTATGACTATAGGTCCAAAGACATTTCTTTTATTTAGGGAGAGTAATTCAATTTGAATGGCCTTCTTCCACTCCTCCCAATCATGTCTTTTTTGACATTCCAAAATGGACCTTGGATCGGGATCATCATTTTCATGATCGATCTCTTTGGACACAGAAAAGGAGAACATTCCATCAACATCTTTTATCTTATTTCTGATCCATAACTTTTCATCTCGGGCGTAGTTGATGGAAATCTCATACTTTTCTGTTCCCTTCTCGTCATCTGGATCATCTTTATCTATGCCTTCTTTCAGACATTTTTCAGTATCAGGTTCTTCTGGAACCTTTCTATTTATGTCTTCTTTCAGACATCTTTAAATATCAGGTTCTTCTAGAACCTTACTTTGTTCATCCAATTTCTTTTTCTTTCGGGGATTTTTATCTTTAGAACCCGCTGGCCTCCCCCTCTTTAACTGAACCCTAGGTTCATTCATTTTATTTCCATCAGTTTGTTCTTTAGGAACATCAACTCTTGATGGAACATTTTCAGCGGGTATACATGACTTCGTCACCCTTCTTGTATCTGTGAACGCATCTGGTAACTGGTTTGCCAAATTATGCAAATGCACAATTTTCTGAACTTCCAGTTCTCTTTGATTCGTAGGGGGATCAAGGTGTAACAACGACGGTGTACACCATGTAATCTCTTGAGGAATTTTACCAATTCCTCCCCCTAACACTGGAAATTCATCTTCATTAAAATGGCAATCGGCAAACCTTGCCGTAAACATATCACCAGTTACTGGTTCCAGATATCTTATTATACTTGGTGACGTATAACCCACATATATTCCCAATCTCCTTTGTGGGCCCATTTTTGTTCTTTGTGGCGGAGCTATCGGAACATAGACCGCACACCCAAAGACACGGAGATGGGATACATCTGGCTCTTGCCCAGATGCCAATTGTAATGGGGAGTACTTATGATATGCACTCGGTCTTAACCGAACCAGTGCAGCCGCATGCAATATAGCATGTCCCCATACAGAAATTGGGAGCTTTGTTCTCAAGACTAACGGTCTTGCAATCAACTGCAACCGTTTTATCAATGACTCGGCCATGCCATTTTGTGTATGCACATGGGGAACTGGATGCTCCACATCGATCCCCATTGACATACAATAATCATCAAAGGCTTGTGATGTAAATTCACCAGCATTATCAAGCCTTACTTTCTTAATGGCATACTCTGAGAACTGCGTTCTCAGCTTTATTATCTGGGCAATGAACTTTGCGAAAGCCGTATTTCGTGTCGTCAAAAGAGACACCCTTGACCATCTACTAGATGCGTCAATCAATACCATGAAATACTTAAATGGCCCGCACGGTGGGTGGATCGGCCCACATATATCACCATGTATTCTTTCTAAAAACATTGGTGATTCATTGCCTACTTTTGCTGGTGATGGCCGAGTTATAAGTTTTCCTTGAGAACATGCATTGCATGTAAATTCGCCCGTTTGCAAAAAATTTCCGTTTTTCAACGGATGGCCATTCGAATTTTGCACTATCTTTCTCATCATGACTGAACCAGGATGTCCTAGCCTCTCATGCCAAATCTTAAATGTATCAGTAAACTTCATGTTTACCACGGCATAGGACTCAGTCATGGTTATTTTCGTACAATATAGTCCAGAGGATAACATTCTTAACTCTTCCAATATATGTTTCCTCTCGGACTTAATGCAAAGAAATTCAATGCCATCTTTACTCATAGTCTCAATATGATATCCATTTCTTCGGATATCCTTAAAACTTAACAAGTTTCTATGAGACTCGGGGGAATACAATGCATCACTTATTTCAAATATTGTTCCCCCTGGCATTGAAAATTTCGCTCTTCCAGAGCCCATAATAATCTTTGCATTACCAGATATTGTACTTACGCTTCCAGCGTAATCTTTTATTTTGAGACTGGAGAAATATTTCTTATCTTTAATTATCGTGTGCGTTGACGCACTATCTGCCAAACACAGATCTCCATCCATAGTCTCAAAGTTTGGCCTTTTTCTGAGTATAAAATATTCATAAAACATATATTATTAAACATCAAACATGACAAACATAACATATATCTTACAACAAAAGATATAGATACTATAATACAGTTTATTTATATCACATCGATCTACATCACTCATCGATACTCTCTGGCTCAACCAGAAAGTCTGATACGTCGAGATGAGTATCATCGTTTAAACCATGAAAGGATGGCCCAGGTTCATCAGAGATGAAGTTTGTTTCACCTCTTCCTTTCTCTTTTCCCTTTTGGGATTCTCTATATAGATCGGCTAAATGTTTTGGCGTACGACAGTTACGTACCCAATGACCTTTCATGCCGCATCTATAGCAAACCTTTCCTGTTTGCCTTTTATCATCCTGGCCCTTTTCATTCCTTTCATTTTCGTGGAAGTTTTTATTATTTCTTTCATCATAGGGACGGAATCTTCTTCCTCGTCCTCTTCCACGACCATGATAACGGTTTCCACCACGTCCACGACCTCGTCCTCTTCTATTATCATAACTGGATGATGCAACATTCGCTTCAGGGAATGGAGCAGATCCGGTGGGACGAGCTTGATGGTTTAAAGTCACAAGTTGATTATTCTGCTCCGCTACAAGGAGGACTTGCATCAACTCCGAGTAACGGGTATATCCATTCACCCGGTACTGTTGCTGCAGGATTACATTTTCAGGATGGAACGTGGAGAGAGTTTTCTCGATCATATCATAATCACTTATTTTCTCTCCACATAACATCATCCTCGAAGTAATTCCGAACATCGCGGAATTAAACTCACTAACACTTTTGTAATCCTGGAACCGGAGATGGATCCACTCGTGTTTAGCTTTCGGTAAGATCACATATTTCTGGTGATCGAACCTCTCTTTTAAAGATTTCCAGAGGTCACAAGGATCCTCTTTCGTAATATATTCATCCTTTAAACCATCATGGATGTGGTGTCGTAAGAATATCATGGCTTTAGCCTTTTTTTCATCCGACACCGTTTTTGAACTATCGATGGTTTCCAAAAGCCCGTTTCCTCTCAGGTGCATCTTTGCACCCACTGCCCAGGTCATATAATTATTTCCCGTAATATCCAGGGCATTAATTTCGAGCTTTGTCAAATTCGACATGATAACTGTATTCATAGAATAATATTATAAATATAGTAAAAATGGGAATTTAAATGCATAATTTAAATGCAAAAATTAAAGACATAAAATAAAAGCATAAACTTAAATTGCATAAATTTAAATTGCAGAAATTTAAATAGCATAAATAAAATCGGGAGGCTCAGCCTACCACATGATCCGAGGAGTCATAGACTACCATATTGATCATTTTTCAAAGTCCGAGGAGACATGGTCTACCATTTTGACTTTTACTTATTTCAAGGTCCGAGGAGACTTAGTCTACCATTTTTGACCTTTTCTTTTTATTCACGGAGGCAAAGCCTACCACGTGTTTCTCTGATCGTGAAGGCATAGCCTACCATAACGATCAGTCGGGAAAGGCAGCGCCTATCATCCCGAAAAATAAACGGAGAAGGTCTAGCCTCTCACTCCGAAATAATAATAAAATTTAAATAAATTAAATATATTGAAATACATAAATTTAAACATTACCTCGGTTGGTTTAAGAACTTTTGGATTGATAAGCCTCAGTTGGTCAGGGCCTCGTGCTGATAACGTGTTATAAATAAAGTAAGAAAAGAGTTACAAGAGTTAATTGTTCTACGTCCTTTTGTTTGGTAACGTAAAGAGAGAGAGGAGTTGCGATAATTTTATTTCTTCTTCTTACTTCAGCCGTACAAACATAAGAGGAGAGAATACATATTTATAGCAATCAGAAAATATTAAACAATGACATCAGTTGGTGACTTAGAGGAGAAGTAATAATATAATACGTAAATGGATAATCATCTAAAATCTTATCTCATAACATCATTGTCGAAATGCATCCATTTTGTGAGATGAAGACAAAATGACCGGCTACTTGAACATGTGATTTGATTGTAAGCGCTACGAAAAATTAATGGAGTCATTTTACCCTCTAGGCCTCTACCATATCCTGGTTCGTAAATTAATTGATAATATGCACGCTTTGCTAATTTACATCCATAATTTGTATATTCACCTAATTAACCCTACATTTTATTTATGACAAAAAATGACAAAAGATAATAATACATTTTTATTTTCGCTGAAGTTTAAATAAAGTATATAACTAGATTATATTTAAATAATAATATTAGTTTTGTTTGAAATTTTTTCTTAAAGTTTGAGGTGCTCCCATCATGTATCTATATATAATCTACACAACAATGACAAATGCATATCACCTTTTGTATACCATTCTCTTACTGTTTTTCATATATAAAAAGAAAAGTATAACAAAAAATGGCTCCGATAGGGCTCACCGATGTGGCTATTACAGATTTCGTAGTAAACCAACGTCACGGAGTAAAAGGTCTCGTCGACATTATATCTCCAAAGACATTGCCTTCATGTTACTTCCAACTCCCAGAAAAACGAGTCACCACTGAAAGACTCATCATGGAGTCTCCAACAACCGGCAAAGGTGCGTTGTCAGCACTTGGCCTTGAAAATTTGGGACTTAATTTAGTAAAGATTTCAAAAATTTAGGGGCTTAAATTTTTTTTTTAACAAATTTGGGGTCTTATTTACATATAAATGTTTTCAAAAAATTTGGAGACCTGAGGCGAATGTTTCATTAAGCTTGGCCCAGGACCGGCCCTGCCTGTGATTCCGGTCATCGACGTTTCTGATTGGAAAAACCCCAGTGTTGAGGAGGAGATCTGCGAGGCCGCTGCGACTGTGCGACATTAGTGTAGGAGATGGATTGCATCCCTCCACAAGGCCCATCAAATAACAGGCCGTAGCCCGACAATTTCGGTTGAGTTTAGTCGGCTTAGCGGCTAAAGACGTCGGCTCGACCCTAGAGTACTTTAAGCCAATCGGCTAAGATGATCAGTCGTACTCGGCTTAGACGAAATAATACCAAGGCCCGCATACTCGGCCTTTGGTAACAGGGCCCATAGGATAAGTGCGATTAGGGCATCACGAACAGAGGCGCTATAAGAGTGGAGGAGGAGGCAACGAGCAGTGGACTTTTTGGACAACCTACACACTAAGCGGCTAGATCTAGGGTTTCTAAACGATCATTCTGATCTTGTTGCTTAGACCTTACATCTTGTCTCCTTATTTCCCATCAATCTTGTAACCCTTTGTCGGATTCTAATAAAAACGTCTTTAGTCACCCATCTTGAAGTTCATCATTCCGATCAACTGAATCTCGTACAAACAATTGGCGCCCACAGAGCTGTATTTGTGATGGCAAGCTCGGGCTTCTCGGTGTTGGCGAGGTAAGGACGTTGCTAACATCCTTTTTGACGTGTTTTTATCTTGGAAACATTGAGGCGACGAGCCCTGTGCATGCGGTGACAACGTTGCAGCCGAGCCGAGGAATAGCACCAGAGCTGTGATGTTCCTGACCAGTGATAACATCTCCAGTGGTGCTATTGTCTTGGTTGGTCTTGACCTTGGAGCAGAACCGTTGAGAGGTTCCTGCAATGTTGCAGCACGTTCATCACCATTTTTGGCTGAACTCAAGATCTTCATCTTGGAGCAATGGACGAAGGAATCAGGAAAAGGTCCGGAGAAACGGTTACTGGTGAGATCAAGAATGCAGAGACCTTGAAACCCAGCAAAGTTGAGATGGACAGAACTTTCCACACTCGTCAAGGTTGCCGATTATGCTGCTGCAACTTGGAAAACTCTGAAGTCAACTCGTCTTTGAGGTGGTTATGAGATCAGGTAGTCTCAGCTTGCTCAGCTTGCCTAAAGAACATGTTCCTCAACGCTCCTGCAAACTCCCGAAGCGCAGATAATCGAATGACATGTGAGCGTTGGTTGGCTCAGAGATGGACCAAGGGACAAGAGCAACAATACTGATCGATCACCATGACTAACCGCAGAGACAAGAGTCTTCTCTAGAGCTTATGTCACTTCCCCAGAGTTTCTGCTATTTAATCTCAGATAAAGACAAGGGCTTTTGAAGAAGAAGAAAGCTCACGGAGTTGTATGCTCGTGTCACCAAAGCTCCTTCATTCCTTTAACCGCAGGTTAAGAGCTACAGGCCGACGAGTTTGACCCATCAAGATTTGAACTGGTGAGTTCAATACCAAGACAAGATCAGAGCTTCATTTGTGAGCTAGAGAGACACCCATGAATCTCTGGAACTCGACCAACTTCTTACAACCGTTTAGGAGGTCAGCTTGGCTGAAGCATCTTGTTCTCGATGTCAAACTGAAGAAGGTGAAGTTACAGCAGAGACAGAGACAGAAGAAGTGCCGGAGAAGTTGTTGAAAGATAGCTCAAGATCTGATTTGACGGAGGTTTGTTTAAACGTCGTTAAATAGAATAGCTTTGCTGTGGTCATTGCTGAGTAGACGTTTGTGTCGATCTTCCACCGTAAGAAACAAGACGAGCTTCTACCGTAAGAAACAAGATGAGCATACAGAGGATTACCAACAAGAACAGCCATTGTTGCTTCATTTATTATCAGCCAACCAAGTGTTCGATCAAATTCCCACCAGAAGAAAGCAAAGCTTTCATGAGAAAGCTTCATCCTTTATCTTGAAACCACCGTAGACTGACTACATCTCCTTGTTGCCGGACTGAGCTTGAGGTGAAGTTAGATGAGAAGCTTCGAGTCAGTGCAGGGGTCGTGATTGTGGATCTTAAGCGAGAAAGTTCTTGACTTTGTTGCAGAGATCTTTGCGAGAGGAGGAACGGAGAGGAGAAAGCTTCATCTTTTTTTTTTTTGCAGATCTTCCTTGGAGGATTGGGCTTGTTGGTGGGTAAATCGAAAGCAAAACTTTCATCTTGGTGGACTAAAGTAACGTTCTAGATCTACATGGCTCAAGACGACGCCGCCTTCGGCGCTCCGGGCGAGGAACCGACGCCTACTCCTGCAGCCGCACCACCCATTACCTCAGATTTCATGAGCTCCGTCATGGCTCGACTCGCTCGCCAAGACGAAGTCCAAAAGACAACCAACGACCAACTCGCTGCGTTGGTCGCGGCGCTCACAGCTCCTGACGGACAGACGAGCCGTTCCCAGCAGATACGACGCCGCCTCTTCAACACAAACCCTACGGCCACCGGAGCCGACCATGTCTCCGACGACTCGGAGCCCAACGAAGCCCTTCTCGCAGATGCTCTCCCAGCAGGTCCAGATCTCACTACAATACGCGAGCTCGCTGAGCTCAAACTCAGCCTTCAACAAATGGGCGAAAAGATCCACCAAGTAACCAGCGCAGCTCCGCAAATAGAGAGTGTACTCGCCGCAACCTCACGTACTCCTTTTACTCGCGCGCTGACTAGCGTGCAACTCGGGAAGATAGAGAAGCTGCGCCTACCCGAGTATAAGCCCGGCGGAGACCCGGTGGAACATATGACAGCTTTTAACATCGCGATGGCGCGAGCTCGACTCCCTAACGACGAAAGGGACGCAGGTTACTGCCAGATGTTCGTTGAGACTCTTCACGAGCAAGCCCTGACTTGGTTCTCCCAGTTGGAGGAGAACTCGATCGGATGTTTCCGCGACTTATCAGCAGCTTTTCTCAAGACTTACATTATGTTCACCAAGCGCAGCGCCACTGCCTCTAGCTTGTGGAACCTCAACCAAACTAAAGACCAGAGTCTTCGCGACTACATGGAGAAGTTCAAAGCCGTAGTCTCCAGGATTGACATTCCAGACGGTATTGCCATTGACGCCTTGCGAAACACTTTGTGGGTTCGTTCTAAATTCCGGGAGGATTTATACCAAAATCCAACTACGTCGCTTCAGGACGCTATCGCGCGATCCGACAACTTCATCCGAATGGAAGAAGATACCAACGCCATTCTCAGCAAGATGAACGCACCCAAAGCGCCAGCGGCTAAAAACGCCAACACGCGACAAGAGCCGCGCCAGCACGCTCCAAACGACAAAAACGGCCGCAAAGACGGATACATGTATGTCGTCAACGAGAATAACGAACCGATCTCTACTCTCGTGGTTCGCGGAGAGGGGTGGAACAAGTGGGTAAGAGAACTCGAAACATCCGACAAACAAGTCGACACTGTTTGCACCACCCAACCTACGGCGGGAGCCGGATCAGCAGCGGGGCCTTCCAGGACCATCGATCTCACCAAGCACTGCAAATATCACGACGTCAAGGGACACGATACAACGGAATGCAAATCTCTCTACGCACATTATCTCTCTTCTCTCGCGAGCGGCGGGTTTAAGTTCGAGCCCTTGAAAACTAAACCAAAGAACGGTAAAAGCTGGAGCAAGAATAAGGAAAGAAGAGCCCAACGCAAAGCCACAGGAAAAGGACAGCAAAACGATGCTTCGCGACGAGATGACGAGGAACAAGCCCCGAAGGATAACGGCGAGGGAGACTCCTCAGCCGACGAAGAGCACCCGGCTAACCGCAGACGCATCGAGGTGATACTCTCTCAGCAATCCTTGTCGTCCGATGAAGAGAACGACGATGCTCTTGTATTCGGAGATCTGAGAGACGTCCTTAAACGGAAGTTCGAATCAGAAAACGAAAGCACTTCCAAGCACAGAGATCTCCGAACAATGCTGGATGCACGGAAGTCTCGACGCATCTCGGCAAGCGACGCTAACGACAACGAAAGACCAGTTAGCGATCTCCGAGATAAACTCAATTCCGGCGCATGCGATCTTCGCGTAAAGCTCAACCGTTCAAAACCAACAGACTTACGACGACAGTTGGAGCGAGTTAAAGGTCAGTCTCAATCTTCACCACCCGAGACCAGCATATCCAAAGACCTCCGCGCCCTACTGGACTCTAAGCGAGTACAAGCGGGGCAGTCTTTGAACGTTATCATGGGAGGCTCCCCCCCTAACGGGGACTCAGTCCGTTCCGTGAAAGATTATCGTCGACAAGTCGCGACGTCCCAGAAATGGCCGACTAAACCGACAAGTCATCCTCCGATAACCTTCTCACCAGATGACGCTGTGGGTGTCCACACGCCCCATAATGATCCACTCCTCGTCGTCCTTGGAATTGGAGAGTACGATGTCACCAAAATCCTTATCGACACCGGAAGTTCCGTCGATCTCATCTTCCGAGAAACCCTGCAGAAGATGGGAGTCGACCTCGATGACATAAAAGCGTCCTCCAGAACGTTAACCGGATTCAACGGGTCTTCAGAAACTATCTTGGGAACGATCCGCCTCCCGGTGCGTGCATGCGGCGTTACTCGAACAGTCAAGTTTGCCGTCGTAAGCACGAAAGCTCCGTATCACGCTATACTCGGTACCCCTTGGTTACACTCAATGCAAGCCATTCCTTCCACTTACCACCAGTGCGTCAAGTTCCCTGGCACGGACGGGAAGATTAAAACGTTGCGCGGGGACCAGAGAGCCGCCAGAGATCTCCTAGTCGCCACAGTCAAACTTCAGCGGTCGTCATTATCCGTAAACTCAGTATCTACTCCAACCTCAAAAGTCTGCTCTCAAGAAAGCGAAGTCCTAGAGTTACCTATTGACGACGTCGACCAGAGTCGAATTGTGAGGGTTGGCGCGTACCTTTCTGAGGAAATGCAGCAGTCAATTCTGGATTTTCTCAGAAAGAACATTTCCACGTTCGCTTGGTCTATGGCAGACATGAAAGGCATTGATCCGACTATAACGACTCATGAACTAAATGTCGATCCAACTTTCAAGCCCATCCGCCAGAAGAGACGCAAACTCGGTCCCGATAGGTCTAAGGCTGTAAATGAAGAAGTCGACCGGTTACTCGGTGCAGGTTCGATTGCCGAAGTCCGCTACCCCGAATGGTTGGCGAACCCAGTAGTCGTCAAAAAGAAAAATGGCAAGTGGCGCGTCTGCGTCGACTTTACCGACTTAAATAAAGCCTGCCCAAAGGACAGCTACCCTCTTCCCAACATCGACCGTTTAGTCGAGTCTACGGCTGGAAACGAGATGCTAACCTTTATGGACGCTTTCTCTGGATACAACCAAATAATGATGCACCCGGACGATCGCGAGAAGACAGCCTTCATCACAGATAGGGGAACCTACTGCTATAAGGTCATGCCGTTCGGCTTAAAGAACGCTGGAGCAACCTACCAACGGCTCGTAAACAAGATGTTCGCAGATAAATTGGGTATCACCATGGAAGTATACATCGACGACATGCTGGTTAAGTCTCTCCACGCCACTGATCACCTCAGTCACCTGCAAGAATGCTTCGAAACTCTCAACAAGTACGGCATGAAGCTGAACCCGGCAAAGTGCACGTTCGGAGTCTCCTCTGGCGAGTTCCTCGGCTACATTGTCACGCAGCGAGGAATTGAGGCGAACCCGAAACAGATATCCGCGGTCCTGAACCTCCCGAGTCCAAAAAACAGTAGAGAAGTACAACGACTCACGGGGAGAATAGCCGCTCTAAACCGGTTCATTGCCAGATCCACTGACAAGTGCTTGCCTTTCTACGATCTCCTGAGAGGAAACAAGAAGTTCATTTGGGACGAGAAGTGCGAGGAGGCATTTACTCAACTCAAGCAATACCTGACAACACCTCCTGTACTCGCTAAGCCGGACGTCGGTGACGTCCTGTCTCTCTATGTCGCAGTATCACAAGCTGCCGTCAGCAGCGTCCTGATAAAGGAAGACCGCGGCGAGCAAAAGCCCATCTTCTATACGAGCCGGCGCATGACCGGGCCAGAAACGCGATACCCGACTCTGGAGAAGATGGCCTTAGCAGTCGTCGAAGCAGCGAGAAAGCTTCGACCCTATTTCCAATCGCATTCGGTAGAAGTGTTGACTGATCAGCCTCTCCGAACGATACTCCAAAACACCAACAGGTCTGGAAGACTCACAAAGTGGGCCATTGAACTTGGCGAGCTCGATATCATCTACAAGAACCGCACTGCAGCAAAGTCACAGGTTCTTGCGGACTTCTTGGTCGAACTGGCCCCAGAGTTGGAACAAGATCTCGCACTCCCAAGTTTGAACTGGACGCTGCACGTCGATGGATCGTCGACCAACAAAGGAGCAGGCGCCGGAGTCCAATTACAGTCTCCGACCGGAGAGCTAATCAGACAGTCTTTTAGCTTTGGCTTTCCCGCTTCAAACAACGAGGCAGAATACGAATCTTTGATCGCCGGACTCCGCTTAGCAAAAGCCGTAAAAGCTAAACGACTAAGCGCCTATTGCGACTCCCAGTTAGTCGCCAATCAGTTCAGTGGCGACTACGATGCCCGCAACGATCGAATGGACGCCTATCTCAAAATAGTGCAAAGCCTAGCAGCAGAGTTTGAGTCCTTCGAACTCATCAAAGTTCCCAGAGGCGAAAACATCTGCGCCGACGCCCTCGCAGCCCTTGGTAGCAAGCTTCATGACCAAGTTAAACGAACAATCCCGATACATCGTATCGAGAAACCAAGCATCGATATTCTGACCGACAAAACCCTCATCGCCCAGGTTGTCGAGCCCATTGCTCCAGACGACGACGGATTTGGCCCAGATTGGAGAACTGAGTTCATCGACTACCTCTCGAAGGGGGAACTCCCAGCAGAAAAATGGGCAGCCCGCCGGCTAAAAACCCGCAGCGCCCATTACGTCGTTCTCGACGATGAACTGCACAGATGGACGGCGAGTAAAGTCCTCCTCAAATGCATCCATGGCGATGAGACAGCAAGGGTTATGGCAGAGACGCATGAAGGCGCTGGCGGAAATCATTCGGGCGGACGCGCGTTAGCAATCAAAGTAAGGAGCTTAGGGTTCTTTTGGCCGACAATGAACGCTGATTGCGAGTCATACGCGAGAAGCTGCGACAAGTGCCAACGACACGCCCCCAGCATCCATTGCCCAACCGAGATGTTGCGCACAACCACCGCCCCTTACCCGTTCATGCGATGGGCGATGGATATCATAGGACCGCTTCCTTGTTCCCGCCAAAGACGCTTCATCCTGGTCCTCACCGACTACTTCACTAAATGGATCGAAGCTGAAGCATACGCTCAAGTCACAGACAAAGAAGTCCGCGGTTTCGTCTGGAAAAACATTATTTGCCGCCATGGTCTACCTTATGAAATTGTCACCGACAACGGATCGCAGTTCATGTCAGGTAATTTCAAGGAGTTCTGTAGCAAGTGGAACATTCGATTAAGCCCCTCCACCCCTCGCTACCCGCAAGGTAACGGACAGGCAGAATCCTCAAACAAACTCATCATCGATGGCATTAAGAAGCGTCTGGACCTGAAAAAGGGTCACTGGGCCGACGAACTCGACGGAGTCCTATGGAGCCACCGCACAACCCCGCGAGGATCGACTAAAGCGACACCTTTCTCCCTCGCCTACGGAGTCGAAGCAATGGCTCCTGCTGAAGTTAACGTTTCAAGCCTTCGACGTTCCAAGATGCCTCAATACGTCGAGCTCAACAAGGAGATGCTACTCGATGCCCTCGATGAGATAGAGGAACGACGAGACCAGGCTCTGCTGCGCATCCAGAATTACCAACACCAGATCGAAAGCTACTATAACAAAAAGGTTCGAGCCCGACCTCTGGAACTCGGCGACCTCGTCATGCGCAAAGTGTTCGAAAACACTAAGGAGTTAAACGCCGGCAAACTCGGCGCCAGGTGGGAAGGACCTTACAAAATCATTAAAGTCGTCAAACCTGGCGTATACAGACTCCAAACGTCGCGCGGCGAAGAAGTCCCACGTTCATGGAACTCAATGCACCTACGACGCTTCTACCCGTAGGAGTATGTCTTAAAAAAAAAAAAAAAAAAAAAAAAAAAAAAAACCGAGTAGATGCACCCTATGGTCACTTCTACTCGACCGAGTAAATGCGCCACTCACGGCCACTTTTACTCGGGAAAAACGAACTACGAATGGCTTGATCCTCAACCGAGGTACGTAGGCAGCCTTAAACAGGTTCAGCTGTAACAAAAAAAAACCGAGTAGATGCACCCTATGGTCACTTCTACTCGACCGAGTAAATGCGCCACTCACGGCCACTTTTACTCGGGAAAAACGAACTACGAATGGCTTGATCCTCAACCGAGGTACGTAGGCAGCCTTAAACAGGTTCAGCTGTAACAAAACCAAAGTCAAAACCTTACCTAGATCTCAATCGAATAGATAATGGCTTTCATATCGAATGGCTCTCGTACCTCCAGCAGAGGATACGCGGACGCTCACACTCCTTTGCTTACAAGCTATGTCCTGATCAGACACTTGGCTCCAGGACCTTAAACAGTCGCGATTCACCTATGCCTAAGCATTGAACCGACTAAACAGAGTGAATCCTTGCCTTTTCTCGACTAAAATGTAACGGCTTAGCTACCCGGTTACTTAATTGTCACTGAGGAAACGGACAGAAGAACCTTCCACTCTTATACTCAACTCTTTGTTAGCAAAATTGGACAACTTGTTATGAGTAGATGCGCCCCCGTGGTCACTTCTACTCGACCGAGTAGATGCCTTGGATTTAACTCCAAATCGAAACATGATAACAGCCGAGTAAAACCAATTACCGGTTCATCACTTGTCCATTTGCAAAAGGTTAATGATAAAAATCTGATGTTTCCAAACACTACAGATAGGCCGAAAGCACGAAGAAAAAAGAGAGTCTAAAAACACAACAACAAGGTCTGTCAAGACCACAGAAGAAAACATCCTATTATTACATACAACGAGATCAAACGACAATGTCTTGGTCGTCCCTGCTCGGGGCAAGCGGTTCAGCCGTTTCTTCTTCAACGGCTTGAGCGTCAAGGTCTTCAACCTGAGCAGGAGGGTCTGAAGCTGACAAATCCCGGACCGTCTCTTTGATAAGTGCCGGCGACGACCTGTTCTCTTCCTCACCCACCTCGTCCTCTTCTCGCTCCTCGGACGAAGAAACCAGGACCGGATCTTCGGCGGCTACATTCCCTGTGTCTGCTTGAATCGCGTCCCCGGTCGCCTTGAGATCGTTCCCGTCAGGACGCTCCTCGGTGGGAGTTCCTTCGGGAACGACCATACGCTCCGGCGGAGCGGAAGTGATGTCTATCATCGGCTCATCGACTGGATCTTCGGTCGCCTCGCGGGAAGTGATCAGCTGGGAAGCCGATTCGTGGCCAATCAAACCAACGTTCGATCCGTACGGGTCGAGTACCCCCATGAGATCTTCACTTACAAATCGAGAAGGGAGGTTGAGAGGAGAGAGAGCAAAGTCATCCTCGGAGAATGGCTCAAGACGGAGCTTAGCGACCTCAGCCTCATGCACCTTCTCCTGTTCCGAAAAGATGTCGATCATACTTTGCGGGATCTCAGTCCCGCTATCTCTTATCATCTCAAGGCACTTTTTCGTCCCTGAAGCCTGCCCGTACAGACTCTTGGCCTTCTCTAGCGCGTTAAGGCGATCCAGATAACCCTTCATCTTATCAACGCAGCGAGTAGACTTGTCCGCCATAGCCGTTTGAACCTTGATCCTCTCGCGGGTGACCTCCTGCACCCTAGAGTTCCTCAGACGTTTCCTCTCCTTGATCAGCGTTTCAACGACAGCCCCCCTCTCTTCCTCGAGCTCGGCCTTCTCTCCCTCAAGGGAAGCGACCAACCGCTCTAAGCGAGCTTTCTCGCGTAAAGCTTCCTTCTTCGCAAGACGGTCAGACTTCAGCTTCTCTTTCAACTCCTCAAACTTAACCCGGAGGACCTCTTTCTCTTTGACCGCTTGGTCGCCGGCCTTTTTGTTTTCGGCACGTAACCTCTCGATCACGCCCAACCTGGTTCGTGCGAGCTTCTCCGAGGCGCCCAGCTGGGTCATCGTCTGCTTCAAGGTGCTATCGTACTTCTCCACGAGATAATTCATGCTCCCGTCACTCTGCATAAAGCAATAAACACTTAAAAAATTTGCAAGAAAGAAAAAGCAAGGGAAAACGAGGTTACCCTTTTGCTCGCCACAGCTGCATCAATATACTCCTTCTTGAAATACAAGTCATCGAGCGGCGGCAACTCCTTCGTCCCGCCACGGATCTGACGGGTTAACTCCGCGCATCGAAGCGGGTTCAGCACCAGCGGAGTCCTCTCGTCGTACAAGAATTCTACGCGATCCGGGAATCCTCTTCCCGACATCTGCGGAAGAGAACCTCCACTCTCACCATCTTTCCCCCTCGCGGCAGAAGAAGGGGCTCTTTTACTCGATGGAGATCCATCCTGAGAGCCGCCTCCGCTTTTAGAAGGGCCCTCGGGAACGGGGGTCCCATCACGTCGACCTTCATCCCCCGCGGCTGTCCTCCTAGTCTTCTTCTTGGGACACCCTTCAGATGACCCCCGAGTAGAATCGATCGGGTCAAGTCTTCCCATATCATCACTCCCCATAGCCGCTGAGGTCCCCGCTGGTTCCATAAAAGTCTCCTCGCGAGACCTCTTCTTGCCGTCTTTCTTCTTCTTCTTTTTCTTCGCCGCGACTTCAGAGGCATCAGCGGAAGACGGGGCCATCTCTAAAGGAACATTCCTTTCAAGAGTAGAAGGCTGTTCCTCTGGGCTCTGTTTCTTGCTTTTGGTAGCCCTTTCCTTCGGAGGGCTACGGGCTGGAGGCTCCGAGTCCGCGTCCCCATCTGCGCGAGTAGGTCTGACCTCCGAAGTACCAGCAGAAGACGAAATCATTTGGAGCTTCCCTCTAAGCAGCGCGCTCAAATCCGGGATTCCCTCCATCTCTCTGGCTTTGTCGAGAAGTTTTTGCTGCTCCCGGGTAAATAACGAGAGACGTGATTTGCGAGTGCCTAGTACACAAGGAAGCCTCGACTCCCAATCAACTGCAGAAGGAAAAGAAAACCCAATATAAGAACTCCAACGGTTCATAACTTCTCTAAACGAAAACAGCGTCCTTACCTCTAGCGATCCTAGCTTGCTGGCGACGAATCCACTCTCGGCTAAGGTCCGGCCAACGAAGATGACTGTGCGCTGCGATAAGTTGAGCGTTCTCAAAGAACTTTTCAGGATAGGCGATCGTGTTAGGGTGACGAACTGCGAAAGAAAGAAGGGTGTTAGAACTCCTAATCATAACGCGAGTAAAACAGTCAAAACTCTACCGAGTAACGGATTCCATAAAACGCGATAGTCGTCCCCCGGAGGCTCTTCGAAGGCATGCTCGTCAGACTTAACATAGAAATAAGCTCGCTGCCAATCCTGCGTCTTGTTAGGATGGCCCGTCAAGACGTTGTAATTTGCCCGCATCTTTACCGAAAAGATCCCGTTTGGCTCCGCCTTCGTGAAAGTCAACTCTTCGAACACCCTCACACTCATCGAGATATCCATCTCCGCAGCCATGACCATCAGCATGACCGCAATACGCAGTGACCCGTTCAGCAACTGAGAAATAGCAATATCCCGACGAAACGCGTACGACGTGATCAGCCGAGGGATTGGGAACCAGAGCTTGGTCTGGTCCTGGAAATAGGATTCATATACACATTGATATCCGACCGGAGGCGACCACGGGCGCTGCTCGGCAGATGGAATAAGAAAAGTGACACCGGCGCCGCCGCTCTCCCTTAATAACCTCTTCACGGTCTCGCTAGAGGAACAAGAACTGAATACGTTCCCCCACGATTGAACCTGCGGGTCGCGTAACACCTCTCGAGGAAGCGGAGGAAGCTCCTCAAAGATTCCACCAGGATGATATACTATGGGGCGGCAGTCTAACTCGTCAAAAGGAACACTCCTCGGCGATGGACAAGAAGCTGACTGATCAAACTGACCTCTCCGCTGAGTCCGCCTCCGAGATCTCGCGACTTGACTAGGTGCTTCTGAGCCACTTGTTTCTCTACCCTCATCCTCAACGTTCTCCTCGGCCTCTTCACGAAATTGCCTATGAGCATCAGCGACTAGAAGGCGTTGAGAGAGGCTCATATTCTCCGTGTCTCTCAGGGCATCGCGATGAATTACGTCAAACTCATCCGGCGGACCGCCGTCCGCGTCCCTAGCGGGGCTTGATGGGGCAGCAGTGCTTTTCCCCTTCTCTTCACGCGACAATCGACCCTTCGAAGCCATCTTTCTACTCGGGGGGAACGACTAAACCGATAAAGTTCTAAGCGTATTCTACGGGAGACTTATCTAGAGAGAGAAAAAAAAGTAGAGAGAAGGGAGAGAAAGTAGGATACCTGAGTCTGCAGAGAAGAATGACGAAAGTGAAGAGGAGAAGCCTATTTATAGCAAAAACGAGGCGCATTCTTCGAAGCATCATCATTAGGTCTACAAAGGCCTAAATGGGCTTCGAAGGCCGCCTAAATGCCCAAAAACTTACTCGCGACGGTTCGGCTTCTCGCTCAAACCGGTTTTCAATCAGGAATTCGAGCTGAAATTAATCTCCGGTTCTGGTCTAAACCGACTCAACAGAACTAACCATCCAAAGACCGCCCGGGCTCTAAAACCGGAGAATTTTACCCCCCGAGTAAAACACAATGCATCATGAAAAGACGCAGCTCGGCGCGACTAGATCCAACAGGCGACTAAAATCATACACAGGCAAAGCGAGTTGTTTACCCCCCGAGTAAAACACAACGCATCATCAAAAGACGCAGCTCGGAGCGACTAGATGCAACAGGCGACTAAAATCATACACTGGCAAAGCGAGTTGTCGCTGGCATTACGTCCTGTTATATGAACGAACCTGACCCACAAATTCACTGAGACCGACAAGCCGCTCACAAGTGAACTGGGGGGGGGACTTATTGTAGGAGATGGATTGCATCCCTCCACAAGGCCCATCAAATAACAGGCCGTAGCCCGACAATTTCGGTTGAGTTTAGTCGGCTTAGCGGCTAAAGACGTCGGCTCGACCCTAGAGTACTTTAAGCCAATCGGCTAAGATGATCAGTCGTACTCGGCTTAGACGAAATAATACCAAGGCCCGCATACTCGGCCTTTGGTAACAGGGCCCATAGGATAAGTGCGATTAGGGCATCACGAACAGAGGCGCTATAAGAGTGGAGGAGGAGGCAACGAGCAGTGGACTTTTTGGACAACCTACACACTAAGCGGCTAGATCTAGGGTTTCTAAACGATCATTCTGATCTTGTTGCTTAGACCTCACATCTTGTCTCCTTATTTCCCATCAATCTTGTAACCCTTTGTCGGATTCTAATAAAAATGTCTTTAGTCACCCATCTTGAAGTTCATCATTCCGATCAACTGAATCTCGTACAAACAATTAGGGTTTATCCAGATAGTGAACCATGGAGTTTCGGTGGATGAGCAAAACGAACTGAGAGCTGCTGGTCGTGGGTTTTTCGATTTACCGACGGAGGAGAAGAAACGTTATTGGGAGGGAAGTTCAGTATCGGAGACCGCTTGGTACATGACAAGTTTCAATCCCTACAAGGAGGCTAAGTTGGAGTGGAGAGACTCTCAAGTTTGAGTATCTTTCCGACCAAGTGGACTTTTCTGCCACGTGGCCTACTGTATGCAGGTATGACTCTTGAGTGCTGACAATGCAATATAATCATTATCATTACAAATTTCAAAAAAATCCAATCATTATAATCAAATAAAAATTATTTACGAATTTAGGTTCAATTCAAAGGAAAATAATTCTTTAAACATATGCAAAACAAAACAAGGTTATTTGTTCTTAAATGTGCTTTGTGAAATAGTATACAAAACTTAGAATTAAAATAGCTCATTGAGCCTTTATTCATAAACATAGAAAGTTAGATAGAAAGTTTTCATGAGAGACATTTATACTACTTTCTATGCATAAAACCCTAAATATATGGGCTTAAAACATCACAATGAACTTGTGTTGTGCGTGTGCTAATAATCAGTCAAAATAATTTTACGTGTAAAGTATTTCCCTATGTTAATAAATAATTTAATGTGTATCTATAATCAAAGTCAACTTACTCAGCACATATATTATTGCTCTAAGCAATCTAGTTGCACAAGAAAAAAGAGTAACGTTTCACGTCACAAATATATAAACAAATGTAATTATTTCTATAAATTTGAAAAACATCGTAGTTTCTTGAAAAGTAAGAAGTTTGCAACTTTGTATAACAATGAATGAAGATTTTAACGAGGACTGTGGCAGGGACGAGGTTGTAAATCATTCCAATAGGATGAAGCCGATAGGTAGGAAGATTCTTGAAATACTAATGAACAATCTAAACGCAAGGATGGAAGAACAAGACCTAATGGGAACTTTAAGGATGAACGTCAACTACTATCCCGAGTGTCCCGACACGAAACTTACCGTAGGAACCGGTCACCACTGCGACATCAACACCCTCACACTTCTTCTCCAGGACGACATATAATTAGGCAGCCTGTATGCTCGATACGGTGACAAGTGGCTCCATATCCCTAATCCCTCCAGTTATGGGAGCCATTGTGGTTAACATTGGAGACATGTTACAGATTTTGAGCAACGATCGGTACAAGAGAGTTGAACATCTGGTGATGGCTAGTCGGTTTCTTAGCCGGATTTCTTTTGCGTATTATTGCGGGCCGAGTTATGACTCTGTTATCGAACCGTTACGTGACGTGTTAGAGAATGGTGAGAAACCATTGTACAAGCCCACGATGTATAAGGATTACATGAAATATTACTTTGCAAGGCCGCATACGGGTAGCAAAACTATCGAATCAATCAAGCTTCCATGAAAAAACAAGATGGACAAGAAAAAGAAAAAGTGACTTTATGATGAAGTGGTACAAGACATTGACTTTGGAGGAACACCCTTTAGGGTGAGGAAGCCTAAGGTTAAGTCGAAATCCATGTCAACTTTCAGTTTCTTTTTTTTTTCGGTGAAAAACTTTCAGTTTCTTCTTTTTTTAATTGGTATTTTTTCGGCAAATAACGGAGTGATGCTCTGTTCCCGTGCTTTGTCGGGTCAGCAGAGTATATCACTTCACTCTCTATATTGCATTTGCTTCCAAATTTGTAGTTTTGTACTAGTTGAAATGCATTACAATTTAAAGATAAAAGTAAAAAAGAAAAAGCAGATTGTTATTAGAGTATCAATCATTAGAAGAAATGGCCTGCAGAAAGGGCCACGAAAACCAGAACAATTGGGCCTCAAATGTGTCAAGCTCAAAGTCTGTTCACAGTCTTCATTACCTCAGACAACGGCTAGAACAAGAGGATGTGCAGATACGGATAGCGCGTGTAGAGTACGGCAAAAGCATTCAACGCTGTTGAAGAGTGAGCTTGGGATTATGCTTAAGAAACGATTAAGAGACAAAAAGGTCAGAAATCTCGTTTATATTAGAAGTAAATCGAAGTAAAGGGGGATTACAAACTTGAGACGAGCTTATAAGACAATATTGAGATTGCTAAGTGATTTCTATTCTTTGCTTCCTTTGGAGAAAAGTTGGCTCTCTGTTCAGTTAGCAAAGGTTTTTTTTATAGCTAAAGGGCACTCTGTATAAGAAGAAAGACAGTTTGTCATCCTTCGTGATGAAATTATATATTCAATCCTTGTCGGAATGAGGTCACATATTCTCTATGATGCGAGTTCAGCTCGCCTCGTCCTTAGACATTCAATGTGAATCATTGTATCATCTGTACTTCTGACCGGTCAACATGCTTGTCTCAAGCTTGGGCTTGAGCTCGTTGACTCGCTGATCAGACGTCATTTTCTTTATTCTTTTTTCGGCTAGTGCTCTGGGTTTTGGCCACTAATGGACCTAGAACAAGTTGGGCGGAGCATTGATGGCTGTGTAACCCATCTCAAAAAACTTCAAACTGGCAAATCAATTCATTGATGATGCCATCTGTTAGAGTCATTATGGTTTACTAGATTTTTTTCCGCGCTACGCGCGGATTAGTGCACTAAAATATTTTTAGATATTTTGTTTTTATATTTGATTTTTTTTTACATTTCTTTTCTCTCGAAATCATAAAAGGTTTAATAGAAAAAAACAAAAAAAATAATAACTCAACATAATTTATAGTGATTTTTTTGAATTGGTGAATTTTACTTTGTTCTTTATTGTGTTTATATTAAACTGTAGATATTGCAGGTTTCTAGATATGAAAGATGTTGCCTTGGCTCATGTTTAAGCGTTAGGGACGCCAATGACAGATAAACAACAATAAGAAAACTATGTGTAGATTATTTCAAGATTTGTGTATTGCTGATGCTGTGATGCATGAGTTCGATCTTTATCACCGTTCTTACTACTTTATCATCGTACAAAGTTCATAAAGTCAATCAATTCAAAATTTTTTTTCAAAAAATCAATCAAGAGTTTAACCAAAAATTTAACACTGCTTGACTTTGTTGTAGATATAGAGCAGGTGAGATGGAAGGAATCATTTATAAAGTATGTAAGAAGAAAGAGGAGAATATGGGAGATGAGTTCATTCCACTGAAATAAAACCTTAGAGACACTACATATGAGATTGATTAGCCTCGAGGAAATGTCTCGTATGAGAATATGATTATGTTGATATATGTAATTATATTTTTATTTATTTATTAGTATTACTGGATATATTTAAGTA
Source organism: Brassica napus (assembly GCF_020379485.1). NCBI lineage: Eukaryota > Viridiplantae > Streptophyta > Magnoliopsida > Brassicales > Brassicaceae > Brassica > Brassica napus. The sequence continues at coordinate 21,600,392 of NC_063444.1, read as the reverse complement.
AGATGGCTGATTGGAATATTTTGATTGGTTACTTTTTGTTAAATATTTTGGCTTATGTTGAAGGTCCTCTTTGAAAGATGTTTTTATCTTCTTCTTTTTGTTTTTATGTGTCATTTTTGTTGTTTTCTCATGTTTTAATTTTCCATTTTAGATTTTTATTAGTATGAATAATAATTTATTTTAAAGTATAATAGATCATTTTTTATTATTTGATTAGTGTTTTTCTACTTAGTTATATCAAAATTTTAGGAAATTTTTTCTAAACTGCCACATTCTAAATACAACTTTTTATGTTTATCTTAACCATATTTCTCTCACTTTTAAAAAGATAAATAAATACTTCTAATAATATGGTTAATTAATCTAAAATTAGGGTTTAGATTTGAGGGATAGTGTTTTGGAAAATGGGTATATGATTTTAATAAATATATAAATAAATACTTAATATTTAAAAAAATGAAAATAGTTTCAAAAAAATTTCTAATTTGAAAACAAAATCGAAAAAATAAATTTTGACCAAAAAAGAAAATTTGAAAAAAATTATAAGAAGTTTCAATTTGAAAATGTATGATTCAAAAATTATAAATTTATTATTAATTATTTAAATTTGAATAAAAAGTTTCAATTTTATATGTTTTTGTGTATCTTAATTTTTTAGTTTAACCATATTTTATTTTACTAAATTTCATTGTTTTATTATTTCCTTTGTTAAAATAACTATATACTATTAATTGTCTTCGTCTTATTTTGTTTTCTTATCTCTTACTTTTATTCAAAATATATAAATACATTAATCTTTACACCTGGTGTTTTCATATTTTTATATTAATTTTAGATTAACACAGAATTAATATTTTTGTATATGCAGTATACAATATATTATTGTTTTTTGCTGTAACTTTACAATATATTATTGTTAAGTCCGCTTAGGTGAAGAATCTGTGATTGTGATGCTTTTATCGCTTTTTCACAGCTTTAAAATTGTTGATGAAGCACAGTTGTTGCTGTTTCATTGATTCCTTCGTTTTTTTCAACTACCTATATCTCTAGCTCATCATATAAATGTGCAGTTCCAGATTCTATGAGTGTGCAGCGCCTGCAAGTATATCCCCAAATATTTTTTAGATTACATGCATTGAAGATTTTTATATTTTATTGTGATTAAAGAAAACTGTTTACCATGTTGCATACTGAAAGCAAGATGAGTAGTTTAAGATATGAGGTAATGGTTTAGTACTAAAAGATCTTCTTTGAGCTCAAATACTAAGGAAAAAAAGGAAATAAGGAGAAAAGAGTAACAGAGCACATCCCCCATATAGGAGCTCCTAAAATCACATTTTTTGTTCTCTTTATAATTTGAGCATCCTCACCTTCCACCTGAAATTCAAAATTTTCCACAGGCTAAGGAACTCACATTCACAATGTAAAGATTTTGTTTAAAAAAAAGAAAGACTATGTTTTTAGAAGATCACAAACATATTTGCCTTTGTTTTTTTTTTTGCAAACAATGAGACACTAAAAGAGAGATAAGCTTGAGAATCCAAGGCCTTGATTGTTGTCGAAGAACCAATATAATTTCTAACAAAAAGTCAAATCTCAGATGAAACTAACGACTAATTCTGTCTGAAGATCTGTTACAATTTAGGAGAATGTAAAACACAACTCCCACAAGGCATAACTTTTTCTTGCAAATTGTAACCAAAAATTATAGCAGCTTCTAACTAAAGAGAAAGTTTGTAACACAAAAGTTAACTTCTTCGAGTCAACCACAACATTCAACGTCATATTTTAAACCAAATCGTGTCTCCAACTACATACTACTTATGTACTGTACACACCCCAAAAAGATCATCCATGTACTTGGCCTTTATGGTTTTTGCTCTGTTTTTGAATCTTTTGCAGCAACTTTTCCTTCATTTGTTCAACATAAGGAACAAACTAAACTTATTACCAAATCGTTAGCAAAAAAACCTTAAGGAAATAAAAAAGAGAATAATAACCAACACTTTCCTGCAACTAAAGCGTGTTGCTGCCGTACGAATAGAGGTGCGTCTTTTTGAAAGAAAAACATCATGTAGCACCTTTCCATCATTGATACTACATTTATATTGTGCAACCTAAAGGGATGTTTTTCCTAACCCTGGCTTGAAAAACGTTTTTCCTTGATCAATCTAGCCAATTCTCAAAGGGATATTACTCTTACCTATAATATAATCAAATACAACAACTGAGTGATTTCATATCTACAAAACAAATTCTACTTGATTCCAATTCAGTCTTAAGAATTCTGCGTTAACACCTTGATCAAGGCTGGTTCTGGCCACAACTATTCTCTGCTCTTAGCATTTTAGCTTCATTTGTTTCCTTAACAACAATCTCCATGGACTTTGATCAAACTGTGCATCGTATCCACCTTCTGTTAGACATAAGAAAACAATATTAGCAACATTGCACAAAAACAAATCTACTAAAACCAACTGAAAGATCGACACAAACCTGTGCGTAGTAGTGATTGTCACCGAACGTGTCAAGATTCTTATTGCAGGTGTCAACAAAGAAAAAAGAACCAGCCTTGTAAGGACCTAAAAAAACTGATGCAGCAGAGAATCTAGCATACAACCCTTCTGCTATGGAAACTACCTTGGACCATACACTTGTTACTATAGAAACAAACCAAAAATCATATTTTAAATCTAGATATTAGAAGATGGATAAATAAATTGAAGCTTTTAGGTAACCTTACATACAAACATTAAACATATAGAGAATATTGTAAAGATTCTGAGAATCAGTAAGCCATCAAATACAAAGATTCTGACCGGGTTCGAGGTATTGCCCTGAAGTTTCCAATTGCTTCCGTACAAACGTATCTGTAAAACATGGCCAGAAAATATCATAAGGTATATGGACGCAGACATTAAAAAGATGTGTCAAGAATTTCAGACCTATATCAAGGATATGATCAGGACCGGAGAGATAATGGCTACTACAATGATTTTGTTCTTTCACGTTGAGTAGGCTTGACTGTCTCGGGGGAGAGGAAGGCTTCTCATGGGATTAGGGTTAGACAGAACTATGACTCCTATAAATACAAAATATGAGAAGAAACCGAACCAGTTTTGTGTGTGCGATAAATGCTTACGTTGGGAGGAGGAAGCTGAAGAAACTAAGAACGTGAACTGATGAGATGATGTGGCTTGTGATTATAGTTATTGAGAGTTGACATGGCACAAACTCATATTCTAAGTGGCTGATTTAATTTGCTGAGGTGGATAGGCTCAATGGAGCTCATATCCCCCTTTTAGTATAGTATAGATATTCTCTGTATAAATAAGACGTTAAGCTTTCTGTAATCCTTAAGCGAAATGAATAACCGCAAAATGTTCATCGTCTTAATCTTATTCACCAAAGTGTGTCTTTGCTTTTAATTGCGTAGCTGCCCACAGATGTTAGGTTTTAAACCCTACTTTGTGCTTTAGACTTAGGATGAAATCAATACCAAAAGCTTGTCTTCCCTTTATTCACTATCAATGAATATCGTTACAATAACTAATTTAGAAAACACAATTGCCTCTAAGAAATTTTAAAAAAAAAACAAAAAGACAGGTATTATTGGTTACTGGATTTAAAGTTAATTCTTTTGGTTTAACATTGTAGTATTATTCAATTATTGATTTTAAATCTTTTATCAAAATCTTGTGTTATTCGTGTTTGTATTTGAAATATTTTGGTAAAAGATTTTTGAAATCTTATGCTATTGGTTCTTGTATTTACAACTCTTCATTAAAAGAATTTAACATCCATTATTATTCAATTAAAGACTTAAAATCTTGTGTCATTCATGTTTGATAAAATTTTACAATTCCTTTTACATACTTTCAATGAATTTGGATACACTTTTATGTGTAAATATATGAGTCAAAATATAACGTATTACCTCATGATTTTAGAAACAGTTTCTATTAAAACCAAAACTTAATAGAAAAAATATGATGTGATGAAAGAGCACTCGTCTAGTGACAACATTTCTCAATTTAATAAAGTCAGTGTCGCCCATTTTTTTATAAATTAGCATCTGACATCTAATCAATCATTTGATCAAACCTAGAAAATAGATTTCATCCTTCACAAACCCAGATATTTTTTGCAGACATTGATCAAACTGAGATTTTTTTTTTCTTTCGTACTTCACATATGCTATTATCTTTTTCACTTCTTATTACTGTTGTCATCGTGTATTAGTGGTGATCTTTGGGCATCGGGAGTCTGGTTTAGTAGAGCCACTCCCAAATTTGCTTTTCTCATCTGGCTTCCTATGCGCAACAAGCTTTCAACCATGGACATGGTTTTGAGTTTAAACAGAGGTGTCAATACGGGTTGCGTTCTCAGCCAACATCCCTTTGAAACTCGAGATCATTTATTTTTTTGAGTGCTCTTACACCTCTCAGATCTGGGGGAAGCTTGCCCCTGAGATGTTGCAGAGACGTTACACCCAGTGCTGGCTGGCTTTGGTTTTGATCATATCGGATGGAACAACTGAAAAAAACCTGCAGTTCTGCTTTCGTTATGCTTTCCAAACGGCTGTTCGCACATCTGGAGGGAAAGGAACCAGCGTCAGCACAGGGAGTCCCCGACTAGGAAAAAACATAGACAAGAGCTTTAGCCGTTAGGAATCGGCTGTTCTTGCTCCAGCAATCCGATCCTAAGCGCTTTGGAAACATTCTATCATTTTGGTTTGGGAGTAGATAAATCCTTGTGTATAGTTTTTTCATTCAAACACTGCTGCATTTGATGTACCAAATGGTTTCTTTGAATTAATTTAACATTCATTCAAAAAAATGGTTATCTTATGATAATATTGTTCTTTTTGAGCGTACATACAAAGAGGAGATCCAAAAAAAAATATATGAATGACCTATATTTTTATAGTTTTTAAACTTTGTAGTTACAATCCAATTTAGAATCCTCTTAAAAAATATATATAATTCTGTTATATAAATCAAATGATATTATGTTGAATTTATAAACATTAACCAAGATTAAATCACATATCTTAGATTGTAAAATGAATAAAAAAATTTAAGATCTACCATATTTTAAATCTAATAGAGTTGATTTCAACTTATATAACCAATAACTCCTTATTTGATAACTCTCTTGCTCTCTCTATCTCTTAAGCTCTCTCTTCAATTTTGTTTTCTCGGATGATCTTTTTTTTTTTTTTTGACAACAAACGGCTATACTATTAACTTGACGTGGTTTAGAGATTGTTTGGGTAACCAGACCGGAATAGAACAATCAATGTAACAAAGCTCTAGATAAAACAATATTGCAGTCGTAGCTAAAGAGTCAGAAATTTAATTTTGTGCTCTCGGGATATGAGATATGTTAAAGTCCATAAAACATATGTGCGTCTTTATCGACTTCGTTGCAAAATTTGGTCATGCTTTAGCTCCCTTATCTTCGGATGATTTAATAATGCCGCGACTTCTCTTTATATATAATCAACATCTTTCTTTACCGTAAGTTCTTGGTCATTCCTTTCCACGTCCAGAATGTGATTTCGTAATACACCATCGACAAAGGATATTTAGATCAAAGCTAACGGGTTTAATTTGGGCCCAACAATCGCAACAGAAGTCCTCGTATGTACTATTTAAAGCTTGATTAGGATCGCATTAAGTGCCATGACTTAGACAAGGGTATAAATGAAAGATGGTTTGCTCCATTATTATGCGAATTTTTTACATGCTGAGACACTTTTTCAGATCTCTATTACTAAAAGAGAAGTGCTCATTAAAAAATATCTTTAAGTTTTCTAACTTATTTACACTTTAATGCCAGTGAGAATTAAATTAAACTACATATTTTAATGCTTGTCTTTTCCAGTTAAATTAATGAGTTTTCCTTAATCAAATTTAAACTTAATGTCATTAAATAAACCTACCTATTTTAATGCTTGTTTTTTCCAGTTAAATTAATGAGTTTTCCTTAATCAAATTTAAACTTAATGTCATTAAATGAACCTAAAAATACATCATATTTAACGTAGCTTATTACGTACGAGTACAACCTAATAATGAACTTGAATTTTATTTTTACGAAAACGTGAATCACTTGACTTATGTAATATTTAAAATATATTAACTACAATATAACAAATGCATATAACTATACTTTAGTTTGAAATGATCATGTTCAAGTTTTATATAGTCAACTTACATCATGCATCAATCGATGTACAATATTCAAACCACCTATAGTTTTTCGTTTTCTTTATAGGATGTATCAACCAACCAATCATCCCATTGATTTTCTAAGCTTTATAAAAAAACAAAACAATAAATACAAACTCAAAATCCAATATCTTCTATTAATCAAAACAGAATATCTTCAATGTCGTATCTTTAATGTACCTATTAAATATAGAAACTGTAACCATAATTACACTAATTATAAGAATAGATTTGATTTCAACCAATTGATCTATTACTTCGGTAATTGATTTGCTTGCAGAAGAGGAAACAATAAATTTAAAATTTATAAGAATATAAAGATATAGAGATTCCAACCAATTGCCTATATTTGCGTATGATTTCCGCATAATAAGCTTCAAATTGAACATTGAAAAAGATAGAGAGATTTTTTTTAATCTTTTACCGACACAAACTTAAACAAAAAGAAGAGTTAAATGTAATTTTTTTTTGTTACACTTCCCGGAAAAAAACGGTTACAACATGAGCTTTCATAATATGATCTTTTAACATATTAATGTTATGGACATTTAATAATTATCTTGACGAAAAACAAAGACTATAAATAATTTATTATTAATAAAATTATGAAATTATTTACAATTTGATGACTAATTCATCGCTCTTTTTTATATGTTGAATTTTTCATAGAAGTTTAAAAATTATTTTATTTTCTTTAAACATGTATAACTAATTTATAATCTTTTATGCCATACTAAGTCATAATATAATATTTTTTCATATTTTACATTAATAACCATTGTTTTTATATATCGTCTACAATTCTCTAATTACGTCTATTTGTTCAATTTTGTATATGATATCGAATATTCATCGTAAATAGATGGTTTAAGATGCCAAAAAAAATATTTACTTGGTGAATATAATACATCAAATATTACAAATACATTATTTAGTTAAATAAATAACGAAAAACCAAAAATTCAAACCCAAGCTGGCGCGCGGGTCAGGGTCTAGTTCCAATTACACTACAAGTCACTTATCACTTGAGACATACTTTCTTTTGTCAAAAAGACTCTTATAACCCTAAGATAAAGATAACATCTCTCCTCTTTTTATTTCATTTTATTATTTTTCTTTTTCTACTTTATCTTTTCATTTACTTTTATCTCAAGTTCTAAAATATATTAAACAAAAATAATTGTCATAATAAACTATATATAAAATTCTCTATCTTTTAAGATCCATTTTCATATATATATTATATATATATATATATTAATATGTAAACAAAACTAAACGTGGACACCAAATCGTGAATAACAGAATTATAAATTAATTGTGGACATGGAAATCTTAACAGAATTATAAATTAATTATAAACTAGCTGTGGACATAGACAATATTCCTTCAATTCCATTCATCATCTCGGGATCTAAATTCAACTCTAATCAAATTTGCGTTCATCCACATCATGACGAAGCACATATCCCTTAGATCAAAAGTCTCTGACATGCAAGATCTATTACTTTCCGACAGAAGGTAAACACTTCTTTGATTTTTCTCTCCGCTCATACTCACAATATCATATTTTTCTCATCTTGATTGAAGTTTAATTACAGATAATTTATCAATTGGGATGAAGAAGCCAAGTGCTCGTGTTGGAGACGATGAACCCAATGCTTCATCTCTCGTTGGTGGTGGTACTAAATCTAAGGAGAAAACCGTTCAAATCGTTGGTTAGTGGGATTTTTAGAAAAATGAGAACTTCAGTATTATCTTTTGTAATGAATCTCATGAGGTCCATACGGGAGAGAAGAATAAGAAAAACAGAGGAGTTTATATGCAAATCAATGGTATCCCTTAAAAGTTCTTGGCAGTGACAACCAATTGTATCAAAAACATATGTATTGGCTTTGTATCAGTCCACAATTTGTCGTATCAAAACAAAGAAGTTAGGTATAGACAAAATCTTTTTTTTTTTTGGTGAGGGTTTTGATGACAGAGTCCTATCCATGTTTTGTGGTATAATTTTAGTAACATGAGTCCATGTCCACGTATTGTTGTATAGTTTTGTGGAATCAAAACAGAGAGTTTGTCCACGTTATTCACTATAAAAACATTAACTTTGGATTTTCACACATTACTCATCACTCATCCATACACCACTCGTCCACAAATCACCCAACCACGCATCACCTGTCCACAAATCATCCATCCACATATTACGTGTCCACAAGTGATCGTTTCCATTAAGGGCAGAATTATCCACAATCTGTTGTTGGCCCACAACAAAGTGTGTCACATGTAAGAAGTGTTTCTAGGTGTAATAGAAAGTAAAAAAGTGTCTCTTAGTGTAATCAACTCTTATTATGCTCTGTTTAAGTTTTGTGATAATTTGCTTTGATCCAAGCCTTCTATTTATAGCAATTAAGAGGGTTACTATTTTACTGAATACAAGATTTCCAGTCAAAATGAGCAAGCTCCTTGACTAATATCTCTTCAATTCGAAAACAAGAGAAACCCGAGACCAAGATCATTGTCTGTTAGAGAAATTCTAACTTGACCTTGTATCAACCAAACAGCTATCACTTGCTAATTTTGATACTAATTGTTAGGTTTACCCATACACCTAACTTTTCTACCCTTTGAATGTTAAAGTTTGGATTTTTATGATGAAAATAGAAACTTAAAGACACAAGAGATTTGTTCACCCAGTTTCTTTTCCGGTATCTCTGGGTGGGATCTCTCTCCCACAACTTCCACTAACAAGCAAAACTTACAAGTTCCAGTCACTTCTCACTTCCTTGAGAATGACAAAGGAGATTACAGAAGGAGAGCACAATACCAAAACACTCTAAGAACACAAAGACTCGAACTTTGTTTCTTCTCTTGTCTTTGGTAGCTTCTCACTCTTTGACTTCTTCTACCTTGTCTCCTTCTTGTTCTTTGCTCAGCTGCATATCCCTCTTGACTACCTTTGAGCCTTTTGCTTGCCTCTCTCTCTGTCTAGACCTTATGAAATTTCTCTTGTCTTCTTCTCTTTCTTGGCTTGGCTACTTAGGTTTAGAGTAGGCATAAGATATATATAGTGGTATCTTGTGTCCCCAAAACCCTAGCTCTAATGGGCTTCGAAAACAATGAGGCCCAAACATAGCAGCTTTCCTAGAGCATCAATGTGCAAGATGCAACCTTTCTGAAGTGGTCACTTCAGTGCTCTAGTCAACTTCACCAATTTTCCTATAGCAACAAAGTGCTAAAGACAGGTTTCTGAAGTGGGCACTTCAGAGCCGTAGGTGAAACACATACCAAATGCACATAACCAACAATCTCCACCTTGAGCGTTCGGTCACTTGTGCTTGTGCTCCCTTGCGCTTCCAACCTACTATGCCTTGTAGGTACTTGCCCCGCTTCTTTGGGTTCTTCCTTCTCCTGAGACGGAATCATCCTCGTCTCTTTTTCTCAGCTACTCCATCTGAGTCAAACTACTTGCTTCAACTTCTTCTGAAGCTTCTCTCAACCGCTCCACCTGGAACATGTGTCTCTACTTACACAGTTCAAGAAACTCCTCCAGGTAACTCTCCCCGCTGGAACTCAACCTTCCATCTCCAGGCTTTAGACAAACTAACTCTACCTTGCTAATTCGATCCTACAAGATCCACCATAAAAGCCAGGATAGTTACCTGAGTATGTTTCCCCCTTTAGTGAGCGTTGAGAAGTATGCAACCTTGCTGGCAATTCCTGACTCGGTATCCTCTTACTCCTAGCATGCTTCTGATCTTGGGTAGATCCTTCTGCTTTTATGAGAGACTCACATTCTGCTTCAATCTCATCTAAGCCCGTTGCATTCTGTGAGCCTAAGAAACTACTAATGCAACACCTGGAATCCTTCTTGAACCCATCAAGCCTCTGATTCCTCCTTCTTGAAGAATGTTTCTTGGTCCTCCCTTTGTCCTCTTGAGCTACCTTCGGTTCTGCTTTTGATTCCTATCTGCTCACCTTAGACTCATTCTCTCCTGACTTTCCTGTCATAGAAGAGCCTCCACCTTGAGCTACTGACCCCTTCCACTTGTAGCCATAAGGATTTGGTCCTTGAATTAGATCTTGCTGAAAGTCATATTCTTTGAATTCTTTTTTTCCAGCTCCCTTAACCGACTTCTCTGCTCCTTTCCCGGACTTCCTTGTTTTTATACTCACCTTCTCTTCCTTTGGCACCTTCACTTCAGCCTTAGTGACCTTGCCTTGAAGGTAGTAGAGCCCTTTGTGATACTCTCATGATATCACCTTCCTTCCAGCTTTGTAAAACTGAACCTTGAAGCCTTCTCCTCTATACTTGCAACCTGACTTCTCCAGCATTCCATAGAAAATTAGATTTCTACTCACCTCTAGCATGTATTTAGCATCCTTGAGTATCACTTCTGAACCATCCGGATTCTCAATCTGAACCTTTCCTATCCCCTTGATATTACCATATGTGTTGTTAGCCATTAACACTTTACCACCATCAAGCTCCTTGAAGTCAAATAAGACTTCCTTGTCTGGTGTGATGTGGTATGAACAATTTGAGTCCATAATCCACCATTTCTTTGTGTTATGAGTGTTAACACTTAAAATCATTGGTTCTTTATACTCAGTTGCAGTATTTGCAGAGCCTTTATCCTTCCTCTCTGGGCAATCTCTTTTCCAGTGCCCTTCATCTCCACAGATAAAACAACCCTTGTTGTTCTTATCAGGCCGTGGCTTAGACTGATACTTTCCTCTGCTCTTAGACCTTGCTCTTCCATATTGGTTGCTTCCTCTTGAATCAACATAGAGACCTTCAGCACTTGGTCTAGACTGGCTTTCACTTTCAGCCAACTCTCTCTCCTTGGACCTTGCAGCTCCTGTCAGTTCATTTAAGCTGAGACTGTCCCTTCCATACTTGAGAGTTTCCTTTAGCTGGTCATACCTGTGGGGTGATGAACTTAGCAGCAAAATCGCTTGGACTTCATCTGACATATCTACACCTAGATGGTTCAGATCTGCTACCAGCTTGAGAAAGTTATCAACATTCTCATTTATATTCTTCACATCATTTATCTTGAAAGTATAGAACTTAGCTGTAGATATATGCGATTTGGCAATGAAGAATCCATGTACAACATGTCTAATGTTGACCACATGGCTGCTGGTGTTTCACAGTGCTTAATCTTCCTTAGCACTTGATTTCCCACATTCAAGACGGTAAGATCTTTAGCCTTTTCTGATTTCTCGAATTTTACTGGATCTATGCTTGGACCAACATCTGAGATCCCTGCTAACCCCTTCTGTGGATCCTTCATAGCAGCTTCCAACTCTTTCCGTTCACTAGGTGAATCCTTTAACAGCTTCTCATTTGTAAGAATTACTTTCAAATACATCTATTTTATTATAATATAGTCATAAATATTAAAAAACTTTTACCGTGGTATTTATAAAATTGACTTAATCCATCTATTATATACAAACTTTATAATAAAATAATTTATCATATGTTGTATCTATTATTATAAAAGAGAGTTATCTCTCCGGGTGAAGCCACCTAGGATTCAAGGTCACAAAGTCGAGTGCTCTGGTCTCTGACACGTGTCCGGCTTTCAAAACGTCGCGTTTCGTTTAATTTATTGTGCAATATGCGGGCTTTTGTTTGTGTTCGGGCTCACATAAGCTTTTGTTGCGTTTTGTGCAATAAGAAATGGACTTTTATATCTTATATTATTGGGCTTCGTCTTTAGTTATTTAGGTTATTAAGAAGAACAGCCCAGCCCGTTTGTGAGTCACATCTTCTTCACGAAAGCGACTATCTACGTTGTTAGGGTTCATCATCTTCTTCAATCTATTTCTAGCTTAAGCTCCAATGGTGTATTCTGAGATTCTTCATGGTGAATCTCTGGATCGAATTCCATTCGTTCCGTTTCGTCTGCGATACATCTTACGCCATAAATTGATTCATCACCATCAATGACTGTCTTAACTCATTCGACCCACGCCCATCACTATTCCTCATTCAATGCATCTTCCCTCCCTAAAAGGCGGTGGCTCTCTATCTATAAAAAGGTTAGCTTTCATCCCGAAAACATCATCCTCAGAAATCCTAAATCATCGATTCTACTCCCTGCTTCCACCGCCGATACGTGACTGCTCAGGATTTGGGAAGAAAGAAACGTGAAACCCGGTGGCGAGCTTAATGTAACCACTGGGATGTCACTGCTTGATTTTTCAACGACACGGAGCTTCCCATTCGAAGTTGACTCCACCGTAGACAACGATCAAGGAACACTGAGTCTGGTCAAAGCTAGCGGCGGAGGTACCAAAATTAGGAAAACCGGTGGAGGAGGAGGAGGAGGCGGAGGAAAGACTGATGTAAGGTACAAGTATCGGCAGTCCGTACAAGCTCCTCGGGGTGTGAGGGAGAGTCCACTCAGATATAACGAAATCTTCAAACAAGTAATCACAGATTCCACTCTTTAAAAGTCTTGCGTTTAAAAGTTGTTTTTTATTTCTTTTCATATGACTTTAGTAAAGTGATTGTTTTCAAGCCATGGCGGATAATTCAACATGGGTGTAGTAGTTCTTATTTATGTAAACAATATACTCATAATCGGAGTGATGAAGGTTATTTACATTTTCCTAATATTGCTAGGTCCTGCCTCCAGTTTACTTACCATAAGGTTAGAATTAAGCTAGGTGTTTCTGGTCTGAGTTTGTGTCACTCTTTTTAAGTTTAGTTGGTTAATTCGATGATCTTGAATCAGACGTTTGTGATTCCCCTACCTATCAGGTGTCAGATTGATGATCCTCACTTGCATTGTGTGGCTGAAGTTGCCTTCTTAAGCTTCTTCATATATTACTATTTGACCAGACAGTTTTGCAAACTTTAGGCCAATCCTGAAATTTAATATTATGTTAGCTTCAAGAGCTTGGCATATTTCATGGTCGCTCCCACGTTGTGTTATCATTACTCTGATGCGTCTTCTGCTAATAGCATCAAACATTCTTACATTCTCAAAGGTTTTTTTATCTGAAGCCGTAAGTCTTGGTTTTTTTTCAGCCAAGCTTTTCTTCGTTCGGGAGACGCTACATGCCGCTGTTTCCGTTGCGGCCAGGTGTGAGTGACCAGTTTATCGGAGGGAAAGCTTAAGACACTGAATGAGGTCGACTCAATCATGAAAATTTAGGATGCTGAGGTTCTGATGTTTTACGTTTCGTCACCCGAGATTTTGTTGATCCTGAACCACTATCCCTCGAATTGACAGACTCATTTAACTAATATATATATATATATATATATATATATATATATATAAATCTTTGATGCCAGATTCCCGTTCCTAACACCTGGAAACTATGACGCTTTGTTGTCCCCTACATTTGAAGATCAGATATTACTTTGTTATTATATAATTTATCATCTGGGATTTGTTGTTTCAATTTCTCAGATTTAATCTCTTTTATAATGTGAGTGGTAATAAAATGGTTCGAGGATCAACAGTACCATCAAAACTTCTTACTCTACTGATCAACTGTCTTATGCAATAGCTAAGAGAGTTTCTTTGTTTTCGATTTATCATGTTGTCTTAAGGAGTTGTACTCTTTCATTTGTTTAACTCAATGATACTGGATAGGTTAGTTTGTGTTGATTTTCTCTCTTACATTTGTTGTAGAATGGTGCATGGTTATGCTTACTCTGTATATGAATGCTACAAGATTGTTGTGAAGGACGGGCCTGAGCAGCTTCGCTTTTGATGCCAGTATTGTTATATGTTTGTTTATTATTTCATTTGATTTTGTGACTATGTGGCTACTCTTGGGAAAATATGAACAATAGACCAAATAAATATTTAAATGAAAATAGTACCACACTTACCGAAATTTCTAACAATGTTGAGACCGAAGACAACTACCGGAGCTCAACAAGTTGGTGAGCTAAGAGCCTCTGTAATTGACTTCGACGGGAGCGCAAGCTTGGTCGTGGTGTGAGATCAACTCAGTGAATGTCCTCGACTTAGCATCCATATGACTTAGCTGGTCATAGACCAAAGATGGACTCACCAACTCACTACTCGAAGTGTAGACAAATAAACAAACCAAACAAAGATGGATAACAACAATTAATTAATTATAAGAATATCTCTTCTTTTACAATAGGATAGCAAATCATTATTAGTTTACAAATTAATTGATAGAAAACTTAATTTTTTTTTTCATTTTAATTTTTACCTATGAAACATATTTTGGCAAATAAACATTGATTAATCAGAAGTTAAAGTAAACATTTGTTTTACCATGTTAAATATACACTAGAATTTTATTTTAAACAAAGGATTAATTCTAAAAAATAATTAAAAGATTTAATAAAAAAATGTAATAAGCTTCTCAAAATATATAATAGATTTAGTATATGGGATAATCAATCTTAAAAAAATATTCGAGAATAATGAGTAAATTTTATTGTTAAAAATATAATTGATTATTTGGATAAGAAAGTTTATTTAGTCTATAAATATAATAATATATAAAATTCAGTAATATATTTCTATGAATAATAATAATTAATATTATGTTTTCATTGTATTTACCAAACATAAATTTTAATATATATATATATTCAAATTTTAGCAAACATTTTAGAAACTATAAACCAATTACAATAATGAAAATATTTTCTTCCTAATACAAATTATGATCTCTAACAAAACTAATAAAAATATAAAAATGTTAATTTTAATTAGATGTATACAAGTATTAACAATAGATAATATATAGATTGATTGATGTTTCAAAACCAAATTAGTTGTCCAAGTTAATATTCTATAAACTAATAAAGTTGAAATGTACAAATAATACAATAGATTGGTGTAGACAAGACTAATCAACTGTATCAACTGCCAACCAAATAAACATACAAAAAATGTTACAATTTTTTTATATTTTCTCTAAATAAGAACTTCATTCTCCAATATTTTATAAATCCTCACAAAAAACAAAAGAAAATACAATGGTATTATAAAACTCAATCTCTTTCTCTTTTGATCGAATCCGATTGAGTTACGTATTTTATAGTGTTATAAAACTTAAAACACTATAAGAACTTACCGTTCAGAATTAAAGCATCAACAATACCAAGAATTCGATTATTTTTAGTTATATAATTTAAATTTGGTGTAAACAACATAATCACACTCACACCCAACTTAACATAAAAGAAAATTTTTACAAAATTATATTTTTATAAAAACCGATCCATCCAATCCGGCGCGTAGCGCGGATCTCTCCTATGTTTTATAAAAAAGATTTATTCACTCCTGGTTGAAACACCTCATCTGCCACGTCATAAAATCGTCTCCGGACAGCTTGACACGTGTCCCAGCCGGTGTTACGCTGCGTTTCATTTAATGGTTTTGTTAAAGTAGTTGGCTATGTGTTTCGATTACCGTTCTGATACAGATTTGAGCCCAATAATTATTGGTCCATCTCGCATTCGTTTCTTCTTCCTCTTCGTTGTTGGTTTCTGTGAATCACTTCATCTTCCCTCAGTAAATAGGTTGTCAGTTTTAATTCAATTCTCATTTAATAGACTCTTTGCTTTCTCAATTCTCTGTATCTGTAGCTATAAATAGATATATTTTCATCTGTAGAATTTATCATTCCATTTTTCACTATCATATTAATACAGAAACTTCTGTAGATTAAGATGGCAAGCTCCTCATATACTGGGTGTAGATTTCGGTTCGATGTTGTAAAGAACGTCTAGATCTGACAATCTTCGATCTACACCAGCCGTAGTTGTGATTCTTCCCAGAACGATAGACCCGGTTAAAAGAGATCAACAAACAGTTAACCGAAGTCCCGGTTACCAGAAGAAAGTTTTGCTGTCCGGATTCAGGTACTGATGGGGCGACCTTTTCTGCGCCGAGCACCGTTACTCAGATCGCCATGATTGCAGCTACGACTACAAAACCGTCGACCGGTTGTAAGACTGTCGCTAGAGAAAACCCAGTCGTTAAGCCGGAGAACGTCAAACGCGGTGGCGAGTTGATGGAGGTTGACATGCTTTTTCTCAGGTATTCTGTTCTTAAAACACATCTTCGTCTTGAAACAGATTCCAGCGTATATATAATCTCAAAATTTTCTAAAAAATTGATATCCTAACGTTTATTTCAACTCTTTCGAAGAAGCATTGGTAACTAGGACCCATCTTTATATCGTTCTCTCTCTGAATCTCTGTTTCCATATAAGGAAAAACTATAACTTTCTGTCTTTTTCTTTTGAGAATGAAGGGACAAAGGATAACCTTTAGTGGACAAATCCTTAACTATCAGAACACAGCGGCACAAGAGGTGGAACTCCTTGGAGATGAGAATACTGCAGCTGATTTACGATGTTGGTTTGCGAAGCAATAGCTATCTCAATAATTATTCTGTGCCTCAGCTTTACACCACTAGAAGACAATACATTTCCGAACAATAAGTTGTTGATCTTATCAATGGTTATACAGCGACTAGATCCATGTAAATTTTCTCAACCCGTTTTAGTCTGTTTCAGAAATAGATTTGAATGAACAGTATATGAACATGGTTTTTTCCAAATCAATATTAAGTTTCAAGCTTAAAGCTTCCTGAAGAAAATATTCAAGTGTCCCTAGGATTTCATATCGGTTATAAAGTTTACATATTAGCTATGTTTGAGAGAATCAGGACTTTTGGAGAAGCAAATTCGAGGTTTAGAGATATGAGGTTTAGCAAGCATCAGTAACAGACTTGGTTGCATTGAGACTAACAAGAAAGTGAAAAGCTACTGGCTTGGTCTCAACGAGTTTGCAGATTTGAACCACGAAGAATTCAAGAACGAGTATTTGGGGCTCAAGACTGATATAGAAAGAGGTGATGATGAAAGATCCTACCAAGAGTTTGCTTATAAGGACGTTGACGTCGAAGCTTTGCCTAAATCTGTTGACTGGAGAAAGAAAGGAACCAAGGCTCTTGTGGTAAGCTAAAATCTTCGACTCTAATGTGTTATAGTTTTAATTTTTTATTTAGACTTCTTTTTTGAATTGTTATGCAGAAAGTTATCGCGTTTTCGATAGTTGCTGCAGTGGAAGGTATAAACAAGATTGTGACAGGAAACTTGACAATATTGTATGAACAAGAACTCATAGACTGTGGGTTTGTGACACAACTTACTACAATGGCTGCAACGGTGGTCTCATGGATTACGCTTTTGAGTACATTTTCAAGAACGGAGGTGTTCGCAAGGAAGAGGATTATCCTTACTCCATGGAAGAAGAAACTTGCTAGACGCAAAAAAATTTTATGTTACTTCGAAAAAGGGATTAAATTGGTCATACTAATTCTCTTTATTTTTAAATAGGATGAATCTGAAATGGTGACTATCAGTGGGCACCAAGATGTACCGAGAAATTATGAGAAAAGTCTCTTGAAGGCATTGGCTCATCACCTCTCAGTGTTGCTATTGATGCTTTTGGTAGAGAGTTCCAGTTCATAGCGGTGTAAGTACATTATTAAACCCATGATCAGGAAAATGATTAATCTTCTTGATGTTTGAAATATTGTGTTTTGGTATATGAAGGGTGTCTTTGATGGGCAATGCGGGGTCAATTTGGACCATGGTGTTGCTGCAGTCGTGTATGGATCAAGCAAGGGTTCATATCATTGTGAAGTTTTTTTGGACCAACATGGAGAGAGAAAGGTTGCATCAGGACGAAAAGGAACACTTATAAACCAGAGGGTCTCTGTGGAATCAATAAGATGGGTTCTTTCCCCACTAAAACGAAGTGATAATATCATTTTATCTTATCTTCATTTCGTCATTATCTTCAAAACAACATGAAATTGTTATTTTAATGAATAGAAATGTTGTAACAACGAAAAAGATGATTGAAAAAATGGAGAGCATTATTAAAATAAAAAAAATTTTGGACAACATTAAAATGAACATTGATGCAGTAAAATTTATTTTAGTCAAATAATATAAATTGGAAGCGAAACTAAGTTAAACATATCATAACATTTATTCATATTTTTAATTACTCTTCAAATATAATTCAATAACTAAAAAAATTGTAGTCACAGCGGTAAAAAATACATAGCTATAAAGTTATAACAATAACAGAGTTTTTTCTTAAAAAAAAAAGAATAACAGAGATTTAGGAACAGAAATATGAATATATATAATTAGTAAAATATATCATTACAACGTTGAAGTAACTAAAATAAACATTGTGAGCCTAGCCGTTTTATGGTTTTAAAAAAGAAAAAAAAACAATATAAAGATGCACAACAGCTTCCTTGACCTGAATCATCGGCTTCCGTAAGACTTCTCACACCAGCATTTGCTCTACAAGCAACCATAAACGGTAGGTTCACTGAAAGTAAAATAGAACTAAATTATAATATGTAGTTATTTATCAGCATTCCAAGTTTTTAACAAAGACAATATTCAAAACATAGACATAAAAAAACACGATGAAGATATAACCATCAACATTTCAACCAAAATATAAGAGTTATCAAAATAGATAATATATATACAAATGTATAATTGTAACATTAAAATTTTGAATGACGTGTAATTGTAATCTTTGGTATTACAATTTAAAGATTGCTTACAATTTAAATTAAATTAATATTTTGAAATATTCAATAAAATTTATGATTTATCATATAATTTTCAAGTTACTAATCCGCCCGTAGAGCGGGCCCTGCCCTAGTGTTGTATGTATGTTAGTCGCATTTCCCTATACACGATATACTGTAAATTATAGGCATTCATAAGAAGCTACCATAACTTGCAAACCACCACTGGTTCAAAATCACATATGACCCTTTGCTTCATAAATATCAAATAATTGTTTCTATTTTAACTATACTATTAAAAGAGAATCATTCTAAAAATCCAATTACTAAAAAATTGTTGGACTTATTTATTAATTATTTATTAAATTTTGATATTACCTTTATTTTTTCTAACTAATTAACTATATATATTTTACGTAATTTAAATGAACTCATTTATTACTCTATATAATATATTATATAATAACTCAAACAATAAATCAACATCAAATATATGACCTATGACATGATCATCACCTTATATATAGTCCCATTAATACTAGAAAAAATCAATGGTTTACTTATGTTTAAAACAGCTTCCAATGGTGTAATTGTTTATACATATTCAAAGATAACGTCGAGGATGTCTTATTAAAAACTGAAAGTGCAAAATGTTGTCGCTTAATTTTTTTTTCCGAAACAATTATCGCTTGAGATATCATTAGTTTTAGAAAACAAAGAAAGATCTACACAATTTATGCAAACAATTAAAATATAGTTTCGATAAAAACATAATAATATAAAATTATAAATTATATGTTTTCTAATCAAAAACTTATATTATTGGGTTCGCCGCGGGTGTACCATAGGTCAATAGTTTAAATAATTTAATATAAAATTATAAATAACAATATTAAAATTAAAAAAAGTAGCCATGTTTAAAAATATAAGAAAATATTTAAAATATATTTTTTTTAATTTTTTCATTTTACATAAAAGTTTTAAAAGATAATTTAAACATTTTTTGTAACAAGTTGGAATTAAAACACACAGAATATACAATAAGATTATAATTAATAATTATTTAAATAAAATTGGATAAAAAAATTAAATTGGATTACATATTGCTCACTCATCAGTTCAACCAATTAGACTCAGTTTTAGATATTTTTTTGTGGGTTTTTAAATAATGGATAATTTTAAAAACCAAACCCAAATTACATATCGGATCACTAGGTTTATCAGTTCGACCGTTGGTCAAGTAAGTATAAAAGCACATATTTAAATGCAAACATTGTTTTAAGAAAAAAAAACTTTCAAATTAACAAAACATTTGTAATATTGTTAATGGAATTTTTCATCACAAAATATCCTGCACTTTGAAAGTGCGGTTCAAAATCTAGTCTATACTATTAAAATATAAGTTATGACTTCTTTCATGTGTGATATTTTAAAATGGATCATCCCTACAAAATTGCTTACATTTTGTTTTTGTATTTTGAAATACAGTGTATTATAGTATCCTTCCAAAAAATATTTTTTTTGTTGTTTCTAACAGCATCTCAAAATTTCTCTTTTCAACTATATAGGTTCAATTTAATTTGCTTCCATATTAATTTTAAATTTAGAAATAAAAAATATGTAAAGTAGTATTGTTACATAATAATGCTTTCAAAATAATTTTTGTTACAAAAATACAAAATTTATAGTAATAATATATATGCAACATAATATATAACACTAAATTAACTTAAGTTATTGATAAATTTTGTTATATAACCTAAACTATTTTAGTATAGAAAGAAAAAACCCGCACGGATGTACGGGTCAAGATCTAGTCTAATCTATGAATTTAGAGTCCTACTTTTTTATCTACTATTGAGAAGTCATAGTTGGACCATTTAATTAGCTACCTAACAAATTAAACTAAACTAGGTTAAGATCTGCGCCTTGCGCGGAATGATACTATATATAAAATGATTTTCTGTATTACATGTTTTTAAATATTATGAAATAATAAATATATATATATATATATATATATATTAAATAAATAAAAATTCAATAACTGTTACGTATATAATTAAATTGGTGCGGACATATAAATAAATTTTATTAATCCAAACGATATTTTTCTCTATTTGATATGGTATATAATTAAATTTAAATGATATTAACATATATATATATATATATATATTTATATATAGTATACTTGTTAATATTTGTAGGGGTTTTTGCCGAAACTAATCCACAACTTGATTTTAACCCCAAACCTATACCCAAACTTGAATCAAATGCAAAACTAACCTAAAAGCCTAGTGAAATTACAGCTCAGCCCCTTGTGACCAAACAAAAAAACAGAAGCCATTTTTACGAATATAGCCCTAGTAAATCGTCTGAGTCGTCTGAGATGTTGGAAGTCGTCTGGACGACTGAAGTGTAAGTCGTCTGGTACCGGTTTATTTTAAAAATAATTTATAAATCTTGTAAAAAAATATTTTGATGCGTGAAAAATAAAAATCAAGTAATTATAAACAGTTTTAAGTGATATAAATTAAGATATGATAAAATTGATTTGTTTTGAAGATAGATGAGTGGAAGTAGTGAATCATGAAATACTTTAGTTTAGGAGTTTGGCAAACATATGTTATAGTATTGTATGTATTGTTAGGGTTAGATTTTGGAAAACTAAAATGTTTTTTCAAAAATTAGTTTTCACCTATATGTGTTTATTTATGTGTATAGTAAACACTTTTCAAGTTTGATTTGATTTTATAAAGTCTTTAATTAGATAATTAAGTTTAGGGGTTATGTTTAGGGTGTGGACGACTTATATTTCAGTCGCCTGTTGAATAATTTACTCGGACGACGTATATTTCAGTCGTCCACATCGTACTGAACCTTTAATTTTACCAATGTACGTTTTAACCTAACCGGATCATTTTACTCGGACGACTTACATTTCAGTCGTCTGGTGAAGAAATTAAAACAGACGACTTACATGTAAGTCGTCCAAATATTCCCGCCTAAAATTTTTTAAAAAAATTATTTTCCCGCTTAAATAATTTAAACCAGACGACTTACTTGTAAGTCGTCTGGAAAGTCTTCTATTTTAGTTTTCCGCTAAAAATATTTAATTTGCCGCTAAAAATATTAAACTCTTCTGGACGATTTACATGTAAGTCGTCTGTTTTAATTTCTTCACCAGACGACTGAAATGTAAGTCGTCCAGAAAGTCGTCTGAGTCAAAAATATTTAACCTAATTGGATTATTTGTCTCCCTGTATAAAGAAAAATTTACACATTCTCTCTACTACTCTCAAATGGCTGCAACAAAAATGTAATGTTCATCATTCTAAAACTCTCCAACCTCTCTCTAATCTCCTTGACTTGAAAACACCAAACTTTATATGAATTTTTCAGTTTTGTCTCATGTATTTCTTAATAATCTATCTCTTTTGCAGGTTTTTAATCAAATGTTACTCATCTTCCACTAATTTAAAGGTAAATCTATTAATTTTAGATATGTATTTTTGTGTGTTCTATAAATGTAGATTTATCTAATCTTCCACTCATTTTCTCTATTTTTAAGTCATTTGAACGTTTTTGGATATGCAGGTTTTTCAGATCTGGATTTGATATACAGGTTTTTCAGATCTGGAAGACTTCTTGGACGACTTACCTGTTAGTCGTCTGGAAGTCGTCTGGAAGTCATCTGGACTTCTTGGAAGTCTTCTGACAAAGTCGTCTGGACTTCCAGGAAGTCGTCTGGACTTCCAGGAAGTCGTCTGGACTTCCAGGAAGTCGTCTGGACTTCATGGAAGTCTTCTGGACTTCATGGAAGTCTTCTGACGAAGTCTCCCTTTCATAATAGATCTGAGCGTTTTGGTTAGTTCTTATGTCTGATTTTTCTTCATTTGGTAACTTCTTGTTGTATAAAGTTCTTACTTTTTTCCCAAACTAAAACTCTCCAAACCCACTCTAATCTCTTTGGCTTGAAAACACCAAACTTTATATGAATTTTCCAGTTTTGTCTCATGTCTTTCTTACTAATCTATCTTTTTTGCAGGTTTTTAATTAGATGGTACTCATCTTCCACTAATTTAAAGGTAGATCTATTATTTTTAGATATGTATTTTTGTGTGTTCTGTAAAGGTAGATTTATCTAATCTTTTACTCATTTTTTCTGTTTTTAAGCCATTTGAACGTTTTTGGATATGCAGGTTTTTCAGATCTGGATTTAATATGCAGGTTTTTCAGATCTGGAAGACTTCTGGGACGACTTACCTGTTAGTCGTCTGGAAGTCGTCTGGAAGTCTGCTGACAAAGTCGTCTGGACTTCCTGTAAAGTCGTCTGGACTTCCTGTAAAGTCGTCTGGACTTCCTGTAAAGTCGTCTGGACTTCCTGTAAAGTCGTCTGGACTTCCTGTAAAGTCGTCTGGACTTCCTGTAAAGTCGTCTGGAAGTCGTCTGAACTTCCTAAAAGTCTTCTGACAAAGTCGTCTGAACTTCCTGGAAGTCGTCTGGACTTCTTAAAAGTCGTGTGGTCTTGTCTACTCAAGTGGAATCCAAGCTTGTCTTTGTAGAGGAATGATCTATAATAGTTTTGTTTGTGGTCTGTTTTGTGAATTGCATGTCTACTCTTTTAGTTGTGAATTTTTTGTAAAATCAGTAATAATGTTTTCCAAGATGTATTACATGTGCTAACAATGTGTTTACACATTTACAAATCAATGAAATAATAGACTTCAGTAGCCTTTTTCTTATTTTTGGATCTCTCATATGCAATAATAAACTCCAATGGCCTTTTTCTCATCTTAATAAACAAGAATGTTGGTAGCTTTATATTGATACAACATTTTAAGAAGCATTTTAACCCTTCTTCCAACTCATAACAATAGTCATCATTATTGTCTATAACAATAATACTTAAGAGATGGAAACAAACAATAGTAACTAGTCAAAGCATATCATATTTTATTATAAGTTTGCGTTGAAAAACTTAGTCAAATTTAGTAAAACTAAGGGAGAGAACATATTTTGTAAATATGAGTTTTACATATCTTGAAGTTACTTATCACTCTTAAAAATACAAGTTATTCAAAAACTAACGTAGAAGACTTAAAAACTAGCGGAGAAGACGCGGACGACTTCAATCTAAGTTGTCCAGACGACTAAACTATACGTCGTCTGGTCAACGCAGAGGTTATTTTTGCAATTGACTTTGAAATCTGTTATTTCGGACGACTGAAAAATAAGTCGTCTACTATTGTTTGGTTAAAAAAAAACTCCAAAAAAGCTAGACGACTTACATTTCAGTCGTCATAGGTTAGTTTTGCATTTGACTGGATTATTTCAGAAGTTTGACTTTTCTGGACGACTTACATTTCAGTCGTCTAGTGAAAATTAAAATAATAATATTTTTTTAAAAGTAGACGACTTACAGTTAAGTCGTCATAGGTTAGTTTTGCAATTAAAAAAAAAACTTCAAGATTTAATTATATACAGACAACTTATAATTCAGTCGTCCAGGATTGACGAGGTTTGACCAGAATCTCGGAAAAAAAATCCTGGACGACTTACAAGTAAGTCGTCTCGTGGACGACTTACAAGTAAGTCGTCTCGTGGACGACTTACAAGTAAGTCGTCTCGTGGACGACTGAATTATAAGTCGTCTGTGTATAATTAAATTTTGAATTTTTTTTTCAATTGCAAAACTAACCTATGACGACTTAACTGTAAGTCGTCTACTTTTAAAAAAATATTATTATTTTAATTTTCGCCAAACGACTGAAACGTAAGTCGTCTGGTGAAGTCAAACTTCTGAAATTATCCAGTCAAATGCAAAATTTACCTATGACGACTGAAATGTAAGTCGTCTAGGTTCTTTGAAATTTTTTTTGAAACCAAACAAAAACAGACGACTTAACTTTCAGTCGTCTCAGGTTACAGATTTCAAAGTCAATTGCAAAAATAACCTCTGCGTTGACCAGACGACTTCCAGGTAAGTTGTCTACAGCCAGACGACTTCCCAAGTAAGTCGTCTGACGAACAGATCTGGAAAAAAACTCGATGTCATACCTTAAATTGGTGAGATAAGTTCCTTAGCATACATAAGACTTCTCCAGGCACACAGAATCACAAACGAAAGTAACCCACCCAGAATCGTTAGCTTCTATAACTCTATGAACCATAAAAAATTTAGAATAAAAATCTTGGGTTTTTTTAGCTCATTGTGGAGAGAAAGTGAGAGATATGTTGTGTTTAGTTCACAAGAATGGAAAAAGAAGAAGAGTAAATCGATTTTGTGAGCATTAAGAGCTTCAAATTGGTTGTTCATGGTGGTTGTGGTATTGATGACAATGTCAATCTTGTAATTACTTGAAGATGATGAGGGTGAGAGAGTAAATATGTCATTTTCGAAAAAAAAAGAAAAAAAATTGATGGCATTTTCGTAAATTATATGAACTTGTGGGGTGAATAGGGCAAAACCAATTTTCAAAAAAAAAAGGTTAGTTTTGTGTTTGACTTTAAGTTATAGGTCAATTCTGCAAAAAGCCCATATTAGTATCTATTAAATGATGCTTTCTACTCATAGGTTTTTTTAATCATTTGTATCTTTTATAGCAAAAATTTTAAATTACTGATAACAAAATTTTCATTGTGGGATTAATAGTTTTTGTAATTTATATTAAAAAAAATTAAGTTGTCAATATTTGTTCAAAGGTTTTATCAAAAAAGATTGTTCAAATTAAATTTCAAAATTAAAATTATTTATGTATTTTATATGGTATATAGTTTAATTTAATATGATATATATATATATGTATGTATATATATCTTTTAATCTTAATACTTATTAAATGAGACTTTCTACTTGTATGATTTTGTAATCATTTGTATATTATCATAACAAAAATTTTAAACCATGGATCACAATATTTGAGTGTGAGACTTTTAACTGTTTTAGTAATTTATAGTCGTTTTAAAAATTCAAAATATAACATATACAAAAGTTTTAATTTTTATTATATGGTTACATTGTTTGTTTAATTTATTTTAATAATTTAAAATTAAAAAATATTATTGAAGATACACTATTTTTTATGAAATCATTACTATTCTAAATCATTAATTATCATATATACTTTATCCACATTTGGCAATCCCGTAATTGTTATTTAAGGAAATAATGAAAAACATCAATAATTAATTTATGATTTGCTTAATGAAAAGCTTATTATATATTTAGATGAACCAACTATTTCTCTAAAGATTATAAGAATCATTATGACACGTGGCTACAAAAAATATTGTAATGCTTCTCAATTAATATATAAGATATATATATATATACAATTTATCACCTAATTTAATATATTCTAACTTACTAGATTTTGTAGAAGATTTGGGTCTCACAATTAAGCTGTAAAGGGAAAAGAGATTCAATAGATATGGGTGTGAACGTAAACAACTTTTTCACAGTGTGTTTGGGACGTAGAGAAAGGATTTCAAACCCTAGCTGATATAGCTCTTAACTATATATCCAGAGAAGGAATAATTTTGACGCACAATTTGGAAAGTTTAATTTCTATCAGGTTAAGTTGGTAGTTAAAAATAAAACTTATCTAATGATTCTGTCCAGAAAATATCGTCTCTTAAATGTCAAAATGTTAAATAGTTTTATACATGTGATTCTGTCAACTCTTCCTATAGTCATCACCTATCACCATTAGTTTGTTCCATCCTCAGTCATATTACAAAGATTGTTCTATGTTCATGGCCACCACTTTTTTTTCCCAGGTCGCTCAAATGTGGTTAATATATACCACAATTTTGCATCCCAACAATGACCAAAGACTAATTTCTTTTTTTTTGTTTGTGGATCAATGAACGACGTGTTAAATGGATTTTACTAAAAGTAAAGTTTCTTAACCCAAGGTTTTCTATTTATGCATTTTTAATGTTATACTAGAATTTTTTTTTTTGGTTGTGGATCAATGAACGACGTGTTAAATGAATTTTACTAAAAGTATAGTTTCTTAACCCAAGGTTTTCTATTCATGCATTTTTAATGTTATACTAGAAAAAATAGAAGTCAAATTTTTGGTTATGAGCTAGCCGAAGCTTGGAAGATCTAGATCTGTTCTGAACTTAAATTATATAGTACAACAGTCTTTGGAGAAAAACCAAATTATGTAGTTTTATACAAAATGTAATTGCTTGCTTTTCTTCTTTTTTTTTTTTGTAAAAAAATTCCTTTTCTTCTTATTATCTCTTTTTCTTCTTAATCTTTCTTAGGAACTAAAACATAAAACTTAGGGCCTGAGTTGTGTAACAACAGCGGTTGTAGGTGCAGTTGTGGGAGTTTGCGGATCCGAATGGTTGCGATTTTAAGTGTTTTCTAAATATTTGTATACGACTGGTACAACGGTTAGAAATTAGTGCGTTTGTAGAACTCTTATGACTGATAAACTACCAAATACAACAGCTGTTAAATAATAAATTAAAAATATTTACATTTTATATAATTATAAAAGTATTAGAAATCATAATATTATAACAAATATAAAAATAATATTTATTAAATCATACTATTAATTTTTTTTAAATTATAGAAAATATTTTTGTTTTAAAGTTTTATAATATAAATTAAATATAATATGTATACATTTTACAATTTCTATTATTTCAATTTAAAAATTTTATTGAACATTTTTAGTTCTATTTTTATTTTTATTTTTTTTAAAGAAAAATTTACTCTCCCGCAACCGCCTGCAACCGCAAACGCTAGCTAGAACCAGCTTTTAATTTTAAGCGGTTCGGAGCGATTTGTAGCGTTTTATGTGATTGTTTCAAGAAACATTTACACTTTGAGTCACATTTCCACTTCTTTATTACACTTTAACACACGTATCACTGCTCAGACACTTTTTCTTAATTTTTTCTTTGTCTCTTAACTAATCTAGTTATATCTTTAAACACCACTTTCTCTTTCTCTCTCTCTTTTAACTTTCTCTATCAACCATGTCTACGCCATCAAAACTTCTAACCATCAACATCTTCTTCATCATTTCCACCTCTGTATTTTCTTCAATCGCACTCCTCCGTAAATCTCAGCCATCGTAAATTTCTGCAACAAAATCTCTGTTGTCGTCAATTTCTGCAATACGATCTCAACCGTTGTCAAAACTCTCCGTCGAGAATGTGATTGAGCCACGAGCTGGAATGCGGGCTAGCCTAGCCACGAGCTGGAATGCGGGCAAGCCTAACCACGGAGGGCAAAGATGCCTGAGCCGCTGCACTCCACATTCAAGCACCGTCGCGATTTGGCTTGAATTGGACAAACTCAGAAACTTTGGCAAAACTTGTTTTTCATCTGTTTTAGGTTAATAATCAACCAATATTTGTTAGATATATTAGTATTAGGTCAAGAAAATAGAGAAAGATGATGTCAATGATTTCAAAATAAAGGATGCGGCTGGGTTTTGCGTAACCCTAAATGAGGAAGACGATGGAAAAATTACAGTTATGCCCTTCATTAAAGAAAAACAAAAAAAATCACCAACACCAACAGAGCTTCGAACTCGGGTGCCTGAAGACATTAATAAGCTATGTGACCACTGCACTAAACAAACGGTTTACGGAATGCATAACATCAAATATTAAACGCTTAATCTTTAGTGCACATTTATATGATTTTACTTAGCTTTTGCATCATTTCATGAATTAACAAATACTATATACATCTAAATATAAAACCTAAAATAATCTAAATAAACTCAAACAAGATACTCAAAATCATCATATATCATAATTTATGAAATGTACAAACACTATTGTACATGCAATTTTTGGTAAAACAATTGTACACGTTGACAATGAAATATATGTGTACGCCGTGACAAACGCGTAACTATTAAAACTTGCAAATTGAATGACAACTGCCAATGTGCACATGAGCCACAATGATCTCTAGCACTGCCACAGTTGTCCCCACCGCTCTACCAGCTTCCAGCACAACCGCCACATATTTGGAAGTTATAATGTTGTTAATTCGTTGGACACGTGTCACGTTCACAAAGCTTGACTTTTTGACCTGGATGCTAACGTGGCACAACAGGAGAGAAGCAAACCTTTTTTATATATATATAGATGTACATATGGATATTTGTTATTTTGGTGTACATGTGGACATCCGGACATAGTATCCATGTGGATAATAAAACATGTGTACATGTTGTTATTATTTGATAGTATAAATGTAACATAGTGGACACATATGTAAAATAGTTAAAAATTGAGTTTATGGTTGAGTTTCAAAGTTAGATTCATGGGTCTACCTAAAAAATGATATATGGTTTTGATAAAATATTTTACAGTGAGTACATGAATTTAAATGAAACTAAAATTATATAAATTAACTAAAAAAAATATTCTAAACCATTGAATATAGTTAGTTATACAATGTACACTTAAATTGGTGTACATGTAATTTTTTTGGTAAAACATTGTATATGTGGACAATAAAAAATATGTGTACACAGTTTTTCATCTTTTTCATTTAAATGTTTTTTGTTAAGATTAATTTCACAAAGACATACATGTACATGCTTATGCATATGTACTTATATATTTTGTAAGAAAAACATAGAAATCGTATAATCATTTTGTTTTTCTTGTTTCGGTGTCCACAAACTTAGTTGTACACATTTACATTGAATACATACGATGTCCACAGTTAGGATATCCACATGTACATTAAAGTATATAATGTCTATTTAATTGAATACATACGATCTATAGAACTGTGTTTAT
Organism: Brassica napus; assembly: GCF_020379485.1. Lineage (NCBI taxonomy): Eukaryota > Viridiplantae > Streptophyta > Magnoliopsida > Brassicales > Brassicaceae > Brassica > Brassica napus. The sequence continues at coordinate 21,570,763 of NC_063444.1, read as the reverse complement.
GGGAGTGTTTTTAACGAGCTGCGGGTGGTCTAGCTGTTATGGGCTTGCTTACAATCATACCAGACAAGTTCAAGTAGCATTAATCTCGGTTCTTTTTTATATTTTTAAATGAGTGGCAATTTTGTAAATAACCTGTCATTTTCTTTTTAGGTTAAAGAGTGTTCTGCAACTTCTATTCTAGCCGCCTATCACTTTTTTTTTCACTTAATCATCATTTTCTTTGCGTTTTTAACACCAAAACTTACAGATCTTAGATAAATTAACCAGCTATAACCAAAAGACGAGTAAAGAAACAAGCTTTTTCAAAAAAATTGAGTTTAAACCGATTACAACCAAAACGTAACTGTCCATGTCTGCCTACTCGCCATTTTCCGGCCACCATGGCGGCGTTTTCGTACACAGGCGACTCCAAAGAGAGTGAAGACCCAGATCTTGTCTCCGACGAGAGCTTGTCGACTTCCTCATACATGTTAGAGTTTTCATCGGAGAGAAAGATTGAACAAATCTGGAAAAAATAAAAGAAAAGAAATGGATCCTACTAATTTACACTTAGTTATGTTTTAGTTAAAAATAGATGGAATAAGTTAGAAAAAGTGTCATAGGAGCACAAAGTGTCATATGATGTAATAAAAACTCATAATGTGATTTAAAATGTAAAAAACTCTTGTTTCAAAACGCCAACAATCATTAACAACCGTAAAAACTGCGTTTGCGGATGGTAGCTGATAAACCAGTCAGTCATTCTCTTATCAGCTCATTCCTTTTTATTATCACTGATCTTTTTTTTTTAATATGACATAAGCCTTTATTGAACTTCGACCAGATAGTTATTATCATATTAAAGACCGGATTTTAGTGATACATTCTCAAAGAGAAGTTAACTAAAAATCTAATGATAAAAGGTTTCGTTTTGACTTTTACGTCTCATCTTTGTAACCAAGATGAGATGTAGAAACTTTAGCTTTAGTAATCCAAACTGACATCCAAAAATAAGGAAATATATAAATGTATCAGTCTATGCCTAGAAATTTCCGGTTATATGTCGTATACAACTCTTTTTGCTTAAAGTTGGTTTCTGGTACCATATGTGCAAACCATTAAAAATAATTACAAAGTAATACGTAATATTAGTTTAAATTTATGAAAGACACAGAAATATGTAAAATAATTATAATGCAAATGTTGATAAAAAAATATTTTATAATGCAAATATATATATGTTTTAAAAATAGAAAATATTTTTAAATACAAAGAAAAATGCATAGAATGTTGAATATATAAAGAGTACAACTAATGAAAATTTTACAATTTAAAGTATACAAATAATAAAAAAAATTGTGTACAGTATTTTTTGAGGATTTTTTTTTAGTTGTTTAATATAAAGATTTATCTACCAAATATTGTAAAAATAGATATATAATTAGTAACAATAAATGACAAAGTATATATCAAAAATATAAAAATAATAATGCCAAAGTTTAATAATTTATTTAATAACTTTGTCATTTAAATTAAATTAAGTTAATATAAATATAAATCTTGCGCGGATCCAGGTTAAATAAGGTAACACTATATTTATTTATTTATTATAATATAAAATCCTGCAAAACTACAAAATTTATCATCACCAACAATATTTAATATATTTAGCAACACAATTAAAACATTATATCTCTTCATTTTGCAAAACAAATAATTTTGTATAAATTTTTATAGAAGTTCTCGACTAAAAGTATATCCACGCTTTGTAGTGCGGGTTAAAGAAATGCAGAGTTAAAGTTGTGTTAGACTACTGTATTTGGGGTCTAAAACAATAACAAAAAACACAGCGGCAACACAACCGCAACTTTACGGGCTTAATCTGAATAAGGCGCTGTGTATCACACGTCTTCAGGTCTTCTTCTTCTCCTATAGAACATAAAGGTTATGTTATTGATATGACAAGGATACAATATATATATGTGAGAGCTGGGGATTATCTATAGTAGCTATTGACTACTAAGGGTATGACTGGTTTCCCCGCAAATGCAGCTTTTGCGGTTCGTAGCGGTTGTTGGTATTTTGCAACAATCATTCAAACCGTTTCTAAACCGTTTCAAACCGCTCTAAACCTCATAAATTCAAAAGCTGGTTCTAGTTAGCGTTTGTGGTTGCGGGCGGTTGCAGGAGGATACATTTTTTTTCTTTTTTTAAATAATATAAATACCAAAATAAAAATAAAAATATTCAATAAAATTTTTAAATTATAAAAATACTAAAATATATCTATTATATTTTAATTAATATTATAAAATTTTAAAATAAAATATTTTCTATAATTTTTAAAAATTTAAAACTTTAACTTTTTAAATATAATTTTTATATTTATTATAATATTATGATTTTTGATATTTTAATAATTATATAAAATGTAAATATTTTTAATTTATTATTTAATCGCTGCTGCATTTGGTAGTTAACCAGTCACAAGTATCCCGCAAACACACCAATTTCTAACCACAGAACCAGTCGTACAAGTCTCTTAAAACCGCTAGAAACCGCAACCACCCGCATCCGCAAACTCCCGCAACCGCAAACGCAAACTCCCGCAGCCGCAAACGCAACAGCTACGTTTGAACCAATCAGACCCTATATTCTATATATACATTCTATACGTCCCCTCAAGATGGAGGTAGATGTCGAACTCCAATCTTGCTAGATAGCTCCTGAAACCAACTTCTTGAGAAAGGTTTAATGAGTGTATAGCTAGCTGATCATGTGTTGATACATGTGACACTCGCAAAGCACCAGGGTTGACGTTGTCCCTGATGAAGTGATAATCCAAAGCTAGATGCTTCATCCGTGAGTGAAAGACTGGATTGGCACAGAGATACGTTACCCCCACATTATCACAATAGACCACTGGTGTATGAGGAAGAGTAACACCGAGCTCAGTAAGCAGGAAGCACATCCATAGAATTTCAGATGCAGTATTTGCTATATTCGACTTCTGTTGAATACCATGCAACTCCCCTTTGTTTCTTTGAAGACCAAGCAATGGGTGTTGTACCAAGATAGAGAATATAACCATTGGTCGAGGCAAAGTCATCGACGTCACCGGCCTAGTCTGCGTCTGAGCGTGTGGAGTGAAAGAGGTGAGTCTTTGCGAAGAAAGAGACCATGGGAGATGGTACCAGCAAGATATCTAAAGATCCTCTTTGCGGCTTGCCAGTGTATATCAGTCAGACGATGCTTAAATTGAGACAATCTGTTCACAACATACGCGATATCAGGTCGCGTGAAAGCCAATAAATGTCCTGTATTCGGTCGGATCAGGTAGAGCCCTTTCAGTTGTGAGTGAGAGCTTCGGTTTGGTAGCCATTGGTGTTGTAACAGGCTTCACATCAGACATTTTGGTTCACTGAGGAGATCAAGTATATATTTCCGCTGCATGAGGTGCAGGCCCTGTGACGATCGTGTAGCTTCAACACCAAGAAGGTATTCTAAGTCTGCTGGGTCTTTTATTGAGAAACGCTAAGACACAGTTTTGATGAAGGCTGTGAAAAGCGTTGTGCTGCTACCAGTCACTATTATATCATCTACGTATACAAGGAATTAAATAACTTGTCCTGAATTCATGTAGACAAACACTAAAGGGGCAGCAAGTGAGTTTTTAAAATCGATGGAGGTGAGAAAAGTCTTCAATTCTTGATACCAAGCACGGGGTGCTTGTTTAAGACCATAGAGAGCTTTCCTTAGTCGACATACATGATGCAGACGATCTCGATCTACGAATCCAGAAGGCTGAGTAACATAAACCTCATATGTCAAGGTACCTTGAAGAAACACATTATTAACGTCAAGTTTTTTAATCTGCCAGTTGCGCGAGACAGCAAGTTGTAGCACAAGACAAATTGTAAGTCTGCAGGGTCTTTTAGTGAGAAACGCTGAGACACAATTTTGATGAAGGCTGTAAAAAGCGTTGTGCTGCTACCAGTCACTATGATATCATCTATGTATACAAGGCGATAAAGAACTTGTCCTGAATTCATGTAGACAAACATTAAAGTGTCCGCAAGCGAGTTTTTAAAACCGATGGAGGTGAGAAAAGTCTTCAATTCTTGATACCAAGCACGGGGTGCTTGTTTAAGACCATAGAGAGCTTTCCTTAGTTGACATACATGATGCGGACGATCTCGATCTACGAATCCAGAAGGCTGAGTAACATAAACTTCATCTGTTAAGGTACCTTGAAGAAACACATTACTAACGTCAAGTTGTTTAATCTGTCAATTGCGTGAGACAGAAAGTTGTAGCATAAGACGAACTGTAAGTCTGCAGGGTCTTTTAGTGAGAAACGCTGAGAAACAGTTTTGATGAAGGCTGTGAAAAGCGTTGTGCTGCTACCAGTAACTATGATATCATCTACGTATACAAGGCAGTAAAGAACTTGTCCTGAATTCATGTAGACAAATGCTAAAGTGTCAGCAAGCGAGTTTTTAAAACCGATGGAGGTGAGAAAAGTCTTCAATTCTTGATACCAAGCACATGGTGCTTGTTTAAGACCATAGAGAGCTTTCCTTAGTCGACATACATGATGCGGACGATCTCGATCTATGAATCCAGAATGCTGAGTAACATAAACCTCATCTGTCAACGTACCTTGAGGAAACACATTATTAGCGCCAAGTTGTTTAATCTGCCAGTTGCGGGAGACAGCAAGTTGTAGCACAAGATGCACTGTAAGTGACTTGAAAACATGACTGAATGTATCTGCATAATCCAGACCTTGTTGTTGTTTGCATCCACGAGCCACCAGTCAAGATTTTTGCCTATCAAGAGTACCATATGGATGATATTTCAAAGTGTGAATCCATTTAGTAGAAATAACATTTTGATGAGGCTGCGGTGGAACCAGATCAAAAGTTCTGTTACGAATCTGGGCATCCATCTCAGCTACTATCGAGTTCCTCCATTTTTCATCTCGTAGAGCTTGGGTTACGGTGGTCGGGATGAAGGGTGTGGTTTTGTTTTTGATGGTTAGGAGACGGTGTTTGGGATTTGGCCTTTTGATTTGGTTCTTTCCACGAGTTCTCATATGATGGATGTTTTGTGGTGGTGGTTGAGAAGGTTAGTTTGTTTGGGTAGTGGTATTTTGTGTAAGGTTTGTATTTTGGGTCTCGGGTTATGAGGTTGAAGTACCTGCTTCAGGGGCAATAGTTTGAGTTTGAGGTTGAGGACAAACCTGTGCATCACGTGAGAACTCCGTTGATTCATTTTTCTATGTCCACTTGTGTGTCATCTGTCGATAACACATCATCGGTCGTCTGTGAGGACGAAGACAATGTAGTGTCAGTATTCAACCGGCGGTGAGAATCAGAGCTCGGGGGTGGCAGCGATGTAGCAGAGATGAGTGGCGCTTGGGGTGTAGGTTGTGGAAATTGAACATGTCTTGACACATAGACACAACCACAGCTTCGATTAAGGCAGAGATAGGCACTCTGTGTAAGAGAGTAGTCAAGAAAAACACACTCTTTGGACCTGAGCTCCGACGTATTGATTGTGTAAGGTCTTAATCATGGGTAACACGCACAGCCAAAAATACGTAGCTTGAGATAGTTTGGTGATTGTTGAAACAAGAGTGCATATGGCGAGGTGTTGATAAGAACCGAGCTTGGGAGTTGGTTCATCAAATACACAGCAGTCGAGAATGCATAATTCCAATATGAAGGTGGCATAGATGCTTGATGGAGAAGTGTGAGCCCGGTTTCGACAATATGTCTATGTTTTTTTCGACAATTCCATTATGCTCACGAGTGTGTGGTGGAGAGGTGAGGTGAGAGACGCCATGGGTCATGAGATATGGTCGTAGAGAGATGAAATCTCCACCATTATCAGGTGGCGGTTAGGGTTTAGATTTGAAAACCTTGCTCTGATACCATATAGAACGTAAGGGTTACGTTATTGATATAACAAGGATACAATATATATACACGAGAGCTAGGGATTATCTAGAGTAACTATTGACTACTATATCCTTTTTATATATACATTCTATATCTCCAACATCAACTTTAGGTTACATACATACGTGTCCTAGTTAAGATATGGGATATAGTTCAAATTAACAAAAATATCAGGTAAAAGATTCTCTAGACATTATTTGAGAAATAATTTGCTTATGTGTTTTGACCACAATCATTGTAAGAATAAAATGATAACATGACTTATTAAAATGATGATATGGTTAAACACAATTATGAAAAAATTCAGTTATAGAAATTCAAATATAAAATAATAAGAATATGGTAGATACCATAGTTAAAGAATATTTCCAAAAGTTATCTATTTTACTAAGGTGATGTTATTCAATCATGTATTTTAATAAGTTTAAATCTAAACACAATCCACTGTTATTTGAATGATAATTATAAATTCTATTTTAAAATCTAGTGTTATCTAATGAATGATTTAAATTCAGTTTTTAAATCTAGTGTTATTCAACTTTTAAGGATTTTAAAATTCTTTGTATTTGGATTGATTTAAACTCATTTCTTATGGAGTCACATGAATAAATGATTGAACTCAAAATCCAATGCATAGTGTAGAGATTTTAGAATTCATTAACTTAAACTATTTAAAATTTGATAGATTACAAAACATTAAGGTGGTGTTATTCAATCATGTATTTTAGTAGAGTTTAAATCTATCATCAGAGAAAAATATGACGATGCCGGAGACAAAACCGGAAAACACAGATGCGATACCAGTGGCTGAAATCCGGTCGGATGACACTGAAGGTGGAAAGGAAGCATGAACGAAGAGCGTTAGCTGCCTAAACAAAAACTGCTTACTTTCTCTCTCTCAAAGATTTTAGCGAAATAAGGGAGGGAGAGCTCGGTCAAAATTTACTATTCGACTAAAATTAATTATATTTTAAATTGACTTAATTTAAATTTATTAATTTAATAATTTCGTCAAATATTAATTCACAGAATTTAAATTATTGGGATGATTCAGATCAGATATCATAGGAGAATTGGGTAATCCAACCGAAGCCGTAAAGCCTCAGCCTATCTCACCGAATAAAAATAAGCCCGTTTACCTTGTTAGAGCATATATATGCAATGATGTACTCCACCTTAGAATCCTTAGGAATATTTTAGTAATATTTTTTTTGAATAGTTAAGGATTCCAATCAAAATTGTGTGTCCAATGGTGTTCCCGAAGATGGAGTTCTTAGGAATAAAAAAATAAAATTTTTTTTTAATTCTTTTTTTTAAATTGAAATTGAAATTTTATTAATTGCATGATTAAAAATAAAGATACAATGATTAAATATAAAGATACACTAATTATTAATCTTCATCACCAAATTTGTTCCAAATATTTTCTAATAAATCATTTTTCAATCGTTCATGCATATGCTTATCACGAAGATCATTCCGAACGCGAAAGAGATTATTCAGATTTGTAGGCCTCTCGGTTTTTACCTGTGAACTTCTGCTGACGTCTCCTTCTTCAAATTCAGATATATCGTACCGCATGTATCCGCCTCGTTCATTTTCAGCTATCATATTGTGTAGTATGATACATGCTCTCATAATCTTCCCTATCTTTTCTTTGTCCAATGTAAGAACCGGGTTTCTCACAATCGCAAATCGAGCTTGCAATACTCCAAAAGCCCGCTCCACATCTTTTCGGGTTGCTTCTTGAACTTTAGCAAATAACTATTGTTTAGGACATTGAGGGAGTGTGATAGATTGGATAAATGTTGACCATTTTGGATATATACCGTCTGTGAAATAGTATGCTAACTTATACATGTGTCCGTTGACCACGTACCTTACCCTGGGAGCTCGGCCTTCTAAAATGTCATCAAACACAGGAGACCGATCGAGGACATTGATATCATTTAAGGTACCTGGAGGACCAAAAAAAGTGTGCCATATCCAAAGATCGTGTGAAGCTACAACCTCTAAGACAATTATCGGTTTTCCTAATCCACATGCGTACTGTGCTTTCCAAGCGGTCGGGCAATTTTTCTACTCTCAATGCATACAGTCAATGCTCCCGACCATCCTAGGAAAACCTCGTTTCTCTCCAATATCGAGGAGTCGTTGAAGATCCTCCGGTGTGGGTCGTCGTAGATACTTATCTCCGAATAACTGTATTATTCCGTCAGTGAAATTATGTAAACACGAAAGTGCAGTGGTCTCACCAAGTCGGAGATATTCGTCTACCGTGTCAGCCGCAGAACCATAAGCAAGCATACGAATTGCTGCCGTACATTTTTGTAGTGGAGAAAGACCAAACCTCCCCGTTGCATCTCTTCTTTGCTGAAAGAATGGAATGTACTCTGATAGGCCATGGACAATGCGCAAGAATAACTCCTTATTCATGCGGAAACGGCGTCTGAATAAATGTGGCGAGAATGTCGAATCTTCGCTGAAGTAGTCATTCCATAAGCGGTCGTGTCCTGCTTTACGGTTTCGTTCTATATAAGCACGTCTCCTTTGCTTACTGGTTTAGGCCTCGACTATGCTGTTGAATGTATCTTCGAAGATTTCGTCAAAAACTTCGTCGAATCTTTCTTCGAAATCATCGGATGAAGATGATGACATTTTAAGGTATCCTGCTTCAAAAAATAATAATAAGTTTTTTTAAAATTGTCTATAATAAAATTTAAGATTCCATTAATAATAATAAGTTTTTTAAAATTTCAGATTCCATTAATAATAATAAGTTTTTTAAAATTTCAGATTCCATTAATAATAATAAGTTTTTTAAAATTTCAAATTATGTTTAAGTTTTATTTTTTTTAATCTATAAGATAAGATTAAGTTTTATTTTTTTTAATCAATATGATAGAAGTCTTAAAATGTCTATGTATAAGTTTTACAAGTCTTGTATTAATCTTAGTTTTGAAAGCAGTACTTGTGAATGAGAAACTAGTCTAAGATTAATACATTACTATCATCATAGGAAGCATTTGCACATAAAGAAGTTGTCTTCAAAACCAAACTCTTAATAAGCATTTGAACATAAAGGAGTTACCTACGCTGAAGTAATCTTCTTCGATTACAACTTGTTGGATTACACTTCGAGTTTGTAGCAACAAGATTACAACAACATTTTACAACTTCGCCGAGGTAGTACTAAACGGAAACAAAAGGAAACAAGTTTGATAGAGAGGAAACACAGCAAAAGAGATAGCTAATATCCGGAAGCAAAGAGGGAATATTATACAACTACAACTCAAACAGAAGCACCCGTGACTCGGTTCACTTGAGGAAAAAAACAAAACACTTCGCAACAATGCACCCGTGACTTGGTTCACATGTCCTACTACTGGACCTGAAACAAGACAAAAGACAAGAGTTAGTAAAGAATAAAGGCAATGCGCACATGTAACAAATACATAGGACATGTAACTACTCAATGCACCTACATACGACATGTAACTACTCAATGCAACAGCAACGCACATTAATACCTTAATATCATCATAACATCTCAGACATGAGTTTGAGTTTAAGAGTTTCTTCCATCTCAGATAGTGGATCTTTTTTGGCAAGTAAACAATCTAGAATTTTCTGTTTATAGAGTTTTTCTTTGATTTCCATGATAGCCTGTAGCTGTGACATCTCTTCTTCTTTGCCACTCTTCTTCCTCTTACCAGCAGCTTTAGCAGCTTTCACACCAACTGGTCTACTTTCAGGTTCGGCAACTTCATCTTCTCTATCAACGTCCACCACTTGTTTGCGCTTGTCCTTCCCACCGTCTTTAACGATATAGGTGGAGCACCATTTCTGGTCATGCCTCAGCTCCCTCCACGCATGTTCGAGGCTGAACTTGTGCTCGTAAATGTTGAAGAATGAGTCGAGGGCAGCTTTCATCACATCATCATCATTCTGACCACTTCTCTGCCCCCTCGACGCCGCATCATAGCATCCTACGAACTTACAGACTTGCTCGTTAATCCTAGCCCACCTCTGCTTGCACGGACCAAGCTCTCTAGATATTGTCCCAACCAGTTGAGGGCTTGCGTTGTAGTAGTCAACAATCTTCTTCCAGAAACGTTCAACGTTCAACTGAAGATTGACTATGCAGTAGATTAACAAACCCAGTCCTTTTATTCATGTTTAGATGATGGTCTGTGATACTCTATTAGCAACACGGACCATTAAGTAAGCGATAGAAAGCAAACATTTACTTTCGGAGTAGTAGGCAGATAGAAAGCAAACTAGCATTTACCACCAATCAAATCAGACTAATAAGTTCTCTACTAGCTACACTTAAAGCTAACAAGTACGATTCTATCAAATCTAAGGAGTTAGGAAGCAATACTAGCATTAAACACTTCCTTCAGCATGACGACAAATGTTATTTTTTATTAAGAGAAATTATCTAACCTATATGTTTTTATTACTGAAACTAAAAGCAGTGAAAGTATCGTACCTGCCAAGTCATTCTCGAGTTCAGACACTGCGGTTTATCCTCAGAAGCTCTTCCTTGAAACACATAAGATTAAACAGTTAAAAGTTTTATTTTTTTCAAAGAAATTATCTAAACAAGGATTGAAACTTACCAGCCCATTACCATGACCGCTATAACCATGACCAGTAGACAAACTCCCTTTGCAAACCCATATTTAACCACTGATTTCTTCTTACTTAACACACCCACGATCTTCGAGCTAAACAGAAAACAAGATAAGCAACACCAAACCATACAGATACGTTTTGTATAAAGCAAACACATATATACCCGAGTAAAAGAAAACAAATCGACGTTGAAATCGATTGAAAACAAAATGGTGTTTCCAACCGTAAGAACAAACAAGAAGATCCCTAAATCGATTGAAACCGATAACGTATTGAAATCCTAACTACAAACCAAAAGATCCCCAAAGCAATTGAAAATCCTAACTACAAACCAAAAGATCCCCAAAGCAATTGAAAACCCGGAAGCATAGAGGGAGACGAGAACAACAAGGAACCTAATCTAATCCTTAAATCTACCACAGAAAAACGAAGCATCGAGCTACGATTCAAACAGAAAAACGAAGCATAGAGGGTGACGAGAACAACAAGGAACCTAATCTAATCCTTAAATCTATCACAGAAGAATACGATTTACCTTTGAAGATCACAGAAGAACACGATCTACGACGGATCGAAATCACCTTTTCGTCTCGAGCTCTAATTTTTTTTTCTCGCCTTCGGTCGCGAATGAATTTTTTTTTTCGCAAAACCAAACACAATAGCTCACCGAGTCTATCCTCCTCCGACACGTGCACTAAGGATCAAGTCCTTCATATTCTTATTTATGGACAGATCCGTTGTTATGTTAGCCAAAATATTATTATTATATTTCATTAATCATATGATTACCTCCTAAGGACTCTTCTTGAACCGCAGTTGCGGATGGTCTTAGGCTCAGAGAAAATCTAACCCACGTGCTTCACCCTCGTGTGTGTTTGTCAACCCCAGTGCGACCCCTACAATTCAAAATTCCTAATTATTTTGTAGGAGGATTGGGATATTTAAAAAGGTATAGTAATGCGTCGAGTAAGAACGAATCAACGAATGGTGAACGTACCATGTCCTTTTCTTTGTACCAATACAATAATGTACAATGAAGATCCATTTTGTTAGGTGTAGTTTGCAAAACAAGTTATGATTTTCAATATCATCTCGTTTTCATGTTAATACATAAATATAGTTGTTTTCGTCTACTAATATATAAATTATCAACGAATGCCTTACGGAAGATAAAAGAAAAAATTGCATGGTTTTACAAACACAGCAAAGATTAAGCAAAAAACAAAAAAAAAACAAAAAGCAATGATGTATAAATAATACCCACGCGTGCCACAAGATTTACATCTTTCAAAAACCATTTCAGAATAATAACTGACAGATGCTCTGCTCCGTAACACAAACACACACAACATGACACTATTCTTCCTCTATTCTCTCCTCTTCCTTCTCCTCCGTTTCTCCGCCGCATATCCTCTCCCGGCGACGGACTACTTCAACTCCTTCTTACCATCCGACGCCGTCGCTCTACTCTCCTTCAAATCCACCGCCGATCTCGACGACAAGCTTTTGTACTCCCTCACCGAGCCTTACGACTACTGTCAATGGCGCGGCGTAGAGTGCTCTCAAGATCGCGTCGTTAGACTCGTTCTAAAAGGCGTCGGCCTCCGTGGACGTTTCTCACCGGAGACTCTCAGTCGCCTTGACCAGCTCCGTGTTCTTAGCCTTGAAGATAACTCGCTCTCTGGTTCGATTCCTGATCTCTCTCCACTCGTCAACCTCAGAACCCTAACCCTAAGCAGAAACGGTTTCTCCGGCGCTCTCCCTCCGTTGCTTCTCTCCCTCCGTCGTTTGCTCGTGCTCGATCTCTCGTATAACAACTTCTCCGGCGAGATTCCGTCTGATATCAATGCTCTGACGCGACTCAGTTCTTTGAATCTTGAGTTTAACAGATTCAACGGCGAACTCCCGCCGCTGAATCAGTCCTACATGACGTCGTTTAACGTCTCCGGTAATAAACTCACCGGGAAGATTCCGGTGACGGCGACTCTGTTACGTTTCAACGTATCCTCGTTCTGGCCCAACGCTGGACTCTGCGGTGAGATCATCAACAGATCTTGCGGCTCACTTTCTCCGCCGTTTTTCGACTCGTCTAAACCGAACGCCACGTCATCATCATCTGCGTCGCAACCGCCTCAAACCGCTCAGAACGGTGAAGCAACGTTGCCGACTCTTCCCGGTTCATCAGTGAGTAAAAAGAGCAAAAATGGATGGTTAGTGCTCGGTTTCACCATTGGCCTCGCGTCGCTCGTAGTCCTCGGTCTCTGCCTCGTCGTGTGCTCGCTTGTTATCAAGAACCGGAGAGATGATGAAGACAACGACGTGACGATGTTTCAACCGAATCTAAAAGGAGATACTACGCAACCACCAACCGAATCTCTCACCGCACGAGCCGTTCCAGCCTCAAGTATCAAACCGCTGAAGCGTGAAGAGGAAGTCAAGATTCAAATCCAAGCGCCGCCGCAAAAGAGAGTCCCAAGAAGCGGAGATCTGATTTTCTGCGGCGACGTTAATGAAGGAGGAGAAGGCATGTATACGTTAGACCAGCTGATGCGAGCTTCGGCGGAGCTTCTGGGAAGAGGATCGGTAGGGACGACGTATAAGGCGGTGATGGTTAACCAGATGATCGTGACGGTGAAGAGATTTGCACCGTCCAAAACAGCGGTTACTTCGGATCTGGAGTTTGAGAATCACATGGAGAAAGTGGGTACGCTCAGGCACCCCAACCTTGTGCCAACAAAAGCTTATTTTCAGTCGAACGGAGAGAGACTTGTCATCTACGATTACCAACCCAACGGAAGTCTCTTCAACCTTATTCACGGTAACGTTTCGTTTCATCTTCTCTTTTATGTTTTTGTTAGGGTTTAAACTCTCTACTCACTTGACTCACCACCGAGTTTAGTTACCATTTTAAACTATACATTATGTTGGTCATAGTTGATAGTCAAACGGCCAAACAGACCTTACTTACAAATATCTCTTTGAACAAAAAGAAAATTACAAATATCTCAAATTAAATTTTAAATTAATTATTAAAATAATTTGTAGAAAATTTTGAAATAATTTTATTATTAATAAAAAAATTTCTGTCTTTTTATTCTTTTTTCAAAACTGAATTTTAACTGTAGGTAGAAGACAGAATCTCTGTGCTGTTTTCACGTGAGATTACAGTCAGTTTGTCAGGGAATTTGTGTGTATATCTAGGAGTTGTGTTCAGAGTGTCGTGTGCTGTCTCATATCACTCGTCTATGATTGGAAGCTTGTTGTACTGAATAAGCATATACTATATAATAAAAGTCTTTTTGATTTTTATCCCATGTAAATCTAGGTTCAAGAACATCAAAGGCAAAGCCATTACATTGGACATCATGTTTAAAGATAGCAGAAGATGTAGCTCAAGCACTACATTACATTCACCAATCATCTGCAAAATTCCATGGAAACCTCAAGTCCACAAACATCCTCCTCGGTCACGACTTCGAAGCTTGTCTCACGGATTACTGTCTAAGTGTCTTAATAGACTCATCTGTCCCTCCTAGTGATCCTGACATCGCTTCCTACAAAGCACCTGAGATCAGGAAATCGGCAAACAGTCCTACGTCCAAATGCGATGTTTACTCGTTCGGAGTCTTCCTCTTTGAGCTGTTGACGGGTAAACCGGCTTCAAGGCAACCGTTTATGGCGGAGAATAATATGTTGGATTGGGTAAGAGCAATGAGGCAAGAAGATAAGAAGTCCAAGGAAGAGAATGGGCTTGAGATGATGACTCAAACAGCTTGTCTTTGCCGTGTGACGTCGCCTGATAAAAGGCCGACGATGAGAGAAGTGATAAAGAAGATTCAAGATATAAAGGAGAGCGTTGTGATGACTGAAGAAAACGATAAATTCCAGTACTCGTAGTGTTTTCGATCATTAATGGTGTACGTGTACGTGAAAAGTGTATATGTTCTTTGATATGATTTGAAAACATCGTCTACGGTGTAACGTGTACCAAGGACATGTGTGATTATTACTTCTGTAAGAAGAATGTTCCGTCGTTGTAGACTGTAGTGGAAGGTGAAATTTTGTTTTTATTCAGAGCCAAAGCGAATGACGTGTATAGGTTGTTTGATATTTATCTGCGTACGTCGAAATTCGCTCTACCCCTGAGGTAATTAAGACGGCTTTAATATTTTGAAAACTCAAGTTAATATTAGATTTCAATGTCTCAAAATAATATTTTTTTTCTCCAAAATTATTATTGTTTGGAGATTCACCATTATTTTAGTGAAAAATATTCCCACCACGATGTTAATTTGCTTTAAATTATATTAAAACTGAAAATACATTCAATACAACGTTTTTTCATCTCTATTCAGCATACTAGAGCAACACCATCACCTAGAAATCTCACAAGAATTTCTTCGTAATACAACATTATTATATCTAATATAGTTTAACTGTAGAATTAAATTTTATTGTGTTTTAAAAGATTGGTTTGTAAAAGATTGCCAAGTGTAACTAAAATATCTAATAGATTGATGATTATATATAACATGATTTCTTAATTTGTAATTACAAAAATAACCTTAATAAATTAAAAATGTTACACATATATGCCATTATTAAGATTTTTATTTAATTTTCCTTTTTATTATATTCTAAATTTTATTTTATTTTTATATTTGTTTTATTAAATTTTATAATTATTAGTCAAAGAATGAATGGCCATTTATCACAAACCATATAGATAAAAAGAATATCTAAATATTTTTAAAATATAGAGTATGAATAATGTGGTTTAAAGACGTAAATTTCGCGCAATTGTTTTTTCCTTTTTGAAAGGAGAAAATTTCACCAAAGTTGTCATATATATATATATATATATATAAGTTCTCTTAGAAAAAAAATATTATTTATAAATACTCAATATTCGTTCATGATATTTAAATGGTTATTAATTACGTTAGCTAATGATTATTACTTTAAGTAATCAAACCAATCTAATTACCATTCTGTAATTGAGTCAACAATAAATTAAGAATATTGTTTAGAATAACCTTTAGTTTTCTAAATGAAAATTTCAAAATGACTTAAAAACTTATAACTAAAACAAAATATTAGTTAGTTTATTATTATTTAGTTCTTTTGTAAATTTTTAAATCCGTAAATTTCAAAAGATTATTAGTTATGTTCAATTATACAACTCCAAACCGAAGAACACACAGACAAATGAAACTGTATACATTTAAAAAATGTATTCAATATAGAAAACAAGATATTATGGTTTAGTTAGGGTGAATAAATACAAATCAGTATTCCTAGAAAATAACTAAATCAATCATATTTTTATACCCATATTTATATGTTAAGATAACAACATAAAAATATTTATAAATAATTTACTTATTTTCATAAATTTTTACTATACTGATATAAATTTATTATAATAAATACTAATTAATTATTATAAATTTTTATTTTGTAAATATTTATCCATGAAAACACGGAAAAAATACTTAGTATACTCATAAAAATAAAATAAAAAACAAAATTTAATAAATTAATTTTCATTATAGATAGTAAATTAGATCATTTATAATATTAATATAAAATTTGTATGTCATTTAAGAATTTAGATTTAAATATAAAAATTAACATTAATGTCGAAATTTGTGGAATATATAATTATATATTATCCCGCACAGTCACAAGGGGACTCACTCCTAGCACCATATATTTTAGATACAAACCAAGAAGAATATAATGTTTTGTAATATTTAACATATAAAATACATTCAAAAATTAGGAATATACAATTTATGTACACATAAAACTGTCCTGATAAAGATTTAGATGCTACCTTTCAAACAATCTATATGGACAAGTTCTAGATGCTACCTTTCAAAAAAAAAAAGTTTTTAGATGCTAGAATTTAAATGGCGAGTTTTAAAGGGAAAATATTTACATATCAAAACCGTATAGACAAGTTTTGACGGACAATGACTAAACATTACAACTTCTAGTACAGTTAGAAAAGTGGTACATTCACGAGACTTTCTAAAAGAAGGTACGATGATTAAGAAACCCAAACCACTTAAATCCTTACGATCTTAACTAGCATAGGATTTGCTGCCAACAGGGCCGGCCCCGAGATTTAGGGGGCTGTAGGCGGTTTTTTTAAAATTACAGCTAAAAATTTTTTTTGGTAAATTTGGGGGCCTAAAAAAAAATTTTTGGGGACTTTTTTCTATGTAATTTTTTCCAAAATTTTTGGGGGCCTAAGGCCAATGTTTCGTTAGGCTTTGCCCAGGACCGGCCCTGGCCGCCAATTGGTGTGTGTGTACGTGCTATTTAGACAGGCCGAATTTTACTTTACCTTCACAGCTTCACACACTAGAGAATAAAAAATGGCAGGAGTAGTAGTTTTTTTTTTGAACAACTGCAGGAGTAGTAGTTATGATATCTTCAAGCACCGTTCGACCTTTAACCACCACCCGGTCAGTTCTAACTAAGGTTCATCTTACTCCATTTGATCTCAGTCTTCTTCAACTCGACTATCCACAAAGAGGTCTTTTCTTTCCTAAACCTAATCCAGACTTCCATCTCATCTCTCGACTAAAGGCTTCTCTCTCTCTAGCCTTGGAGATATATTTCCCTTTCGCGGGTCGTCTTGCAAAAGTTGAGAACCTTGAGGACAACACGGTGTCGTTATTCGTAGACTGCGATGGCTCTCGAGCTAGGTTTCACTACGCCGAAGCTAAAACTATCTCCGTGAGTGACCTTCTTCAACCTGATGGTTCTGTTCCTGATTTCATAAAGCAGTTCTTTCCCGCTGACGATTTCAAGAACTGTGATGGAGTTACAGAGCCCTTGCTACAATCATTCCATAAATGTAGATGATCAACGATTTTTTTTCAAGAGAAAAGTCTTAAATTATTTAAATAGCTATGTCTCTATTTTTCTATTTGGTTAATGTTTTCAAACTGAATTTGTCTTCATCGAATCCATTATAAATGTATAACCCCCAAAACTCTATATAGTAAAGAAAAATATTTGAAAAAAAGACTAATTTTTGGTGATTTTTTTTTTCATTACAAATAGCGAACAAAAATTGAGGTATCAGCACACAATAAAAAAATTGGTCAAGGTATAAAGTTGAAATGGTAACATCCACAACTAGGCCTAGGCATTTTAACCTGGAACCGAAAATCCGAACCGGAACTGACCCAAAAATATCCGACCCGGAACCGAACCGAAAATTTACAAGTACCTTTTGGGTCTAAATTTTTGATCATAAAGTGCAACTTTGTCTCGTTCTTACTTTTGATAACTATATTCTTTAATATAACCCAATTAATCCTAATATTTATTTATTATATTAATTTAATTAAATTAATTAATTTATAATATTAAATATTTTAAAAACAGATAATAAATGAAATATAGCATTATATAATTGATATATGCATGATTGATAACACCAAACTAAACATAAAATACTTAATACAACATAAAGTACTACTTAATAATCTGGTAAATCACTTCCTGATCCATTAAGATCATTAAAATACTGCCCGAATGAACACTACAAGAAAACAGCAAGGATACTGAGGGAAAAAATCGTCGGAATTTCGTCGGAATATCGTTATTCCGACGACATACCGACGAAACAAGTCCTCGGAAATAATTCTTCGGAATTTCTTCTTTCCTCGGAAATCCCTCGGAATTTTCCGACGGAATTCCGAGGAAACAAATTTCCGAGGAAATTCCGAGGATCACTAGTTTGTCGGAAATCTCCTCGGAATATACCGAGGGAGAACTTCGTCGGGATATTTCCTCGGAAGTTCATCGATCGATGCGTTTTTGGACATATATACATCGATCGATCGGAATATACCGAGGGATATTCCGAGGAACATGTCCCTCGGTATATTACGAGGAACATGTCCCTCGGTATATTCCGAGGAACATGTCCCTTGGTATATTCCGAGGAACATGTCCCTCGGTATATTCCGAGGAACCGGTCCCTCGTTATATTCCGAGGAAAGGTGTCCCTCAGTATATTCCGAACGTTTTTTTATAAACAGATCGATCGATGGATTTATGTCCAAAAACGCATCGATCAATCGAGTAAAAAATATAATTAATTTCCTCGGAATGTAAAAAATATTAATTTTTTTAAAAAAATAAATTTTTTGAAATTTAAATTCGAAAATATAAAATTAAAATTAAAATTGATATCATATTAATTAATATTCAAAGTTTCACAAATAAAAATAAAACATTCTGAGTTTTTGGAAAAAAAAAAACTACGGGTCTGGCACGTCCGGGAACACCTCGTTCAGGTACATCCTCTGCATCATCTCCATCATTTGCTGATTCAGCCTCCTCTGTGCCTCATAGCCCACCTGTTGAGCCGCCATCTGGGTCTCTAACAAAGATATGCGATCATCATTGTCCTTCAACTGAGCCGTAAGTACTTCTGGATCAACAAAGGGCGGTGGTGCAGAAGAAGGAGGAACCGACCGGGTGCGACGACCCAAACCGACCAAACGTCCCTTCTTCTTTGGAACCGACTGAATAGAAAATAGTCAAATTTACAAATTTAAACCAAGAAATAAATGAATTGAAGTTTAAAAAAAAAAGAACTTACGGATTCAACGATTTCGTTGATTCGAAACCGGGACAAGTTGGTCGAAGCCGTCGAAGCGTCATCCTCGGTTTGGAGCTGAGACACTTCGTCTACCACCTGAGTTTGGACCAGGTCGACCACGTCCCTCACAAGACCGTCATCAATCTGGTCGGTCTTCTTGTTGGTATACGCCCTCCTCATTAGGACGAGATCATCAACCGGCTCACCATCATTTTCTTCCGCCTTGAAAAAAAACATAAATTAAAGAAACATTAGAAATTAGAAGAAATGCACAATAAATTAAAATTCTGAAACTCAAATAATTGAAGAAAAAGCGGTTGAACTTACCATGCGATCTCCGAGAGTGGCAATAGATTGAGCACCCAAGTTATGCTTGTAGATGCCCTTCCCTTTACGGTCGCTCCTGCGGTTGGTGGAGTTGGTGGAAGAAGTTTCTTTCGTCTCTTCCTTATCCCAATGCGCACACAACTCCTTCCAGACCGTGTCGTTCATCGACTTTGGGACCTTTTAATAAAAAACAAAAGAAAATAGTTTAATAAATTAAAAAATAGTTTAATAAATTAAAAAATTGTTTAATAAATTAAATCGAACCTTATTGATTTCCCACTTCTTCTTCCACTCGTGGATCTGCTTCCCATAGTTGTTCATAACTTTATGGACGAAGTGGTGATAGATAAAGAGCGTCTCATCGGAATTCCAGTTGAACTCTTGCTGAAAAAAAAACACAATTAGTAGAAAATTTATATTAAAGATTAAAAATATAAGTAAAAAATTAGAATACTTACCGCAAACTGACGAAACCACATAACCTGCTTGTCGGTAGGGAAGTGAGTGAAAGTCGGATGTCCCCTGTCGGGGGCCGAGTACATCATACGGTTGATCCATGCGCTGATCCCGTTCCCGGATCGGTTGAACCTAATAAAAAGAACAAACGGTTAATAATGAATCCAAATTTAAAGAAAAAAAAATGTTTAATTACCATGTTTGACCCCGTCCATGTGGATACGGAGTGAGATACGGAAATTGGTCACAACCGGGCTGTTGAACCAACTCCGCAACACTCATCACTCCCGGAGGACCCGGAGGAACATTAGCGGATGCAGCAGCGGGAGCGAGAGGAGCAGGAGCGGGTGCAGCAGAGGGAGATGTATGGTTGGAGCTGTGGGGCGAAGGGGAATCCATGGTTGGAATCCCGAGACTGGCTCCCCGTACCACCACGACCACGACGCTGTCGAGGCCGGGTCTGATCATCATGAGACCTGTAAATTAAAAAAATATATTTAATAAATACAAAAATATATAAATTAATTTTTTTTTAAAAAAAATCCCAAATAATTTAATCATAAAAAAAGATTTATATATATTAAAAATATTTAATAAATATATAAAAATAGTTCTAATAAACAAAAAATAGTTTTAATTAATAAAAAATAGTTTAATAATTACAAAAAATAGTTTTAATAATATATATATATATATATATTAAAAATATTTTTAAATCCCAAATAATAGTTTTTAATCACAAAAAAAGTTTTATAGATATTTAAAATGTTTTGTAAAATTCAAAAAATCGAATTTATATACAAAAAAGATTTTGTAAAATCCAAAAAATCGAATTTATATAGAAAAATCGTTTTGTAAAATACAAAAATCGATTTTATATACAAAAATCGATTTTATAAATACAAAAAAAATAAAAAAATTATAAAAAAATTCTAAATCAATTCAACAAAACAAATTATTCAACCAAATCACAATTCTAAACCTATTATACAACCAAATCACAATCCTAACCAATCACCCTAACAAAAATCTATCAAAACTACACAAAAACCTAACAAATAAAACCTAAGAGAGTGGGATAGGGTCCTTACATGATTTGTGTAAGAGAAGGGGGAGATCGCCGGAGATATCGTCGGATTTCAGGGGGAAATCGCAGGAGAGAAGAGAGGAGTCGCGCAGAGGAAGAAGAGAGAAACGGGGAAGAAGAAGGGGCTCGTGGTTATAAAACCTAGGGTCCGACGGACATTATCCGTCGGAATTCCGTCGGAATTCTAATTTCAATTTTCGCGAAATATTTGCCCGGTAAAATGAAAATATTCCGAGGAAATTCCGACGGATAGTAAAATATCCGGACAAAATCTCGGGAGCCTTTTTTGCCCGGAAAAAATCTCGGGAGCCTTTTTTGAACTTCTGGGAAACGATTGGCACAGGGGTTTATAGATCTTCTCAGGCAAAGGAGTCACTTATCCGGAGCCCAGTAGTGAGATATGCCACACGCCTCATTGGCTCATTGCTATACGGGACAACCACAGCCGCATCTGTCACGCAATGGGAGTTGTGCCTCCTGTACCAAGGTGTGAGGCATTTGCTACCGGCATTTGGAAACTCTGCATTCCCACCTGCTACTGCCTTCAACATGGGAGCGGTGCTGGCCGCAAACTTAGCAGGATACAAGGGGAAAGTAACCAAATCCAAGAGCAATGCATGTGGATTTGGTGAAGTGATTACTCGGATCCTTACACATGTGGGTGTAGACTGCGAGAACCATCAGGTAGCACTGGACAGATCGAACAACATTGCTTGGAACTACCTGGATGTCATTTCTCTAGTAAGTAAGGAGTTCATAGCTGGTCCCCACTCGAGGATCGATTGGGATGGTCCTTACGTCTACGTATTCCAGGACCGAGCGAAGAAAACACTCTACTGCCACCTGCCTCAGATCGGCCTGACTGCTCTACTTTCAGAGGCTGCAGTTGAGTTCCTACCCCCTGCTACCGCACTAGTAGACAAGCCATCCTTCTTCACGCCAAAATGTCAGACCAAAGGCAAGGCCGTGGTTGATGAAGAAGGAGAAGATGAGGCTGCACAAGCCATTCCAGATGATTCACAACCCCATCAGCTACTCCCATCAGACTCCAGCCAGTACAAGCTGCAAGAGCTTCCACCGAACGCCACTTCGCGCCAGCAACAACATTGGAGAGATCAGAGCATAAAGACAAACAACGACATGCTACACAAGATCTGGGCTGCCATTTCACGTATCAGGCCGTGTCGTTGCCAAAAGGATGATGTAGTTCATCGGGACAACTCTCCATCCAGCTCTGGTTCGGGTTCGAGTGGTACACACAGGGTAAGAAAGAGGTCCAAGAGACCCAAAGATGCAGGAACATCTGGAGCAGGAGACGAGGAGTAGGAGCTATCACCGGCCAGTATTGCCATTTGATTTCCAACCGCGCTATTTTATTTTCTTTTCTATTCTAACGTTTTATGGTCTTATTTTCTGTTAATTTTGAACTTATTTTTTCTTAATTAAGAGTTCGTATTTCTTTTACATGGTTTCTTCGTTTTATTTGGTTGTGTTTTGAGTAGTTTTTAATTCGTATTCAGCTTTGCCTTGCTAGATAAACCAAATAACTAATATCCGAGGAAAGAGGTTATATAAAGTGTTCCTCGGAATTTCCTCGGTATTTCTTAAAAAAAAAAAAAATCAATGGTAGTCTGTTTCCGAGTCATCATCACCAGATGAATCTGAATCTGGATCTTGGTGAAACTCTCCAATCACTGGTTCATCCTCTACGTGAACGACGGCTTCCTCTCCAAAGTCGGTTAAATCGACTACAAGGCCAACTCCAGCTAAATCTTCTGCTGCACTTAAGTTGCCGGATGTGCTTGGTTGTAGTGGGTCTTCCAGCTCAGAACTTCCCTGAACTCGGCCTCTCGGGTTGAGTCTTGTAACAGTAACCCATGGATCATCTCTGTTCCTTACCCAGGGGTACTTGATATAACAAACCTGTAACATTTAGAAAAATTATAAATTAATACACATGATGATGAATCATTCTGAATAATTAACATTTAATTACCTGATCGGCCTGAGAAGCAAGAATGAAATGATCATAATATTGCAGCTTTCGCCTCGAATTTACTGTTGTAACACCAAATGCATCTGTTCTCACACCTCGATCTGGAGTGCTGTCGTGCCAATCACAATAGAAAATAGTACAGCGCAATCCAACCATGCCCAAATACTTGATTTCCAAAATCTCATGTATGTGTCCGTAGTATACATCATCTCCTGATGCAGAACAAACGCCAGCATCATAAGTCGTACTCGAACGTCTCCTCTTCCGAGTTGTGAATGCATATCCTCGAGTACAAAATCTCGGATATGACTTCACAACAAAGTTTGGTCCAACAACCATCTCACGTATCCAATCATCAAATGTTTCACCTCTGGCCAAACCAGCAGACACCTATTAATAGCACATATATATATGTTATATCAATAAATGTGAATTAGTATAAATATGTGATAAAATATATTTTAATTTGTTTAAAGCACTCACATAAGTAAACATCCATCCAGTAAATTCTCTCTGCTTCATTTCTTCTAGTTCGTCCTCTGTGGCGTATCTATACTCGAACCGCTTTTCTGCCATGAAAATCCTGTATATGATGACAATAATGTAATTAATTAAGATTTAAATTTCAACTTGTTAAAATAAAAATTTGTAAGCTCATTTATTTACCTCTCATATTGAAGAACATCTTCGCAGTTGGTGAGCAAATATGTTTGCAAATGACTGCGCTTCTGCTCAGTAAGTCGACGGTCCTTTGGTTTTCCGCTAAGTCGTCCAACGTCTGTGAAAATGTCTGGAACCGTAACATGATATGTTGCCCATTCGCCTCTATCATCATGCCGAGCAGGTCTTCTGTTTTTGGTCTGAACTTCTGCTGGAAAGTAGTACTCGGCAAAGTTTGAAGTTTCTTCATTGATCATCTGTGCGACTATAGAACCTTCCATCCTACTTAAAATTTTCACCATCTTCTTCAAATGGAACATATACCGCTCATACAGAGACATCCATCTATACTGCACAGGACCACCAAGTTCCAATTCTCTTGCCAGGTGAATAACAAGATGCTCCATAACATCAAAAAATGAGGGAGGAAATATCTTCTCAAGGTTGCACTGAATCACGGCTATGTTAGTCTTCAAATTTTCAATACCTTCAAGAGTCACTGATCTCGTGCATAAATCGCGGAAGAAACCACTTATCCCTGCAATTGCTTCATGAACATTTCGTGCTAATAGTTCCTTGAAGGCGAACGGAAGGAGGCGCTGCATCATTACATGGCAATCGTGGCTTTTCAAGCCAGTAAACTTTCCTTCCTTTCTGTCGATACAGTTACGCAAATTTGATGCGTAACCGTCTGGAAATTCCACATCGTTTGAAATCCAATCAAAGAACGTATCTTTTCCCTCTGTATCAAGTCGGTATATGGGAAAAGGAGCCCTACCATTCTCATCAACATGAAGTTCTGAACGAGCACATATATCGACTAAATCCAGTCTTGACTTCAAATTATCCTTTTTTTACCTTGAACATTAAGGATCGTGTTCATGAGATTGTCAAAAAAGTTCTTCTCAATATGCATGACATCTAAATTATGCCTTAGCAGATGATCCTCCCAGTATGGCAGATCCCAGAAAATACTTTTTTTGTGCCAGTTATGTAGTTCTCCAACAGCATCTACCGGAAAACGCTCATGTCCACCGACGTCTGGCGTCCTTTCTGCACCAAAATCTCTTAGTTGTATCTTCAAATCTTTCCCACAAATTTCCGGAGGTGGACTGTCAAACACCCTCTTGTTCTTCGTAAACAAATTCCTACTCCTACTCCTACGATATGGATGATCAGGTGGTAGGAATCTCCTGTGACAGTCAAACCAACACGTTTTCCTTCTGTGTTTTTGTTGGAAAGCATCAGTGTTATCTTGACAATATGGACATGATAGCCTTCCATGCGTTGTCCATCCAGACAACATACCATATGCTGGAAAATCACTTATTGTCCACATTAGTACTGCCCGCATTTGAAAGTTTTCTTTACACGAAACATCGTATGTTTCAGCACCTTGAGCCCATAGTTGTTGCAACTCATATATTAGTGGCTGAAGAAACACATCAAGTGATCTCTTAGGATGCTCTGGTCCGGGAACGAGAATCGAGAGAAACAAAAACTCTCGTCGCAAGCACAAGTTTGGGGGTAGGTTGTATGGTGTAAGAATGACGGGCCATAGAGAATACTGTCTTCCACTCTTGCCAAACGGACTGAAACCATCAGTACATAATCCAAGGTAGACATTTCTTCTCTCATACGCAAAGTCGGGATACTTTGATTGGAAATGCTTCCACGCTTTTGCATCTGAAGGATGTCTGATCTCACCATCTGTTGAGTGCTCCGCATGCCATCTCATTGGTTGCGCTGTGCGTTCAGACAGATACAACCTCTGCAACCTTTCCGTCAAAGGTAAATACCACATCCTTTTATATGGCACTGGAACTCTTCCACTCGTATCTTTATAACGAGGCTTTCCACAAAATTTGCATGTAACCCGCTGTTCATCCGTCCTCCAATAAATCATGCAGTTGTCGCTGCATACATCTATTACCTGATACGATAAACCAAGACCAGCTACGAGTTTCTGAACCTCGTAGTATGAACCAGGAGCTACATTATCCTCGGGTAGAATACCTTTTACAAAATCAGCAATCGCATCCACACAGTCTTCAGCCAAATTATAATATGTTTTAATGCCCATCAATCTTGTAGCAGATGATAAAGCTGAATGACCATCTCTGCAACCTTCGTACAATGGTTGCTTTCCAGCATCCAACATATCATAAAATCTCCTAGCTTTTGCATTGGGTAAATCTTCCCCTCTAAAATGATCATTTACCATTTGCTCAATACCTACACCATAATCTACATCCGTTCTAATTGGTTCTTCTAATCTAACCGCTGGCTGAGGTTCGCTAGTACTACCATGTTCATAATCAGTTTCCCCATGATGATACCAAATTTTGTAACTTCGTGTAAACCCACTCAAATATAGATGAGTTCAAACATCCCACTCTTTAATAACCTTTCTATTTTTACAATTAGAGCAAGGACATCTTAACATACCTGTTTTTGCTTCCGGTTGTCGGTGAACTAACCCCATGAATTCGGTTATACCTCGTTGGTATTCTTCCGTAAGCAATCTCGTGTTCGGATCCAAATGAGGTCGATCGATCCAAGAACGAAAATAATTTGAAGAAGACATATTTTTTATGAATCAAATTCGTGTGTAAATAGAGTAAGAGGGAGGATGAAGATATGGAGTGAATGAAGAGGAAGAGGAGTGCTTGTATTTATAGTTTAAATCCTGCCGACAGACCGAGGAAATTCCGACGGAATTCCGACGGAAAAGGCTAGTTCGTCGGAATTTCCTCGGAATTTTGTAAAATCCCCTAGCGGCTCTCCAACGTCTATAATATTTCCTCGGAATTCATCGGTTTTTTCCGAGAAACACATTTTTCCTCGGAATTTCCTTGGAATATTCCGACGGATTGATATTTCCTCGGAATTCCGTCGGTATATTCCGAGGAAATTCCGAGGAAACCCAATTTTGTGTTTCCTCGGAATTTCCTCGGGATATTCCAAGGATTTCATTTTCCGTCGGAATGTCCGTTAGAATACCGCTGTTTTCTTGTAGTGGAAGTTGATGTTTAAGGAGATTGTTGAGCTTGTTGTTCTTCACTCATCTCCAATAAAATCTGATTTTGTTCGGATTAAATGTATGTACAAACTTTAGGATCTAGTATTGTTGTTCTTTATTTATGCTATGTGTAAAATTGTATTATATGATAATTTTGAATATAACAATTGTGTTGGATTATTGTTAAAACAAAATAGTTGAGTAAAATTAGTAAATATGAAAAGGTATAAAGTGTTATTAATAACTAATGATAAAGTCGAGATAGGATATACTTTGAATATTCCTTTCACAAGAAAGAAATGAAACAAACAATTGGAGAAGATGTTGCTTCATTTTGAAGAAAATGAACTTTTGAATTAAAAAATGAACCCAACGATTGGAGATTCCCTTACGACTTCTTGGTTTGACTCTAACAAAGGTGGAAATTGGTATTGTCTCGGCTACTTCATTCTTGTATAATCCTTGGTCTCCGTTGAGGAATCTAATTGACTTGACTGGCCCTCGCGGCATCATTGATTTGTGTATTCAGATTAACGCAACTGTGGAGATGGCAATACAAACTTATCAGAGACGTCTACACAGAGTCGATATACTAGTTCAGATAGAGAAAGAAATTCTCAGCCTGCGGTCTAGAGGCCTCTCTCTGGTGGGCGGTGAAAGAATGTGGAAAACAGTGGTCGATGGGTTTAAGGTCAGTTTCTCGAGGCATACATGGATCATTAGCGACATCACTCTCTTCTAGTACCATGGTACAAAGGGATATGGTTTTATGGAATGACCCCAAAGCACGCCTTTAGCCCTTTGTAGCATGGATTACAATGCATGATTGTCTCTCTACAGGGGATATTACTTTGAAATGGAATCCGCAAGCTGATAATCAGTGTTTATTGTG
Organism: Brassica napus; assembly: GCF_020379485.1. Classification (NCBI taxonomy): domain Eukaryota; kingdom Viridiplantae; phylum Streptophyta; class Magnoliopsida; order Brassicales; family Brassicaceae; genus Brassica; species Brassica napus. The sequence goes on along the minus strand of NC_063444.1, from coordinate 21,543,105 downwards.
TAAGACTGCAATGGAATCGAGAGATCATCTATATTTTATTTGTACTTATACGGAACCTGTTTGGAAGGGACTATTGGGTACACTATTGGGTACACTATTGGGTATTCGTTAGTCTAATCAATGGATTTAGATTCAAATGATTCTAGTCAATGGTACTCGAGATGCAACAACATTTTTTCTGGTTCGGTATGCTTTCCAGTCAGCGGTGTAATCGGTTTGGCAGCAGAGGAATGCACGCCAAGTGGGAGATCGGGAGCTGTCTTCCCGCAGTTGCTTCAATACATGGATAAACATATAAGGAATCATATATATTTTCTAAAAGGAAAGAGAAACAAAGGGCTAGAAAGAGCGATGCAAGGGTGGTTTTGTGAAAATGAAGCAATAAGATATGAAGATGAAGCAATACGAAACAAGAGGGAATCAGGCGAGTTTAAATGGAGCAAGAACTTAGTTACCTTGTGTTCCAAGTCTGTCTGTACAACCTAAGACCTAGAGTGAAGTGCAAGGCAAAGGAAGGGAGCTGAATCTCGCTATGGATGATCAGAAGAAGATGCCTTGTGCTGTCTGTAACAATAGGAACGTTGGAGGATCAGATCACATGGCTTGGTTAAGGTTTCAAGTCAATGAGAGACGTTGAAGACTTGTCACTATCTGGGACCAGTCTGCACCAACCAGCCTTGTCTTGTTCTCACCTTTGTTTATTAATTGTCTAGGATCCTACTAGTTTATTATTTCCCTTCTGTCAACATGTACTTGTATTCCCTATATATGGGATGTTCCCATAAACAAATCAATCAAGGAAACACTTTCCTCCTTCACTCTCTCTCATTTCCGCATCTCTCTCTCTCCATCTCTCATGTTCGTCATCTAGTTACTTAATCCTCTCAACTATACTCTGATAAATCACTAAATCTCACATGGTATCAGAGCAATAAGCTCTTGAAACCTATTTACTTCCACAAATCTCTTTTCTACTCTGTTTAATTCTAACCAATCCCTCTTCTTTTTACACCATTCTTTGTCTTTTTCCACTGTTCTTGATGCATTCAGGGGAAAACACAAAAATGGTTGTGCTTCCTGTTACTCTTAAGGGAGCTAACTAATGAAACCCTTGTAGATTTCAATCCCTTTTTGAAAGATCTGAGGGTGATTTGATCGATCCTTTTGTAGGTTAACTCTTGAGATGGTCGGTGATTCCTTGATGATCACGGATCGATGATGGATGGGTTTGTAATAGAGATGCTTTCCGTTGATAGATCTTGATTGATGGTGAATGATATGATGGATAGAGATCGAGATGAAGATGGTTTTCAGTGTGAGATCGATTGAGAGATCAAACACTTGTATTGATGTGCCAAAGATCATGAGTATCACGCCCACAAACAATGATCAGAGGCAAAGAGCCTTGCAGAGAATCAACTCCTAGGCAAACAATGTCCAGAAACTGAACAAAAGATTCACAAGAACAAAAAGAAGTTTTTTTTTATTGAAAAGTGAATGAAAAGCCTTAAAGAAATCGTCAAAGGTATAAGTAGAAGACAAGTCTTTACACCCTAAAGACTTGTGAAAACTTGCAACAAATAATTGTGTAAAAAGATAGGAAAACTAGGCGGCCTTGGAGGCTGAATAATTAAACATCTGATTGACTTGGTTTTCAATCGAAATTGGCTCTGGTTTGGAGTAAACCAATGTCGAAATTACCTTCTTTAGATTCCTGGTTTGTGATTTTGTAACTGGGCCTTTGGGAAAGAAGAATGGGTCTTGAATCTGTTCAGAATGGTTTGAAGAAGAAACTATCTCGGTTGGTCGATCCAAAGTATGTTTGGGCCTGGCTGCTCCATCATCCTTCTTACTTCCGTCCAACTCCTCTAGCTCATCCTCTAGCTCATCCTCTGGTTCAGTATCATCCATCTCATCCAAGTCAGCTACTGGTTCAGTCTCAAGTATGGTTGCATCATCTCCTCCTCCTTTAAAAGGATTTGACCTCAAATCCAAATGATCTGCATGAAATGGGATCAAGTCAGCAACATTGAAAGTAGAACTGATTGGGTACCTTGAAGATCAATCTTGTAAGCATTGTTGTTAATCCTTTCCAAGACTTTGAAGGGTCCATCTGATCTTGGTAACAACTTAGACTTTCTTTCCTCAGGAAATTTTTCTTTTCTCATATGTATTGTCACCAAGTCTCCTGGTTCAAGTATCAACTTACGCCTGCCCTTGTTTGCATGTTTAGCATACTCTTTAGTCCTTTCCTCAATATTCTTCTTAACCTGCTCATGTAAAGACACAACAAACTCGGCCTTGGCCTTACCATCAAGGTTAATCTGCTCAGGAAAAGGTAAAGGTAACAAATCAAGAGGATTAAAACCATAAACTATCTGAAAAGGTGAGAACTTAGTAGCACGGTGCACAGAGTGATTATAAGCAAATTCCACATGAGGTAGGCAATCTTCCCAAGTTTTAATGTTTTTCTTAATCACAGCACGCAAAAGAGTTGCTAAAGTCCTATTAACTACTTCAGTTTGCCCATCAGTTTGTGGGTGACAAGTAGTAGAAAACATCAGCTTAGTTCCTAGTTTAGACCAAAGAGTTTTTCCAGAAATGACTCAAAAACTTGGTATCTCTATCTGAAACAATAGTTCTAGGCATGCCATGAAGCCTAACCACATCTTTAAAGAACAATTCAGCAATGAGGGGAGCATTATCAGTTTTATGGCAAGCAATGAAGTGAGCCATTTTAGAAAATCTGTCTACTACAACAAAAATCGAATCTCTTCCCCTCTTAGTCCTAGGCAGTCCTAGCACAAAGTCCATAGAAATATCAATCCAAGGTGCAATAGGAATAGGTAATGGAGTGTACAAACCTTGGGGACGCGCCTTAGCTTTGGCCTGGGTACAAGTAACACAGCGGCTACATACTCTTTCGACATCTCTCTTCATGTTTGGCCAGTAGAAGTGTTCCTTTAGAATTGCATAAGTCTTGGCCACACCAAAATGCCCCATCAGTCCTCCTCCATGAGATTCCCTGACATAAAGCTCTCTCAAAGAACAGTTAGGCAAGCACAATCGATTTTCAAAGAATAAAAACCCATCAGCTTGATAAAACTTGCCACTAGCATGCTTCTCACTATTTTTAAAACGTTCTTAAAAATCAGGATCATCAGCATAGTAAGATTTCACTTGTTCAAAGCCTAGCAACTTAGTTTTCATGGAAGTAAGCAAGGTATACCTTCTTGAAAGTGCATCAGCAACAATATTTTATTTGCCTTGCTTGTAGTGGATAACATATGGAAAAGTCTCAAGAAACTCTACCCACTTAGCGTGCCTCTTGTTCAGTTTGTGCTGTCCCTTTAGGTGCTTTAGTGACTCATGATCAGTGTGAATCACAAACTCTTTTGGCCAGAGATAGTGTTGCCAAGTTTCTAGGGCTTTGATCAAAGCATAGAGATCTTTGTCGTAAGTAGGATAATTCAGCATGACTCCTCCAAGTTTCTCACTAAAGTAGGCGATTGGTCTCTTCTCCTGCATCAACACTGCCCCAATTCCTACACCAGAAGCATCACACTCAATTTCAAAAGTTTTAGAAAAATCAGGAAGTGAAAGTAAGGGTGCTTCAGTCAACTTCCCTTTCAAGTTCTGGAAAGCTTCTTCTTGTGCTTTCTCCCACTTGAATCCCACATTCTTGTTGATAACTTCAGTGAGAGGTGCTGCAATGGTGCTGAAGTTCTTGACAAATCTCCTATAAAACCCAGTCAGTCCATGAAAGCTCCGGACCTCACTCACACTCTTAGGACTTTGCGAATCTCGAATTGCTTTTATCTTCTCCTCATCCACCTTGATGCCTTGAGCTGTAACAACAAAGCCTAAAAACACAAGGTGATCTGCTCCAAAAGTACACTTTTAAAAATTAGCAAAGAGAGATTCCTTTCTAAGCACTTCTACAACAGATTTCAAATGCTCTACATGATCTGTCAAACTCTTGCTATAGATCAGGATATCATCAAAATATACTACCACAAAGTGACTTATGAAAGCTCTCAAAACATGATTCATCAGTCTCATAAAGGTACTAGGTGCATTGGTTAATCCAAAGGGCATAACCAGCCACTCATACAAGCCATGTTTTGTTTTAAAAGCAGTCTTCCACTCATCACCTTCTTTCATCCTAATCTGATGATATCCACTCTTCAAATCTATCTTAGAAAATATGCAAGAACCATGCAATTCATCAAGCATATCATCAAGTCTAGGGATAGGATGTCTGTACTTTATAGTGATATTGTTGATGGCCCTACAATCAACACACATGCGCCAGCTTCCATCCTTCTTAGGAACCAAGAGCACATGTACAGCACAAGGACTCATGCTTTCTCTGATATGTCCCTTCTCCATTAGTTCATCAACCTGTCTTTGAAGCTCCTTGGTCTCATCTGGATTGGTTCTATAGGCTGGTCGGTTAGGAAGAGAGGCGCCTGGTACAAGATCTATATGGTGCTCAATCCCACATAAAGGAGGTAGACCTGCGGGACTCTCTTCTGGAAAAACATCACCATATTCCTGCAAGATAAACTCAAAACCACTCGGTAGCTCCGGTGCAATGTTAAAGGAAGTTAGTAAAGCACCTTTAAAAATAAACAAGAGTAAAGGTTGCTGGAGATACATGGCTTTCTTAATCTCATTGTTTTTGGCTAGAAAATGAGCACCTTTCGTTTGTGTTTCCGATGAACTCTCCTTGGTTTCTTGCCATCTCAGTCTGAGTTGAAGTTGATCCTCATGTACTTCTTGAGGAGACAAAGGTGCAAGCACAATCTTCTTATCTCTGTGAATGAAGGAATGGCGGTTGGTGACTCCATCATGAACGGCTCTTTTATCATACTGCCAAGGTCTCCCTAACAGAATGTGACTGGAATCCATGGGTAGAACATCACATACAATCTCATCTTGGTATCTCCCAATGGTTATAGGAACCATCACTTGCTCAGTGACCTTCAGCTCGCCTTTCTCACTCAACCACTGAAGTAGATATGGCCTAGGATGTTTTCCAGTCTTCAACCCAAGCTTTTCTACAAGAGATTCACTTGCAACATTGGTACAGCTCCCCCCATCAATAACCAAACTACAAACCTTATCATAAACTGTGCAGCGAGTATGGAAGAGGTTCTCTCTTTGATCAGTGTCTTCCGGTTTGGTTTGAACTTGAAGAGATCTTCTTGTAACCAGAAGCTGTCCACGGACTGGGTAGTCTATCTGTTCTTCCTCAGAAACTTCAACTTTCTCTTCTTCTGATACGATTTCACCATTATCCAAGAGAATCATCACTTTCTTGTTGGTGCACTCATTTGCATAATGACCAATGCCATGACACTTAAAGCACTTCACATCTCTGGACCTGGTAGTGGTTGCTTTGCCTTTATCATCACGCTGGTATCCCTTGGGTTCCTTCTTTGTTTTCATAAGGGACTTATCCTCATTAGTGGTGATTGGTTTGTAGGAGTTTCCATAATATCCCTTGGTTGAAGACTTTCTCTTTAGTTGTTGCTCAATGAGGATGGCTTTGTGGAGTAGCTCATAGATGTCCTCGTACTCCTGCAACTCTAAGCGGTCCTAGATATCTCTATAAAGCCATGCCTGTAAACGAGCCATAGTAGCTTCAGATGCTTCTTCCACAACAGCCTTAATCATGAGAGTTTCCATCTCCTGGTAGTAGTCTTCCACACCCCTGGTTCCTTGGGTAAGTCTCTTGAGTTTTTGATGAACACATTACTAACGTCAAGTTGTTTAATCTGCCAATTGCGTGAGACAGAAAGTTGTCTAGGATCCTACTAGTTTGCACAAACCAGCCTTGTCTTGTTCTCACCTTTGTTTATTAATTGTCTAGGATCCTACTAGTTTATTATTTCCTTTCTGCCAACTTGTACTTGTATTTCCCTATATATGGGATGTTCCCATAAACAAATCAATCAAGGAAACACTTTCCTCCTTCACTCTCTCTCTCTCTCTCTCCATCTCTCATGTTCTTCATCTAGTTACTTAATCCTCTCAACTATACTCTGATAAATCACTAAATCTCACAGGTTTGGTAAAAGATAAATTTTTTTAAGATCATGGGAACTTGTTCTTATACTTCTTTTGCCTATCGACGTGATTTTTGTAAATAAATTTTGATATAAATAAATTTAAAATTCACTGGGGGGTATTGAACTAGGAGTTTTAAGAAATTTTAACTTTTCATTAAAATCACATGTTATTCAACTAATGATTTTTAAATATCTTCTCAAATCACCTGTTATTGAATATGAAATTCAAGTAAAGTCTTCAAAAATCAACAGAAATGTTCTGTTATTCAATCAGTAATTCATAAAGACCATATCAAATCCAGTGTTATTGAAAACTAAACAAATTTTTAAAAGAAAAGTAATGAAATGGATTTCAGGATACTTTAAATCCATTTGTAGTTACAAATAGTGATAATGAAATTCCACTTCTACGTTTGTTTTTTGGAAAGATTTCAGAATAAATTTTCAAATATATAAGGAGAGAAACATTGTTCAGTCTCTACCTCTGAGACGCCTTCATCCTATGAAAACATTGATTTTTCATTCCCCAGATTCTCAAGCTTCTTTACCCATCAGATCATAAACCCTTAATTTAATAGCCGATCATCGGTTTCTTGTTCAACTACTTTGTGTTCTTCCCATTGGCAGCTTTTCCCAGGACAAAGACAACGATTCAGATCCTATACTTGATGTGTTCCCATGATATTGTCTCGTTTCCTTGAGGATTGCTTGTGAATTCTCTCTGACTATATGTGCTTATTGCCTTGATTGAATCTATCTAATCTGATTTGAAAAGTAGTAAAAAAAATTGAAGTTGTATTAGAATGATCGATGTTTTATTTCATCATGATTGGTTATTTCATCACATTTGTCTTCATGGTAGTTGGTACTCCGTTTGATTTGCAGAGAGTGATGTTAAAAGTATTTTAACTTTTTTAACAAGTTCTCTTTTGTTACACATGAACCTGCAAAAAGAGAGAAACAGAGGTATTTAATTGTGAATATTATCTTATCTTTACTTTTATGATTCATTGGTAGACTGAGATTTTGTTGTGTTCGATGCATGCAAGAACTACGAGTCAGACTACTACAGTTGAAGCCCAATAAAAAGTTGAGTGTGATTGATTCTAGACTAGCATCAAAAAAAGTTGACTTTCCTTTCACCTTATGGTTTAGCTCTGGCACTTTAAGTAAAACATGAGATGAACAAATAATAATTATATAAATATTTTAGTGTGTATATGCGGTCCTGAAAATTATGTCTGGGGCTGAAAAGCATATGACGTTGAGGTCTTGTGCAAGACACTCCATTGTCAGCAACTCTACAAGAGTTAAACATCAAAAGCAATAAGTTGGACTTTGATTAGACCAAAAGAAAAGAAGAAGAAGTTAAACTTTAAAAAGTGACGACTTTAATCTGGACTAGAGTTAATAATTATCTCAAATCATCTAAGAAAAAAATCTTACCAAATCATCACTAGTTTCTCGTCCTTTTTAAAATCTTACCTAAATCACCCATATTTACTCAAACTCTCTTTAAATCCCACCGGATCTAAAATCCATCAAACCATTCTTAAATCATTAAATCAATACACTCTCCTAAAAAAAATGGAATGTGGAGTTGTGAATTTTCCATTTTCTAAGTGTCCCACTTACTTTCATTAACATATCAAGAAGGAAAACATATTGCAAACACACACACGCATACTGTTATATTATAATTCAGTTTATGATGCAGAAATACAGTAATGGTATTATATCAACACACGCAACTAGTTACATGTTTCAATCAGTGAAAATTTTATATACAAATATTATTGAATCAAACTATAATCGTAACTCAACAATTATGAACTCAAGGATTTCTCAAACTCAAACTCTTATTATAACTCTTCTCAATGCTTTAGAAAATAACTCAAAACTAAAACCCTCTCAACTCACAAGTTATGCAACACTCTTGCATATCCTTATATATCAAACTAAGTTCCTAAACTCATTAGGAAACCACTCTTATAGATAACTATCAAATTATAACTAACTTTCCTAATCCACAACACAATAGGAAAGTGATAGCTTGTACTCCAAGCTACTTCAAGTTCACTTCAACATTCACCCCCTTGATCTTGAAGTCTCCATTTGAAACATCTTGCATCCCGATCAGATCTCTCATCTATTTAAACTTGATTCGCCCAAGTGCTTTAGTAAGGATGTCCACCTTTTGCTTCACACCCGCGATATGCTCCACCCTCACTAGGTTCTTCTCAACACACTCTCTTATGAAGTGGAACCTTGTATGTATGTGCTTACTGCGGCCATTGAAGACTGGATTCTTGGTTAAGGCTATTGTCGATTTGTTATCAATCTTTATTACCACATTGTTATCGCTCGTCTTCCTAAAGATCTCACCAAGAAGGTCTTGCAACCAAATTGCTTGGTTAGTTGTTTCCGTTGCTGCCATGAACTCGGCCTCACATGATGATAGTACAACAATCTCCTGCTTATGAGAACACCACGTGATAGGATTGCCACCGAGATAGAAAATATGACCGGTCGTACTCTTACCATCATGCGGATCAATATTAAAACTGCTATCACTGTAACCAACCAAACCTTCATGCGGCTTTGACTCAAACACAAGGCCATATGCTAGCGTACCTTGCAAGTACCGGAGTACTTGCTTTAATGTTGCCTTATGTGAAGATTTTGGGTTATGCATACAACGGCTCAGAACCCCAACGCTAAAGGCGAGATCGAGTCATGTATGTATCAAGTATCTGAGACACCCGATGTTTCTGCGATAGTCTCTCTCATCAACACCTTCCTCGTCCTCAGATTTGTTTATCTTCAACCCCGCATCTATTGGAATGTGAACTGCATTACATCCTTTCAGCCCGGCTTCTTCAAGAATCTTGGTTGCGTATCGCTCTTGGCTCAAGACTATACTCCCTTCTCGGTGTATTGCTTCAATCCCAAGGTAATAGCTCAACTTACCAAGGTCACTCATCTTGAAACGTGTTGACATGTCCCTCTTGAACTCTAGTATCATATCCAAGCTTGAGCCAGTCACGAGTAAGTCATCTACGTAGACGACAACGACTAAGATATGCCTCTGCTTTTCTTTGCGGTAGAGAGAAGGTTCCTTTAGACACCTTTCAAATTTTAACCCCTTCAAGACATGATTAAGCTTTTCATTCCAAGCTATAGGTGCTTGTCTCAGGCCATACAATGCTTTTCTCAGTTTATAAACCTTAGCCTCACTGCCTTTGTCGATGAAACCTTCAGATTGTGACACGAAAACCTCTTCTCTTAATTCGCCGTGGAGAAAGGCAGTTTTGACATCGAGGTGATGCAGTTCCCATCCACGCGATGCCGCTATTCCAATGATCAGTCGTACGGTCTCTATACGTGCAACAAGCACAAATACCTCATCAAAATCTACACCATGTTTTTGTACGTAACCTTTAGCCACCAATCTAGCTTTGTACTTGTTTATAGTTCCATAAGAATTTCTTTTGACCTTGAAGACTCACTTCAAGCCTATAGCTTTACAATTCAGAGGAAGATCAACCAGAGACCATGTGTTGTTCTTCACCATAGACTCTATTTCATCTCGACAAGCGTTCCTCCAAACTTTCAATTCTTTAGCTTCTTCATAACTCCATGGTTCTTCGTTTACAAGTAACATAAGATGCTCACACTCAACTTCACATAGAACTTCCTCCCTTTGAAACACTCGTAGGGAGTCTGCAACACGAGGGTTCTCATTGCTAATCTGTTGATAAGGTACGTCGTGTGTCTCACTGCCTCGCCCCAAATCCAATTCGGAACTTCCATGTGCTTTAATATACTCCGCGTCATCTCAAGGAGCGTTCTGTTTTTCCTTTCAACTACTCTGTTATGTTGTGGTGAGTATGGAGCAGTCAAGTGTCGTTTAATCCCTGAATCGTTGCAGAACTCTTAAAACTCTTGAGATGTGAACTCACCTCCTCTGTCAGTTCGAAGTGTCTTGACTGTAGTCCCTGTTTCCTTTTCTACCATCGTCTTAAAGTGTTTAAACTTTGAAAAAGCTTCACTCTTCTCCTTCATAAGGATTGTCCACATATATCTCGAGTGGTCATCAATCAAGACAAACACATATCTATTACTTCCAGCCGTAGATGGTGTGACATGACCACATAAGTCTCCATGAATTAGCTCTAATATAGTTGATGCTCAGAATGAACTTGCTTGTGGAAACGATCTTCTCACTTGTTTTCCACGCAAGCAGGATGCGCATGTCTCATTCTCGACCTCAAACTTTGGCAATCCAATGACTAGACTTTTCTTGACCATCGTCTTTAAGTTGTCTAGTCCAACATGTCCTAGCCGTGAATGCCACTTAGATGAGTTCTTATGATGTACGAGTTGTAGGCTCAAATCTCTTAGAAACACAAAGTGTTATAAGAACAACTTTTCTTATTAGCTTTAGAAACTACTCAAAACTAAAGCTCTCAATATGTTTCTCTCAGATCATATGGAACACCTCTCCATTAGACCTATATTTATATGAAAGACAATTCCCTTTAACATGTGGGATATGGAAAACACAAACCTAACCTAAATATAAACTTCCTTTTCCTATTTCTAGGTTTCCTTATTGTGTTTATCTTAACATATTAAACATCTAATAATATGTTAAGTTTCAACAAGCTTGGAATTATCCAACATTCACCCCCTTAATTCCAACTTGAATTAGGGAGATCAATTTCTTGAACTCCGATTAAGCTCCTCATTTGCTTGAACATAATCCTTCCTAATGGCTTGGTAAGGATGTCAGCCTTCTGCTCAACACCCGGCATATGCTCCACTTCGATATGCCCGTTCTCCACACACTCACGAATGAAGTGATACTTCTTGAGTACATGCTTACTCCTTCCATGGAAAACTGGATTCTTGGTTAGAGCAATGGCTGATTTGTTGTCGATCCTAAGCTTGACTCTCTCGCCTTCTTTGCTTAGTATCTCACTCAACAATTCCTTGATCCATATAGCTTGCTTCGCTGCTTCTGTTGCTGCCATGAATTCTGCTTCGCATGATAACAATGCACCCGTCTGCTGCTTCTGCAACGTCCAAGTAATCAGTGATGAACCGTAGTAGAATGCATGTCCTGACGTGCTCCTCCCGTCATCGAGATCAATGTTGTGACTGCTGTCACTATAACCAACGACACTCCTTGACCCATCTCTCTTGAAGAACAGACCGTAGTTTGTTGTTCCTTTCACATATCGCAATATGTGTTTGATGGCTTGTCCGTGAGAGTCTCTCGGATTGTGCATGTATCTGCTAAGAACACCTACTGCGTAACACAGGTCGGGTCTTGTGTGAAGCAGATACCTCAAACATTCGATTCTTCTGAACTCGGTAGCATCTATCTCTCGCTCATCTTCAGCTTTTGAGATCTTCAAATTCGCCTCCATTGGAATTTGAGTTGCGTTACACGCTTCCATCTTTGTGTCACGCAGGATTCCTTGAGCATACCTCTCTTGTTTTATTCTGATTCCGTCTGCTCCTTGAATCACCTCTATGCCAAGGTAGTACGTTAGCTTACCTAGATCTGACATCTCGAACTTCTTAGACATCTCCTCCTTGAATTGCCTAATCACCTTAAGTGAAGTTCCAGTCACAAATAGATCATCAACGTAGATGGCAATGATCAAGACGTCTCCTCCATCAGTCACTGATGGTTCCTTCGTGCACTTCTCAAATCTCATCTCCTTGAGAACCTGATCGAGTTTCACATTCCATGCCCTGGGTGTTTGGCGTAACACATGCAACCTCTTGTGTAGCACACAAACTCGATCCTCTTCTCTTTTCTTCTCAGAACCAGTCGGTCTATCTACAAGCTCCCATATCTTGTTTCTTGTGATAGATTTCAACTCGCCTGTCATAGCTTCAATCCAATTTTCTTCACAAACTAGAATGAGCTCATCTGAGGCTAACTCTCCTCCTCTATCGGTGCATCCTAGACTGAACATAGCTGAGGCAACCTCTCCTCCTCTATTGGTGCAACCTAGGTTGAATACAGCTGAAGCAAACTCTCCTCCTCCATCGGTGTGAAATCTTTTGAACCGATATAATGCCTCACAATGATTTGCTAGCGTTGGTGGTGCGATCCGTCCACACAAATCTCCAAGCAATAATCCCAATGGCTTTGATGTGCAAACCATGGCCTTAGTCGGGAATGAGTCTATGATTTGCTTCTCTGCAAAACATGTGTCACACACGGCTTCTCCGTGTGTTACACTCGGTAACGAGTGTCTAATATGCTTCTTTGCTAGACATGTGTTACACACGCCTTCTTCGTGTGTTACACTCTGCATTCCGACGATCATCTCCTTCCTTACCATGTTATTCATCACTCCATAGCTTATATGTCCTAGCCTAGCATGCCACCTCCATGTAGCATCTACGTCCCTGACATGTAAACATTTCGGGTAGCTTATCTTCATAGGGGTCTTGTAGAGATGGTTTGGAGATATTGTCACACGAACTAGCAACCTTCCATGCGAATCTGTGAGCGTTAAGTAGACATCTTTCATGTTAACCTCACATCCCGTGTCTAACTCTATATTGTCCTGTTAGTACGATATTGTCCACTTTGGACCTAATTGGCAAGCCCGCATGATTCTTGGGCTCTGATACCAATTCTTGATTCTTGGGATTGTGAAATCCCGTGTCCAACTCTATATTGTCCTATTAGTACGATATTGTCCACTTTGGGCCTAATTGGCAAGCCCGCATGGTTTTACTTTTGGTTTCCTTCCCAAAAGGCCTCATACTATTAGAGTTGGACAACTCTTTATATATTAGACTCTCTTTGTCTAATTCTCCAATGTGGGACTTAGTTTGTTATATCACATTCTCCCCTTCAAACTAAGGATCACATTCATCTCGTGTCCCACAACTGACTTCCAGGATCTTTTGACTTGATCTCTGCCACACACACCTCCCAATCCTAACTCGATGGGTCCCGTTCCTACTCGAAGGGTATTTTGGTCTTCTTGCAGATTTCTCGTCAACCGCTCTGATACCAATTCAAATCTCTTAGAAACACAAAGTGTTATAAGAACAACTTTTCTTATTAGCTTTAGAAACTACTCAAAACTAAAGCTCTCAATATGTTTCTCTCAGATCATATGGAACACCTCTCCATTAGACCTATATTTATATGAAAGAAAATTCCCTTTAACATGTGGGATATGGAAAACACAAATCTAACCTAAATAGAAACTTCCTTTTCCTATTTCTAGGTTTCCTTATTGTGTTTATCTTAACCTATTAAACATCTAATAATATGTTAAGTTTCAACAAGCTTGGAATTATCCAACATAGGCATCTCGTACTCTCCACGTCCGTAATCACCTTATATAGTCTGTTCCTCCCCCTTTTAGCTTTCACCATCAGTTTGCTATCTCGACCATATAGATATAAGTAGTCTTCTTTCATCTTAATCTCACATCCAGACTCAGTAGCCTGTCCATGGATTATTATATTACTCCTAAGATCAGGAGTGAAGTATACATCCGACAATAGCTTCCGTTCTCCACACTTAGTTAGAAACAGAATCGATCATTTTCCCTTAATATATATATGCGTGAATCATCGCCAAACCTAACTTTTCCCGTTACTCTTTCATCAAGTTTTGTGAATAAACAGAGGTTCCCCGTCATATGGTTGCTCGCCCCGTTGTCTAAGTACCATAGGTTATCATCGGCTGACTTATCTTCTAGTTTTCTTTGCGTGATGTTACGCTCGTTGAGGTACACAACCTCATGCATCATTAACTCGTCCGCTTCATGAGTAGTGTCTTCTTCATTCTCATGAGTTTCTTGGAGCTTAAGAAATCTGCCAGGACAATTTTACGCAAAGTGTCTTAGCTTATCACATCTATAGCACACGACCTTAGAAGCATCTCTCTCTTGTCTATAGTACCCTCCGTTTTGGTAGTAGCCTCCGTTTTGATAATAATTGTTTCGACCTCGACCTCTTCCTCTGTTTCCATGTCGTCCTCCTCTACCTCCTCTACCACTTCCAGAGTTGTACCTCTCATCGTTCGACTGGGACTATGCGTTAGTAAACAGCAGCTTGTTATGACCTTGATCTTCAGTTTTCTCTTCTTCATCTTCAAAGATTCTTTCTTCATAAGCTTTCAATCTTCCCACGATATCCTCAAAGCTTGTTTTGTTGAGATCAAGGACTTGTTCAAGTGCAGCTATTATGTGTATATATTTCTTTCGAGGTAGACTGCTAAGAAACTTCTTGACAAGTTTTGGTTATCCAATGTCCTCACCCAGAGATGCTGACTTTGTTGATAACTCCGATTGTCTCCCAACAAAATTGTCGATTGAATCAGTTTCTTTCATCTTTAGACGGTCGAAGTCAGCTATTAGGGTTTGAAGACGAGCCTCTTTCACACGATCAGCTCCCACATATCGTGTTTTTATTGCCTCCCAAACAGTTTTCGCGGTTTCAAGGTTTCCTACTTGTAATATCAATGACTCCCGTATGGATTGGAATAGAAGTGCTTTCGCCAAATCGTTCTTCTCTCCATCATCTTCCCCTGGTTCTATGGCTCCCCACGCCTTGTGAACCTTTAATGCAGCCTTCATTCGCATGGTCCAAACCGTATAATTTGTGTCATTGAGTAATGGACACTGTATCGATGTAGAACCATTGTTCCTCGAACCTTTAGATGTCACAACAATCTCTCCCATGATTTCTGAAAGAATGTTTGACTCAATAGAAGCTCTGATACCAATTATTAAATCAAACTATAATCGTAACTCAACGATTATGAACTCAAGGATTTCTCAAACTCAAAATCTTATTATAACTCTTCTCAATGATTTAGAAAATAACTCAGCTCTCTCAACTCACAAGTTATGCAACACTCTTGCATATCCTTATATATCAAACTAAGTTCCTAAACTCATTAGGAAACCACTCTTATAGATAACTATCAAATTATAACTAACTTTCCTAATCCACAACACAATAGGAAAGTAATAGCTTGTACTCCAAGTTACTTCAAGTTCACTTCAACAAATATATGTCATTTGCTATAAAAAAAATATATAACCCATTTGAATCGATATTGCAATCACTATACTTGGAGTCATTTTTATGATGGGTACTGACATACTGCTGTGCACGATCCTATGGTGGTAATATTGGGTTTTGAGCTTAATGGGCCTGTCTGTGAAATAACTCTTTACCTGGACTTACCTTGTGACACCATAAGATATAGATATATATTGCTCTTTCTGGTCCAAACTTGGTTTGGTTATTGTATAAAATACTTTTTAAAGTTATGATGATTGGTTTGTTCCATCTTTACTTCCTCTGTTCCTGAAAATAAGATTTTCTAGAGTATGCACGCTTATTAAGAATTTAATAAATGTTTATAATTTAATTTATTTTTTACTTGATTATACACTTTCCAATAACTTTTCAGCAATGAAATTTAATCAATTCAAATATTCTCAATTAATGTTCCTCAAAAGTATAAAAAAGTACCTTAACAATATAGAAAATCTATCTTTGTGGAACAAGGAAAAAATCTAAAACATTTTACTTTTAGGAACGGAGGTAGTATAATGTATGTAGTAGATTCAAGTTCCGAGAAATCTATCTATAAAGAGGCTAGAAATAATCATTTAGGGATCCAATTATTTAATAGACCTTTATTAAGTTGTTTATATATCCAGCAAACCAGTGATAAAGATGCCAATACAATATGCCTTTGTAGTTTGTTAACTTAGAAAATTAAACTTTACCGAAACAGGAAGATCTAACTACATAGTTAACATTTACATAACTAATTTTGTGTTCTTCCGTTTTTGTTATACAAGCATAACCTTGACTTAAAAAATGCAGAGACAATAATATTTTCAACTCATCAATAAAACCAAATAATATAAATGGTCCGTACTTTATTTTCTGAACGACTTTTGATTTTATTATATACAAAATGTGTTTTATATTTTCATTGCAATTTTTAACACTTTATGATTAAATTAATTCATTAGAAAAGTTATTGAAGATTCCTAGTTTAAATACGATTGTAGAAACCTTTAATATATATATATATAATAAATGTGTATCGTTTGAAATAAGACTGTATTTAGAACCAGGTGGAATATCATAAGTAAGTTGATTGTTTGCAGATTCAAAACTAGTTTTTGGTTTTTGTTTTTCAAAACTACTTTACTAACCAATCAAAATTTTGTGAAAATAGATTCCCTAGGAAAAATAGTTTTTGAAAGTATATTGATTGTACACAAAAACCAAAATCTATCATTTTTCAGTTTTGTAGAGATGTTGTACGATGACTTTTTTATTTTATTTTTGCTTTATTACAGTTTTTATTTAATAGATACTAACATAACTGAAACTAATTAATAGCAAAAAATAAATGAATAATAGTCCAAGTTATTAATCAACACTTTAGACATGTACTTTGAAAATTCAGTTATCACTATTTATTTTGTAATATTTAAGTTGCATAAATTCTATTAAGCTTGACCATATTTTTTAAATACAACTAAAATTTAATAGTTTGTTTTAAAGCTTAATTGTATATTTTTCTCAAGATATAAAATTAAATGTATTTTAAAGTTTAGCTATTAGTTTTTGTTTTATAATATATTTTTGAAATAAAAGTTTATTATAATTTTATTTATTTTTAATGATAATAATAACATTTGTATTTCATGGTTTTCAAAATAAATATTTTTAATAATATATTTTACTTAAAAAAAAAACCAAAATATAAAAACTAAAAACCAAAATCTAAAAACCAAAAACTAAAATCCAAAAACCATGTAAACAATCATCACCAAGGCTATTCCAAAAATATTCTTGTCAAGTTGGCCCAAAATCATAGACCTATGCAACAAACTACAACAATCCCCTATATAT
This sequence comes from Brassica napus, assembly GCF_020379485.1. Taxonomy (NCBI): domain Eukaryota; kingdom Viridiplantae; phylum Streptophyta; class Magnoliopsida; order Brassicales; family Brassicaceae; genus Brassica; species Brassica napus. The sequence continues at coordinate 21,526,090 of NC_063444.1, read as the reverse complement.
TAATTGAGGAACATTTGAAAAGATGTAACCTCAATTTTGTAATAATAAAAAAAAACTTCTTGCTTATGATCAATCAATTAGGTAGTTAATTAGTCCTATGTGTCAGCCTCACATTGAAATTGAAAAACATGTTGGTCCAATTCGATTTTTATATCTCACTAGAAACATTTAATACCAACTATATGATATCATATGATATTAACTAAAGCAAGATGGCTATTTATATATTATTCATTAAATAAAACCTACGGAATTATCTAATGTGATTATGATATATATAGTAATTAATGATTTTAAATAATGAAGATTTGCTAATAATCTGTATGCTTTCTATCATTTTTGTTTAATTCTTTACTATTAAAATAAATTACACAATTACATTAATCATATATTAAAAATTTAGACTTTTTTGTATATGCTGTATTTTGAATTTTTCAAAACGAGTATAAATTAGTAAAATTGTTAAAAGTCTCACATAAACTTTTGTATCAACGTTTCAATTTTTTCTATAATAAGATAAAATGATAATAAAATCATATAAATAAATAATTTTATTTTAATAGGTGGTTATGTTAATATATATATATATATATATATATATATACTTCATATCGTTTAAATTTAATTATATATCATATATGATAGATAAGATTGATTGTTTTGATTTATTTATTCTAAAATGATTGCGAATAAAGAAGAGCGGTCATTTGATTTATATGTGAAAACCAATTTATTATGTAATAGTAACTGATTTCTTAGTTATTTAATATATAACTATTATTTTATTATTTCATAATATGCAGAAAAATATAAAATAAGTATTTATTATGCACAAGGCGCAGATCTTAAACTAAGTATGTATCTCTTTAATAATTTTGAATCTTAAATATTTTCTAAATCTCAGGCCAAAATAAAAGAAAGAAATGAGAATAAACACAAAAATCAATATATATATCGAACAATAACCAAAATGACACAAAAAAGAGAAAAATATCGAAGATATATCACTACAAGAAAACATCAAGGATTCTGAGGGAAAAAATCGTCGGAATTTCGTCGGAATATCGTTATTCCGACGAAACACGTCGTCGGAAATAATTCCTCGGAATTTCTTTTTTCCTCTGAAATCCCTCGGAATTTTCCGACGGAATTCCGAGGAAATAAATTTCCGAGGAAATTCCGAGGATCCCTTGTTTGTCGGAAAATTCCTCGGAATATACCGAGGTAGAACTTCGTCGGGATAATTCCTCGGAAATTCATCGATCGATGCGTGTTTGGACATATATACATCGATCGATAGGAGTATACCGACGGACTTTTTCCTCGGTTTATTCCGAGGAACTGTTCCGTCGGTATATTCCGAGGGATCCGTTCCTCGGAATTTTCCGAGGGAGTTGTCCCTCGGAAAATTCCGAGGGAAATGTCCCTCGCTATATTTTTTAAAAAAAACGGATCGATCGATGCGTTTTTGTTCAAAAACGCATCGATCGATCTAGTGAAAAATATAATTAATTTCCTCGGAATGTAAAAAATATTAATTTTTTTGAAAAAATAAAATTTCTGAAATTTAAATTCGAAAATATGAAATTAAAAGTAAAATTGAAATCATACTAATTAATATTCAAAGTTTCACAAATAAAAATAAAACATTCCGAGATTGGGGAAAAAAAAAACTACGGGTCTGGCACGTCCGGGAACACCTCGTTCGGGTACATCCTCTGCATCATCTCCATCATTTGCTGGTTCAGCCTCCTCTGTGCCTCATAGCCCGCCTGTTGAGCCGCCATCTGGGTCTCCAACAAAGATATTCGATCATCTTTGTCCTTCAACTGAGCCGTAAGTACTTCTGGATCAACAAAGGGCGGTGGTGCAGAAGAAGGAGGAACCGACCGGGTGCGACGACCCAAACCGAACAAACGTCCCTTCTTCTTTGGAACCGACTGAATAGAAAAAAGCCAAATTTAGAAATTTAAACCAAGAAATAAATGAATTGAACTTTAAAAAAAAAGAACTTACGGATTCAACGATTTCGTTGATTCGAAACCGGGACAAGTTGGTCGAAGCCGTCGAAGCGTCATCCTCGGTTTGAAGCTGAGACACTTCGTCTACCACCTGAGTTTGGACCAGGTCGACCACGTCCCTCACAAGACCGTCATCAATCTGGCCGGTCTTCTTGTTGGTATACGCCCTCCTCATTAGGGCGAGATCATCGACCGGCTCGCCATCATTTTCTTCCGCCTTGAAAAAAAACATAAAATTAAAGAAACATTAGAAATTAGAAGAAATGCACAATAAATTTAAATTCTGAAACTCAAATAATTGAAGAAAAAGCGGTTGAACTTACCATGCGATCTCCGAGAGTGGCAATAGATTGAGCACCCAAGTTATGCTTGTAGATGCCCTTCCCTTTACGGTCGCTCCTGCGGTTGGTGGAGTTGGTGGAAGAAGTTTCTTTCGTCTCCTCCTTATCCCAATGCGCACACAACTCCTTCCAGACCGTGTCGTTCATCGACTTTGGGACCTTTTAATTAAAAAAAAAGAAAAAGTTTAATAAATTAAAAAATAGTTTAATAAATTAAAAAATTGTTTAATAAATTAAATCGAACCTTATTGATTTCCCACTTCTTCTTCCACTCGTGGATCTGCTTCCCATAGTTGTCCATTACTTTATGGACGAAGTGGTGATAGATAAAGAGCGTCTCATCGGAATTCCAGTTGAACTCTTGCTGAAAAAAAAACACAATTAGTAGAAAATTTATATTAAAGATTAAAAATATAAGTAAAAAATTAGAATACTTACCGCAAACTGACGAAACCACAGAACCTGCTTGTCGGTTGGGAAGTGAGTGAAAGTCGGATGTCCACTGTCGAGGGCCGAGTACATCATACGGTTGATCCATGCGCTGATCCCGTTCCCGGATCGGTTGAACCTTATTAAAAGAACAAACGGTTAATAATGAATCCAAATTTAAAGAAAAAAAAATGTTTAATTACCATGTTTGACCCCGTCCATGTGGATACGGAGTGAGATACGGAAGATGGTCACGACCGGGCTGTTGAACCAACTCCGCAACCCTCATCACTCCCGGAGGACCCGGAGGAACAGGAGCGGATGCAGCAGCGGGAGCGAGAGGAGCATGAGCGGGTGCAGCAGAGGGAGATGTATGGTTGGAGCTGTGGGGCGAAGGGGAATCCTGAAAATGGCTGGAATCCCGAGACTGGCTCCCCGTACCACCACGACCACGACGCTGTCGAGGCCGGGTCTGATCATCATGAGACCTGTAAATTAAAAAAATATATTTAATAAATACAGAAATATATAAATTAATTTTTTTATTAAAAAAAATCCCAAATAATTTAATCACAGAAAAAGATTTATATATATTAAATTTTTTAATAAATATATAAAAATAGTTCTAATAAACAAAAAATAGTTTTAATAAATAAAAATTGTTTAATAATTAAAATGTTTTGTAAAATCCAAAAAATCGAATTTATATAGAAATTTTTTTTTGTAAAATCCAAAAAATCGAATTTATATAGAAAAATCGTTTTGTAAAATACAAAAATCGATTTTATATACAAAAATCGATTTTATAAATACAAAAAATAAAAAAATTATAAAAAAATTCTAAATCAATTCAACAAAACAAATTATTCAACCAAATCACAATTCTAAACCTATTATACAACCAAATCACAATCCTAACCAATCACCCTAACAAAAATCTATCAAAACTACACAAAAACCTAACAAATAGAACCTAAGAGAGTGGGATAGGGTCCTTACATGATTTGTGTAAGAGAAGAGGGAGATCGCCGGAGATATCGTCGGATTTCAGGGGGAAATCGCCGGAGAGAAAGAGAGGAGTCGCGCAGAGGAAGAAGAGAGAAATGGGGAAGAAGAAGGGGCTCGTGGTTATAAAACCTAGGGTCCGACGGACATTATCCGTCGGAATTCCGTCGGAATTCTAATTTCAATTTTCGCGAAATATTTGCCCGGTAAAATGAAAATATTCCGAGGAAATTCCGACAGATAGTAAAATATCCGTCGGAATTTCCTCGGAATATTCCGAGGAAATACCGAGGAACTAGTGTTTGGGGTTTCAAAACATCAATTTTTTTGCCGTATTTCATTTCTTATACAATTGTAATGCATACCATTGAGGATTCTTTGTATACATGAGCATAAACCATGAAATAACAAATTTCAAAACTAATTGAAAGTATTCCCTTTACCGTTCGTTAAAAGGTATAAGTGTTTCTCTTATGTTGCGAGATTTCGTTCATACAATCGGAAAAGTGTTAATTATACGGTAAGGAACAAATTTTTGACTTCATAATGAACGTAAGACACTTAATAAGGGTTATATAGGTGTTATTCAAACGGCAAAACGTTGTTTTCGGTTTAAAAACCCTATTTCCTCGGAATTTCCTCGGATTATTCCGAGGGAACTCCGAGGAAACCCTCTTCTTCCTCGAAATTTCCTCGGAATATTCCGAGGAAATTCCGACGAACTAGTGTTTGGGGTTTCAAAACGTAATTTTTTTTTAAAAAAACGCATCGATCGATGCGTTTTTGAACAAAAACAAATCGATCGATTACTAAGATGGCCCGGGCCGTAAGATTGTGATCGATCGATGAGAGTATCCCATCGATCTATCGACAATCTGAATTGTTCCTCGGAATTTCCTCGGAAAATCTTGTATGTTTTTTTAAAAATGCATCGATCGATGCGTTATAGAACAAAAACGCATCGATCGATTACTAGGATGGACCGGGCCGTAAGATTGTGATCGATCGATGAGATTAACCCATCGATCTATCGACAATCTGAATTGTTCCTCGGAATTTCATCGGAAAATCTTGTATGTTTTTTTAAAAATGCATCGATCGATGCGTTATAGAACAAAAACGCATCGATCGATTACTAGGATGGACGGGGCCGTAAGATTGTGATCGATCGATGAGAGTAACCCATCGATCTATCGACAATCTGAATTGTTCCTCGGAATTTCCTCGGAAAATCTTGTATGTTTTTTTAAAAATGCATCGATCGATGCGTTATAGAACACAAACGCATCGATCGATTACTAGGATGGACCGGGCCGTAAGATTGTGATCGATCGATGAGAGTATCCCATCGATCGATCGACAATCTGAATTGTTCCTCGGAATTTCCTCGGAAAATCTTGTATGTTTTTTTAAAAACGCATCGATCGATGCGTTATAGAACAAAAACGCATCGATCGATTACCAAGATGGCCCGGGCCGTAAGAATGTGATCGATCGATGCGTTATAGAAACAAAACGCATCGATCGATGCGTGTTCGGAAAACAGAATTATAAGGCAAAACCCGACCTTTTTTGGATCTAAACCTTAGAACTCTCATCCCCTCCGATTTCCCCTATAATTCGCCCCCCCCTTTCTCTCTCTATAATCATCCGATTTGAACAATTTTGGGCTCTATTCCACTTGATTTTTCGAGCTCTACCTGATTCCTACACTCGTCTTCACCCTAAGACAGGTATACTCCGCGAATCTCCACATTCTGAAATCGTGTTCTTGAGCAATTTTTTGGGTTTTGTGAATTTCTTATTTCCGTGTTGATTCCTTGATCAAATATGCATGAAACAGATGTTTAAACATGGAATAGAACACAATTGTCTGTGATCAACGAGTTTGGAACATGATTTGAGATGATTTAGGGATAGAGAATTTTTTTCAATTTCGTTTTTTTTTATCACAACTCGATTTCGCTTTTCATTTTCATGTTCAGCTTTGCCTTCTTAATTGATTATAACCATGTTGAGAGCAATGATTCTATTTTGTAGAGAATGAAGCGCACGAAAACATCAGCAAAGAAAAACACACAAGAAGCGGGTTCGTCACAGCTGGAGAAGCAAAGGCCAAAGAAGTGGGATAAGTCTGATACCACCCACTACAACAACATGAAGAAGGTAGCCGTTCCGGCTACACAACTAGCATGTCCTGAGACGATGACAATATTGGGAATCAAAGCAGACATTGAAGGACTGTTCCAGAACATGGGTCTAGGCCAACTATGCAACCTCAAGGAACCCACTTATCCGGAGTTGGTACGCCAGTTCATAGCATCCGCATACGTCACCCGTCCCGATGATAGCCATCAGGAAGGTTTTCTGGCATTCGTAGTGCAGAAAGTATACTATGAGGTATCTTTCACAGACCTCTGCGGACTATTTGGATTGAGTGCGGGGGAGAGGACATATGGTCTTTATTGGACTTCAGAGCTGTTGAACTTCTGGGAAACGATTGGCACAGGGGTTTATAGATCTTCTCAGGCAAAGGAGTCACTTATCCGGAGCCCAGTACTGAGATATGCGACACGCCTCATTGGCTCATTGCTATACGGGACAACCACAGCCGCATCAGTCACGCAATGGGAGTTGTGCCTCCTGTACCAAGGTGTGAGGCATTTGCTACCGGCATTTGGAAACTCTACATTCCCACCTGCTACTGCCTTCAACATGGGAGCGGTGCTGGCCGCAAACTTAGCAGGATACAAGGGGAAAGTAACCAAATCCAAGAGCAATGCATGTGGATTTGGTGCAGTGATTACTCGGATCCTTAGACATGTGGGTGTAGACTGTGAGAACCACCAGGTAGCACTGGACAGATCGAACAACATTGCTTGGAACTACCTGGATGTCATTTCTCTAGTAAGTAAGGAGTTCATAGCTGGTCCCCACTCGAGGATCGATCGGGATGGTCCTTACGTCTACGTATTCCAGGACCGAGCGAAGAAAACACTCTACTGCCACCTGCCTCAGATCGGCCTGACTGCTCTACTTTCAGAGGCTGCAGTTGAGTTCCTACCCCCTGCTACCGCACTAGTAGACAAGCCATCCTTCTTCACGCCAAAATATCAGACCAAAGGCAAGGGCGTGGTTGATGAAGAAGGACAAGATGAGGCTGCACAAGCCATTCCAGATGATTCACAACCCCATCAGCTACTCCCATCAGACTCCAGCCAGTACAAGCTGCAAGAGCTTCCACCGAACGCCACTTCGCGCCAGCAACAACATTGGAGAGATCAGAGCATAAAGACAAACAACGACATGCTACACAAGATCTGGGCTGCCATTTCACGTATCAGGCCGTGTCGTTGCCAAAAGGATGATGTAGTTCATCGGGACAACTCTCCATCCAGCTCTGGTTCGGGTTCGAGTGGTACACACAGGGTAAGAAAGAGGTCCAAGAGACCCAACGATGCAGGAACATCTGGAGCAGGAGACGAGGAGTAGGAGCTATCACCGGCTATTTTATTTTCTTTTCTATTCTAACGTTTTATGGTCTTATTTTCTGTTAATTTTGAACTGAGTTTTTTTTAGGTTTCTTAATTATGAGTTCGTATTTCTTTTACATGGTTTCTTTGTTTTATTTGGTTGTGTTTTGTGTAGCTTTTAATTCGTATTCAGCTTTGCCTTGCTAGATAAACCAAATAACTATTATCCGAGGAAAGAGGTATTTCTTAAAAAAAAAAAATAAATAAGTTCAATGGTAGTCTGTTTCCGAGTCATCATCACCAGATGAATCTGAATCTGGATCTTGGTGAAACTCTCCAATTACTGGTTCATCCTCTACGTGAACGACGGCTTCCTCTCCAAAGTCGGTTAAATCGACTACAAGGCCAACTCCAGCTAAATCTTCTGCTGCACTACAGTTGCCGGATGTGCTTGGTTGTAGTGGGTCTTCCAGCTCAGAACTTCCCTGAACTCGGCCTCTCGGGTTGAGTCTTGTAACAGTAACCCATGGATCATCTCTGTTCCTTACCCGGGGGTACTTGATATAACAAACCTGTAACATTTAGAAAAATTATAAATTAATACACATGATGATGAATCATTCTGAATAATTAACATTTAATTACCTGATCGGCCTGGGAAGCAAGAATGAAAGGATCATAATATTGCAGCTTTCGCCTCGAATTTACTGATGTAACACCAAATGCATCTGTTCTCACACCTCGATCTGGGGTGTTGTCGTGCCAATCACAATAGAAAACAGTACAGCGCAATCCAACCATGCCCAAATACTTGATTTCCAAAATCTCATGTATGTGTCCGTAGTATACATCATCTCCTGATGCAGAACAAACGCCAGCATCATAAGTCGTACTCGAACGTCTCCTCTTCTGAGTTGTGAATGCATATCCTCGAGTACAAAATCTCGGATATGACTTCACAACAAAGTTTGGTCCAACGACCATCTCACGTATCCAATCGTCAAATGTTTCACCTCTGGCCAAACCAGCAGACACCTATTAATAGCACATATATATATATATATATCAATAAATGTGAATTAGTATAAATATGTGATAAAATATATTTTAATTTGTTTAAAGCACTCACATAAGTAAACATCCATCCAGTAAATTCTCTCTGCTTCATTTCTTCTAGTTCGTCCTCTGTGGCGTATCTATACTCGAACCGCTTTTCTGCCATGAAAATCCTGTATATGATGACAATAATGTAATTAATTAAGATTTAAATTTCAACTTGTTAAAATAAAAATTTGTAAGCTCATTTATTTACCTCTCATATTGAAGAACGTCTTCGCAGTTGGTGAGCAAATATGTTTGCAAATGACTGCGCTCCTGCTCAGTAAGTCGACGGTCCTTTGGTTTTCCGCTAAGTCGTCCAACGTCTGTGAAAATGTCTGGAACCGTAACATGATATGTTGCCCGTTCGCCTCTATCATCATGCCGAGCAGGTCTTCTGTTTTTGGTCTGAACTTCTGCTGGAAAGTAGTACTCGGCAAAGTTTGAAGTTTCTTCATTGATCATCTGTGCGACTATAGAACCTTCCACCCTACTTAAATTTTTCACCATCTTCTTCAAATGGAACATATACCGCTCATACAGATACATCCATCTATACTGCACAGGACCACCAAGTTCCAATTCTCTTGCCAGGTGAATAACAAGATGCTCCATAACATCAAAAAATGAGGGAGGAAATATCTTCTCAAGGTTGCACTGAATCACGGCTATGTTAGTCTTCAAATTTTCAATACCTTCAAGAGTCACTGATCTCGTGCATAAATCGCGGAAGAAACCACTTATCCCTGCAATTGCTTCATGAACATTTCGTGGTAATATTTCCTTGAAGGCGAACGGAAGGAGGCGCTGCATCATTACATGGCAATCGTGGCTTTTCAAGCCAGTAAACTTTCCTTCCTTTCTGTCGATACAGTTACGCAAATTTGATGCGTAACCGTCTGGAAATTCCACATCGTTTGAAATCCAATCAAAGAACGCATCTTTTCCCGCTGCATCAAGTCGGTATATGGGAAAAGGAGCCCTACCATTCTCATCAACATGAAGTTCTGAACGAGCACATATATCGACTAAATCCAGTCTTGACTTCAAATTATCCTTTGTTTTACCTTGAACATTAAGGATCGTGTTCATGAGATTGTCAAAAAAGTTCTTCTCAATATGCATGACATCTAAATTATGCCTTAGCAGATGATCCTCCCAGTATGGCAGATCCCAGAAAATACTTTTTTTGTGCCAGTTATGTAGTTCTCCAACAGCATCTACCGGAAAACGCTCATGTCCACCGACTTCTGGCGTCCTTTCTGCACCAAAATCTCTTAGTTGTATCTTCAAATCTTTCCCACAAATTTCCGGAGGTGGACTGTCAAACACCCTCTTGTTCTTCGTAAACAAATTCCTACTCCTACGATATGGATGATCAGGTGGTAGGAATCTCCTGTGACAGTCAAACCAACACGTTTTCCTTCCGTGCTTTAGTTGGAAAGCATCAGTGTTATCTTGACAATATGGACATGATAGCCTTCCATGCGTTGTCCATCCAGACAACATACCATATGCTGGAAAATCACTTATTGTCCACATTAGTACTGCCCGCATTTGAAAGTTTTCTTTACACGAAACATCGTATGTTTCAGCACCTTGAGCCCATAGTTGTTGCAACTCATATATTAGTGGCTGAAGAAACACATCAAGTGATCTCTTAGGATGCTCTGGTCCGGGAACGAGAATCGAGAGAAACAAAAACTCTCGTCGCAAGCACAAGTTTGGGGGGAGGTTGTATGGTGTAAGAATGACGGGCCATAGAGAATACTGTCTTCCACTCTTGCCAAACGGACTGAAACCATCAGTACATAATCCAAGGTAGACATTTCTTCTCTCATACGCAAAGTCGGGATACTTTGATTGGAAATGCTTCCACGCTTTTGCATCTGAAGGATGTCTGATCTCACCATCTGTTGAGTGCTCCGCATGCCATCTCATTGGTTGCGCTGTGCGTTCAGACAGATACAACCTCTGCAACCTTTCCGTCAAAGGTAAATACCACATCCTTTTATATGGCACTGGAACTCTTCCAATTGTATCTTTATAACGAGGCTTTCCACAAAATTTGCATGTAACCCGCTGTTCATCCACCCTCCAATAAATCATGCAGTTGTCGCTGCATACATCTATTACCTGATACGATAAACCAAGACCAGCTACGAGTTTCTGAACCTCGTAGTATGAACCAGGAGCTACATTATCCTCGGGTAGAATACCTTTTACAAAATCAGCAATCGCATCCACACAGTCTTCAGCCAAATTATAATCTGTTTTAATGCCCATCAATCTTGTAGCAGATGATAAAGCTGAATGACCATCTCTGCAACCTTCGTACAATGGTTGCTTTCCAGCATCCAACATATCATAAAATCTCCTAGCTTCTGCATTGGGTAAATCTTCCCCTCTAAAATGATCATTTACCATCTGCTCAGTACCTACACCATAATCTACATCCGTTCTAATTGGTTCTTCTAATCTAACCGCTGGCTGAGGTTCACTAGTACTACCATGTTCATAATCAGTTTCCCCATGATGATACCAAATTTTGTAACTTCGTGTAAACCCACTCAAATATAGATGAGTCCAAACATCCCACTCTTTAATAACCTTTCTATTTTTACAATTAGAGCAAGGACATCTTAACATACCTGTTTTTGCTTCCGGTTGTCGGTGAACTAACCCCATGAATTCAGTTATACCTCGTTGGTATTCTTCCGTAAGCAATCTCGTGTTCGGATCCAAATGAGGTCGATCGATCCAAGAACGAAAATAATTTGAAGAAGACATATTTTTTATGAATCAAATTCGTGTGTAAATAGAGTAAGAGGGAGGATGAAGATATGAAGTGAATGAAGAGGAAGAGGAGTGCTTGTATTTATAGTTTAAATCATGCCGACATACCGAGGAAATTCCGACGGAATTCCGACGGACAAAACTAGTTCGTCGGAATTTCCTCGGAATTTTGTAAAATCCCCCAACGGCTATAATATTTCCTCGGAATTCATCGGTTTTTTCCGAGGAACAGAGTTTTCCTCGGAATTTCCTCGGAATATTCCGACGGACTGTAGTTTCCTCGGAATTCCGTCGGTATATTCCGAGGATTTCATTTTCCGTCGGAATGTCCGTCAGAATATCGCTGTTTTCTTGTAGTGTATATGATTGGCACGTGAACATAAACTTCTCATGACCATAATTAACTTTTAAATTGCTAAATCATCATAATATAAAACCGAGCTAACATAGTTTTATTGTAACCAAATAGTAGGCATGAGATTCTCCGGCCTAAATGTTAGGTTTTTATGCGATAAATAATTTTTTGACCTAAAATATTTTTAAAAATGAGATTAGTTCATTAGTAAACAAATTATGTAATTAACAAAAATGTTTTTTTAAAAATTGTTTAAGGGTCAAATATATTAATTCGATCAATAATATAAATTTTTTTTCATACGATATTTCTTAAATAATTTTCATATAAATTTACCATGCGCAAGACGCAAGTCTTATCCTAGTACGATATGAATATATGACATACATTACAATTTACACACTATTGTTATATTAGAAAAAGATGAAGAAGTATTCAACACATAAAGCCTTATAAAACCATGGTCAAATCTGAGATTTTGGGGGCCTAAAACATTTTTTTTAAGAATTTTTGTTAAATTTTCTTCTTTTTTTCCAATTTAAGAATTTTATATGAAAAAGTTTCCAAAAATTTTATTCATCAAGACCAATGTTTCGTTGGCATGTACTCAGATCCGACCTGCCGAAAGCTGATCAGTGCTAGTAATCAAAAGATTGCTTCATTTTGCAATGATAATTGAATATTACTATAAATGGTTTTTACACTAAAAAGACCTGCCTTAAAAAAACGTCCTAGACATTATTAAAACCGGGAAAATTAAATACGTTTATAAAAGATAACACACTCATAATATTAAATTTCACTTGTCCCGAGAATTTTTGTTTTCCTCTTCATACTAATAATACATTTAAAAAGTGATCACCTAAGAATCTGTGTATTTCCAAGCATCTGGTGATGATCAGACCGCATAGTCCCACACCCTTTTCCACCGTATCCTCCACCAACACCAGTCGGTGCTGACGCCACTCCTCCGCCGTTAACAACCGCATGCTCCTCTAGCGACTGCACCTGTTTCTTGAGAAACTTAACGTAATGGATAGCCTCATCGAGCATCGAAGCAGTATCCATCTTGGTCCCGCCGGGAACAAGCCGTTGAAGAATCCGAATGCGTTCGCTTATCCTCTCCCGCCGATGTCGAGCCGCCACGCTCTGTGGATCTTTAGAGATCCTCACGTTCTTCCTCTTTGGTGGCTTCACAGATTCCGGATCAATATGTATCGGTTGCATCACGGCTATGCGAAAGATCATCTCTCGCATTGCCGCCATGTTAGCGTTGTCGCCGCCTCCTCCACCTCTTTTGTCCGGGAGAGATGATGAAGTGGAAGGTGCATACCGGAAATTTAAACCGGGTTGGTGAGTGATAGTTTGGTCAAGTAGTGGCAGATGAGTATGGTTGGGGTTGAAGAAGAAAGGGTGAGTGTTAGATTCGGAGAGCATCATGATGTTATGGGAATTAGGGTTAGGGTTTGGGTTAGAGAAGTGATCAGGAAGCTTCTCCATTTGCTGCATCATCATGTTCATTAGCATGTCGGAGTTCTCCATTATCTTCTTGTTTTAGTCTGGAATTTATAGGGTTTCTTTTTTTATTTAAGAGATATATGGAGAAGCGGGTGAGGTATGGAGAAAGAAGAAAAAGAATCTGACAAAGCTTGAAATTTTGTGTCTCTGATGAATCACTGAGGAGGTGTGATGATGGAATAGATATGGAGAGTTATGTGTGAAAATGCAAACTGTTACTGCCAATCAGACATTCAGCAATATAACAGGAGTGAAGAATATATATATAGCAGTTTGTGAACCATCCTTATTTACTTAACTTTTTATTACATATAATATAAGATATGTGTAAATTATTATATACATTATACACCCTATGTGACAACAAGGATTGTTTCCTTTTCTTCTATCTTCAGTCTTCACCCTAGCTACTAAACGTTTACACACAAATATGTGTTACTAGATAGCTGTTGGAAAATGTTTCCTTGATATATACTCCAAGCTTCCATATTGAATACTTTCTTTTTTTTAAAGAAAATTGAATATTTATTCTGTGCGTAACATGTTGTTTAACACTATATATATATAATTATAATTAACTTAATCAAGAAAATTGTAATAATCCGTCTCGTGGACTCCAGGCTGGTCTGCAGAGCACCGATCCTAATCCTTTACTTATGAACCCTAAGCTCCTCCAGATAGGTTAACTGGTGACAACTCGTTTTGTGTGAGGGTTGTTAAAGGGTGAAGTCTTGGATCTAAGGAACGCCAAACGCACCAATAATCTACATGTGGAGCTTAGGGTTCACAGGTGAAGGATTAGGATCAGTGCTCTGCATGGCCATTATGACGTCTACGGAACATGTTGTTACAATACCATTTGACATGCAGGTCAATTGGTGACAATTTTTTTTTGTAAGAGGGTTGTTAAAGGTGAGGTTTTGGGTTCGAAGAACGCCAAACGCACCAATAACCTACATGGGAGAGCTTAGAGCGCACATGTGAAGGATTAGGGTTGGTGCTCTGCAGGGTTAGCCTGAGGTCCGTGAGACGGGTTGTTACAATAAAAGTCGATTGGTGACAATTTATTTTGTGGAAGAGTTGTTAAAAGATGAAGTATTGGGTTGGAAGAACGTTAAACTCAACAATAATCTACCTGGAGAAAGCTTATACCTCACATGTAAAGAGTTAGGGTCGGTGCTCTGCAAGCCATTATGGAATCCACGGGACTGGATTTACAGAAATACATACAATATTTACGGTAATGCTTCCATACAATTTTTTTGGCATCAAATCAGTAGGTATAATTATATCTTGACGTACTCTGGTTGGATCAAATCAAATCGATAGTATGTAAGAGATTTTTCTTTTTTCAATAATATGATTTTTTATCAATTTTGAATGTAAATGATGAGAAACAATATATTAAGCTAGGTGAGATTTTAACCTAAAATTAATTGGTAATGAATAAATTGACATATCTATTTTATATAATACTTAACTTTTCTTTCCAATTTTATGCGCGATGTTCCTAATACATCTCTCTAGAAGATGATTTTTTGAGTTTCAATCTCTGAATATTTGGATAAGTGTCTATGGGCCAACCTTGGACTCAGGCCCCCAAATTACGGATGAAACATTCGCCTAGGGCCCCCAAATTACGGATGAAACATTCGCCTAGGACTCTGAATATACGGATGAAACATTCGCCTAGGGCCCCCAAATTTTTTGAAAAAAACTACATAAACATAGGCCCCCAAATTTTTTAAAAAGGCCCCCAAATTTTCTTAAATTTTTTTTTCAATGAAATCATTATTAATATCGCCTAAGGCCCCCAAAATCTGGGGGCCGGCCCTGCTTGGACTCGAAGCTGGAAGGGAGTTAACTATGCAAACTACAAAACCAAACCTACAAACGTGCATTTCTTTTACTATCATTCATATTGACGGTCGACTCACGAAGAAATTTTTCACTTGTTAGTTTGTACAACGGTCCTGATCTTTCCAACGAAATACACTGTCAAAATCGGTGGGATGTCGGACCCACGAGTCTGAACAAGCTCATCAAGGTGCATGAATGATGAAACCGCTCTCACCATTCAGGAAGTCACCGTAAGCTTTCCTATTTCCACAATTACAATTTTTTCTTTGTAAAACTTTTTAAGATAAATTATCTCGGTTCGGAATATTAGATACTTTTAATAATTACTTTTTGAACTACAATGAAAAAAAGAGAGTAGTTCTGTAGTTGTGTCGTCTTTTCCCATTTGTGTTTTTTTTTTAAACTAAAATTTTCCTATTTGTTTATCTTAAACTTTATACTATTATTTTTTGTCTATAATTGTTAAATACCCTACGTTCACATGAAATATGTCAGAAACCAGTGAACCCATCTGCTTCTCCCGGATCTGTTCAGGCGACGGCGAAATATTACCTTGAATTCATATGCTCCTTTTAAACGTATACAAGAAAATCTTTTAAAATTTGGTATGTGAATCCAATGATATTAATTTTATGCGTGAAAAATTGAGATGCGTTGTCTTGCATAAAATAGTTAGTAACTTAGGATGATGTTATAATTTTCTCAAGTATAATTGAAGAAGACGTAAATATTTTAAGTAAATTATTGACATATATATATATATATATATATTATTTTTTTGTTAGAACTTCTTCACATATATATATATATATATATATTTGTCAGAAATCCTCACATATAAAAAGATCAATGCATTCTAAAATCTCTTCGTGATCTTTTGTAAAAGCCTTATTATATAATAGGAGTATATATATTTTTCTGAGAACTTTTGTAAAAGCCGTATAGGAGTGTATATATATTATGAAAGAATGCTGCCTATAATGGACAATAGCTATAATAATCGAATATCAGTTGGCGTCGTGTGTTGGTGGTATATGGCACGCTTATCAAAGCCGATCGGCAGAGGACTTATTGCGATCTTCGTTTCCTTTTTCCTCGAGTTTACGTGATTATAGAGTACAAAAAGTTAACGTGGTCGTAGAGTAATCGTTGCCAAAGAAAACAATAGAATTAATAAATGACTAGTTTTTTTAAAAGGCATAAGTCCAAACCTTACTATCTTCAATCAATATTAGTGTCTGGCTGTATTGTATAACAAAATCACAATTTTTTTTCTTCTCACATACTGGAAAACCACACTTTTTTGTACATTTACTACATTTACGAAGTAACTTCTTTTTTCTGTAAATTATATTAACGCCGAGTTCGTCATCCTCCCTATAATTAGACCAAAATAGACAGACACAGTAAGTTGCTTCGGACTTGGCTTTTACCCTCTTATGTTGACACTGAAACATGTAAGAATTAGAAAACCAACGAAAACGGTGACGTTTCCATGCCCTCACTTTATCAATTTTACAAGAAAAAACCAGCTAGTATTTTCCTTTTTCACCTTTTTACTTCCGCAAAGTCACTGTAAGAATTAAACACTCTCCTTCCAACCGAATCAAAATATCTTAACCAAGATTCGAAGTCTTGCTCGTACTTCTTTTTTCTTTCTTGTCTCTCAGTGAATTTGTTTTTCTTATTTTATTACTGAACCTGGTTTCTGAAAAGTGGCCAGGTCATTCGTCATTACGTTACTGCTTGATAAATGCCGTTAAAATCGAGAGCGATATTTGCTTGGTTCTGACAAGAAAAACTGAGTTCTAGTGCTGTCGAGGTAATTT
The DNA here is from genome assembly GCF_020379485.1 of Brassica napus. Taxonomy (NCBI): domain Eukaryota; kingdom Viridiplantae; phylum Streptophyta; class Magnoliopsida; order Brassicales; family Brassicaceae; genus Brassica; species Brassica napus. The sequence continues at coordinate 21,509,365 of NC_063444.1, read as the reverse complement.
TGCTAAAATATTAAGATTTTTTTTTTTTTTTTGCCAATTTCTGCTTTATTTATCTGACTTTTAATTGGTTAATGACTTAATGTTAATGCTAAAGGTAGGATCATGTAACCGTGAAGTCGTTTCCACGGCTTTATAAGCGTTGGAAGTTGAAACTAGCTTTTTAAGGCCACATTTATCAATCAAAATTTTTACATTCATAAAACGACATACAGTTTATAAAATCACTTTATAGTCCGAGTATTTTTTCTTGTTCTTGTTTTTATTGTTCTAAAGTCAATAAGGATAATTACTACTGTCAAGATAATTTTGCTAAAATATTATGATTCTTTTTCCAGCATTTTCTTATATATTTATTCGTGTAGATATACGGTATAATATATTGCAATGCTTTAATTAATATTAATCATCTTGTTTTTGTTAAAAACCAAATTTATTATCAGACCAGCAGAACATATTGTATGGACAATTTTTTGATAACTATGATAATCAACTGGTAACTTATATACCTGCAGAATAATGAATAATGTTATAAATCATTTCAGATTTTTGTATAGTCAGTGATTCTAAAAATTTATGATGCATATATATATATATAAGATTTAGTAGTTTTACAATATTTATCAACAAAACTTCAATATAAATTGATGAGACAAAACAATATTAGCGTCGATTATTTACAGCCGTTTACGACATAGATCTAAAACACAGTTATGTGAAACCTATTTTCAGAATGAAACTTACAAAGTAGATTTCATAGCAATCTAGGCTGTAATATATTGTAATCACTACTAATCACTACAAACATTCGGATCTTCCAAGCAAATAGCATAAAATTCTAAACTTATTTTAGTAATTGAATAAAAAGATTGGGGTTCGTGACAAAAAAAAGAGAATAAAAAGATTGGGGTAGGTTGCCTCCTAAGGCAAGGTAGTGATACAGCTGTGTTCATGTCCCAACCATCATCTATTCTTGTTGCTCCTTATTAACACCACAATTTACATTACTATCAAATACGATTTCCGACAAAACTTAATATTTAATCGTTAAAATGAATAGTACCCAAGAAACCGCACAAACGTCCCAAGATTACAGCTGATAGTTTCTGATGATTATGAAATCCTTATCTCTACTCGAGCATTACTATAACCTTGATATTAGGTTTTTTTTTTTTTTTTGAACGACAGACCTTGATATTAGGTTTTATAGATCACTTTCTTGTAGTATCTTACAGTTTCTTGGACAAGTGCTCTGTATTCTCCTGACACATTTCTATCTTCTCTCTTTTTTCATTACTTATTATATTGTTCATGTATGAAAAAGATAGATATGAATTAATTCGCATTATCTTTTCTTCAATGCTCTTTTTTAAAGAAAAATAATGTCTCTCCAATCTCTCTTTTTATTCGGATAAATTCTCATGTTCTCTGTGACAGGATAAAGTTCATGAACCCCTCTTTAATTATTGCTATTATTATTATAGTTATGTTATTCTAATTAAATATTTCACTATTTCGGAGGTTTTAATGCTATTTTCTTCAAATTTCTATACAAACCTCTGTAAGAATACTCACCAGCCTCAAACCGTAAGTTCACACATAGAGACGACATCGATTAAGGCCAACTTCATTATATTACTGGATGAATGCAACTAATTTGCAATCAAACAAAGGAAAGAACAAAGAAAAAAAATGGTTAACACTAGATTGAGAGGCAAACAAAAGTCAAAACCTAGAATATGGGAAGCCTCCGTAATCGAAAAGAAAAAACACAATATATATGGAAGAATTAAGACAAACGAATGGGTGATTGTAAAAGAGATGTTTTTATCATTAAAAATAAAAATGTCCCAAATAAGGAAATTGTAACGACCGTGACCCATTGTGGAAAATCTCATTTGTTTTTATTATTTAAAACCCAAAACCCTTCTTTTTATTTTGTCCCACATTGGAAGTTTAGAAAACCTACCTCTCTTCCCTTCTCTTAAATAAGAAACTCTACACTTTCTCTTTATTCTCATCAAGTCAAAGTATTTCTTTGCGTGTGACGAGTTGTTGTTGAATTATTCGACGACCAGTCACTAGTGAATTTTCCGGTGGGATTTCCGGGTGAGCTTACGGCGAGATTTCTGGGCGAGCTTCCGGCGGGATTTCTGGACGAGCTTCCGGCGGATTTTTCTAGTAAGTTTGTCGCCTCCTTACTTCTAGTTACATAAATCTATTTTAGAAAGGTTGTTATTTTAGGAAAGTTTCTACTTTAGGAAAGTTTCTATTTAGAGGAAGTTACTATTTTTAGAAAGGTTCTAGTTTAGGAAAGTTTCCATTTTTAGAAATTTTATTTCCTGAGATTCTGAGCCTAAGCTGTTGATACTCGTGTTGCAGTTGACGTCAGTTGACCATCTTCCGTTGATCATTCCAGCCAGTGACTAAGGCGAGGGTCTATTCCGTAAATCCCGTACCAGTGTAGAATTCTCTCTATCGTAGTTTAGATTTCGAATCATGATCCGTCTGTTTGAATTGAGTATGTTTGAGTCTTGATTGTTAGTTAGTTCATTTATTGTAAACTGGAACTAGGGGTCTAGAGGATTCAACCGTTGATTTGATTGTGTGATGTTAAAAGATGCGATATATATATGTATGTATACATAGTTATGAGTAGGGACTATGTGAGTGGGCGGGGGTCCAGAGATGTCTGGACTAGCGACGCAGCTTTGGTGGGCGGGGGCTCAGAGACGTCTGGGCTAGCGACGCAGATTGTGTGGGGCGTGGGTGCAGAGACGTTTGCATTCGACGCAGCTTTGGAGGGCGGGGGTACAGAGACAGACTGTACTAGCGACGCAGCGTATGTATATATATATCCTTATGAGGAGATGCTGGGTGCATGGACTAGCTATATGCTATCATTGCATTGTTTGTGTTGTGTGATGCTTTAGGCGTCTTGTTTGTTCATGTTAGAGCTAAACTTCCATAGTGGGAGTTCTATTTACTCAAGTCAGTGGTTTGCGTGTTTAGCATCTCATACCTCACGGAGTAACTCCCCTGTTGCTCACCCCCAATCTTCCCATTGCAGGTGAGCTTGCCGAGTAGTTGGATATCTGGACGGTTTGGTGTCTTGGGGATCACATATTTTATTCCGGTTTTACATTCGATTTATTAGACGTATTTTTATAAATCAATTTAAAGATGTAATTCTTTTGTATATATTTTATTAAATGCTTTGGTATTTTATTCGGTTTTGAATAACTCGGTTTGATTCGGTACATTCCGGTAAGTAGCACGCCGGTCTCGAAAGAGGAGGATACGGGTGTTACAGAAATATTATGGGATTAAGAGGAGTAGATCGACCACTGGTCCATTTATTGGATCTTCTATTGTTTTTAGTAGGTTTTTTGGTATTTGGTACATTCTTTTTTTTTTACAAGGTATTTGGTCCATTCTTTGACTCTTATTTTTAACATACATCCATGTCCCTTGTGCTAGATTAAATGTATTTGGTTTATATATTTATATATTCCGGTGCACCACTCAAAACATATGAAAATGTATAATGTCAGATAATATATTTGTTTTTTTTCCTAAACTAAGATTATCTTTGTTTCATTATGCAATATATACGAAATGTATAATGTAAGATAATATCTTTGTTTCATTATGGAAAGCTTAGAAAAATTATCATATAAAATAAATTAGTTTCATAGATTTATTAATATATTAGTAGAGGAGTTTGTCCTATAAATTAAGCAACTAGATTCAAGTCTACGTACCCTACCCAGGAACGGCCTGGATTAAAATTTTGGGCCCTTTTCTTTCAGGTAAAAGAACTAAAATTTTTTTTTGACCCATTTTCTTAAGCTAAAAAACCTCAAAAGATTTCGGGTCCTAATCGGGTGCTTACTTTGCCTATGCCATGGGTCAGGTCTGTACTTACCACATGTTCAATAATTGTTAGTCATTGTAAATGTGCCAAAATGGAATTTACATGCTCCAAAAGTGAGTCCAGATTTAAATTAAAAACTCTTCCGATTTTTCTACGTCTAGAAATGCTTTTATTTAATATTGTGGATCAAAGACAATAACATAAAAGTTGATATGATACATCGTATCAGAAAATCTAAAACAATTATTTGAAAAACAATTTAACCTATTAAAAAATATGATTCGACAAAGACGAGTACAAGAGAAATTCAATAATGAACTCCATACCGAAATTTGGTTGGATGTTGACAATACACTAATATTATGAGAATGATTTTTCCGCGCTTTTAACAATTGAAATGTTTTCATGTATCACAATATACGGCAGTCACCTTCGTTGCCTATTGATATCACTCAAATTACCCAAATGAGTGAATTACTCTCTCAAATAAGAGGTTCGGATGTAGTACTTAGGGATCGAATCCACGGAGACTCTAGGATTATACAATAGATTATGGTCTTGAAATAAATCTACATTAAATGGTTTATAAGTTTTAATGCAGTAAATGGATTTGTGAGCAAGTATATTGCTCGATTCTCGATTGATTTGTTTTGAGGTTCTTAACAGTTGGGAGAAATAGCTAGATTCAGGTATATTCGCAGGTATGATAAGTAAAACTTAATTTGAGTTATCAGGGATTTATTGATATTAATTGTTCTTGAATTCAAACTAAGGTATAATCTATTTGATTGTCTAATCTGGATCTCGGATCTCAACTCTCGTATGTTAATCACGAGAAAGTGTCGATCGATAATTCTTTATGAATATCGATCGATACACCTTTCAAAATATCGATCGACAGGGCAATCGCTGCGTCGATCGATACTTCGTCCAGAAAGCTTTACGGACGGGTTTGATTTGTATTCTCTAACTCACTAGATCGACTCTCGTCCGTATCTAGTCAGTTAGATCATACTAGTTAATTTCAGGTATTGAGTCAAGCAATGGCTTGATCCCAATTAATCCTAAGATCTAAGTTTAAAGGGTGATCAATCCTAAACTTAGCTTTAAGCATAACTAGATGAAAGAATTATATTTCTAAACACCCTAACAATTGTTGTTGTCAGTTTTACATTTATCAACCTATTTGAGAAACCTAAGTCTAACAATAAGGATTACTCAGACATATTCATGGAACACATAGTTATGATGGTCTGAATAATACTTAAATAAAATGAGTAAATAGAGTAAGCAACAAAATAAATGAAAGCAAAGGAGTTCAAGATCTTCTCTGTTTTGCAGTGTTGATCTATCTCTCAAATTCTAAGCTCTCCCCTTTCAATGGTGGCTTCTTGCTTCCTCCAAACCAGGTCTAAAAAGGTCTCTAGGCAAGTCTGCCTCTAAAATGATACAAAACCCTAATAAATAGCCTAACAGGCGGCTAAAGACTTAAAATGTAATTATTGAAACTTTTGTGAAACTTTAATTCTTCTAATTTGTCATTAACTCTCGGGTGGCTTCGTCGTCGATTGATATGAAGAGTTCACCATCGATCGATATTCCTTGGTGACTATCGGTCGATATTCTGACAAATAATCGACCATCCAGCAAAGCTCAGAAAGTCTCCAAATCGCTCCAAATACATCATTTTCTTCCAGTTAGTACATGAACATGTAATTACTCTAAATAGACTCTATATAGTAACAATATATCTTAAAACACTCATAAAGCATGGTTAAAAGTGGGTAAAATCTATGGTCTATCAACTTCCCCAGACTTACTATTTTGCTTGTCCTCAAGCAAAACACAATAGAGCAGTCTCTCTGAGAGAGGTTTGAAAACAGCAGAGACTCTCATGATTTAAAACTTAGAATCATCACCTCTACAATATTGCAATCCATATCCAAAAAGTCCTAATCACAAAAGCACTTTATACCATATCCTAGCTTAGCAACCAAATTCATCTAGCTAGCAACTTAAACAAATCTTATCTGACATTCCCCTCTACCAACCTCATATCTTTGCATAAATAAAAGTGCATGCTTTACCTTGGGAGTATCGATCACATGATGCAAGGATTCTCAAACAAGTATCTGGATCTGCAGGTAAAAGTTAGTTCCTATTTTTTTTCTCTACTAATTTCTCTCTTTAGTCAAAGTCTGCTTATTGCAGGTTCATTGACCAAGATTGGACAGGTTTCCATGAATCAAGCCTTGATGGTGGTTGCCACCAAGTCCTGTTCACTTCTTTTTGACTTATATCCAAGAATTCATATGAATCGAACCTTGATGATTGCCGCCACCAAGTCCCGTTCGAATTCTTTTTGTTGGAATCCTTATGAAGCAAGCCTTAATGGTTGTAGCCACCAAGTCATGTTCGGATTCCACCTAACTGACACCTATTTTATATATTTTTTTTTTTTTTATCTGCTTATAAATCTAAGGTCGAAATAGAGTGAGAAGAGGTGATAAATCTACACAAGGCTTTACCTTCCAGACTTGTTTGAAGAATCCGATCTCATGTATACCAAACCCCAAGACAAGCAGATGTGTCAGGTTTTGAGTTGGAGGTCAGCTTTGGTTCCTTCAAACAATCTCATCAAGTGTGGATAGTTGACAGGTTGATCCACTTTAGTATCTTTAGTACTATGTGCAATAAGAAAATCTAAAATGGTGCTAAAGAGTAGTTAGATAACAAGCAAAAATCTAATAAGATCATTATCCCATTCTTGACTCAATAAAAAAATTTTGTTTGAAAATATGATTTTAAAAATTCATGAATAAACTAATATCAGTTAGTACCTCCCTTAGACTTAAACTTCATTGTCTCCAGTGATATTCAGTCTAAGATTGGTTGGTTAGAAAATAAATAATAACTACTAAGTTAAAGTGTTAGACAGGAGAAAGGAATGTTTGTACCCACCCATCTCGAGTGTCGATCGATATATACAACACTCGATCGATCGACATAAGCGCATCATAGTCGATCGACGTAAGGATCTCGTCGTCGATCGATAGCGCGGAGACAGAAAGATTCTGTGCTAGCTGCATCGTGTCAGTATGTCTAACTCATTAGTATCAGTCAGCTAGGTTAGCTATGTCAGACAATCCAAACACATGCAAGGTCAACACAATAGATAAACTCCAGTCATAACATAGAATAATAAGTTCGAAAGTAAATCCTAATAGTATGAAAGTAAAAGAAAACATAAGTAGATAGGGATAGAAATATGAGGACTAGTCCTCATCAGTGGTGTCGTCGCTGGAGGTGCCTCTGCGCTGGCGTGATGGTCCTGGGCCAGAGTATCGAAAAGCGACATCTCGATACTCTGGCCCAGAGGGCAGTGAGAGCAACGACTACGACGTGCTGGAAATCTCCCTCAGGGCGTGTAGACATGTATGGCATAGGTGGGAATGGCGGGAGTGCGGCCTCAGGCTGATGCGGCTGAGGTCCTCCAGGTCGCTGGACCGTGTAGCGTCGCAGCATGATCGCTTGGGCTCGGAGGAGGCGTGGGTCAGGGCAAAACTGAATGTTGGCAAGGCCATGCTCTAAATCCGTGAGTGTACGAAGTGGCAGCCTCACGAAGTGTGTGCCACTCTCATCCCTGAAGCACCAGTCGCTGTCTCCTTTAAGCCACTTGGTGCTCGTGAGATGCATTGCATCCATATAGACGATCCGGTCATCCATCTCAGCATCGTCTAATGGAACTCCGCAATGTATGAAAATCGGGGTAAGTAGGCTCCCGACCGTCTCCTTCTTCCTTCCCTTTGACTGGAACGGCTTCATCTTGAGCTTGACCAGATGCTCAGCAAAGACGGCTCCAATGTTGGGCCACACGTCGTCTGCGGGCTCCTCGATATCCTCCATGTGAACCAAACTCCTCACCGCGTAATAGGCCAATGTGAGCTCGTGCACCCAAACCATATTAGGTTCCATTTTGCACAACAGAGTGTTAGCAAGGACCTTCATGAAGTAGCGTAGGGTCGGGTGACAGATGTCTGTCTGAAGAGTCTTGGCGGACTCGAAGTAGCCGGTGGCTATGTGCTCCCAAAATGTCGAAATCCCTGCGAATTCGGGTACGATGGCGTGCTGAAGCTCGTTTTCGAACCCGTAGATAGTGCAGAGAGTCGAGAGAGGGACTCTGTAGTGGATACCGTGAATGGAGAAGGTCAAGACACTCTCGTTAGCTCTCTTTGCCCTCTCGTGGGTATAATAGACGTTCACCGTGGCCATGAACTGACGGACTAACTCCGGGTAGAGAACCTGTGGGTTAGTAGCCATGTTCCCCATACCCATCTCCGCGAACAAGTCCTCGAGGTCTGATTTGATGCCCAAAGCCCGGATCACGTCTGGATCGACGAATCGCGTTGGTTCGATGGAGACTTTCAGCCACTCATTGTCGAATATGCTGTCATAGTCATCCCAAGTGTCCTCGATCGCACGGTTTCTACACTTCGAGCTCTTCGCTGCTTTGTGTGTGTCCTCGAAGTGGTCAAAAAGCGGAATAAGTTCGTCTTCGCGCTCGCGTGGCCAAGGGTCCTGGTCGCGAGCCGGTGGTGGTAGCGGAGCTGCGCTACTGCCTCCTACGTCAAACCTCCGCTTCGTCCCCCTTTCATACATCTGCAACCAAAAACCATATGAGCCCGCGTCTGTTCATTTAATATCGATCGATGACGGATGGTCTTCGTCGATCGACATACATTATGTTTTCCGCAACAGTTTTTTTTTTGAATAAAAAAAAATCCTAAATATTGTAAAACTATAAATGGGTTGCCTCCCATTCAGCGTTTATTTTAAGTCCTTAGCTTGACTTGATGTTCGATTTTTCTAATTATCGGGCAGGGGGTCTAAGTTTATAGGCCCAATATTTGGCGGTTTAGCCCAATAGTGTTTTACTCGTTGGCCATCTACCGTGAATTCGTCTCCTTTATTATTTATAAGTGTAATGGCTCCATAAGGATTTACGTTCACGACAGTGAAAGGTCCTGACCAACAAGATCGGAGTTTTCCGGAAAACAACGTCAGCCGAGAGTTATATATCAGCACTTGACCATTTGGTTCAAAGCGTCTGGAAATGATCTTTTTATCATGATATGCTTTCGATTTTTCTTTGTATATCTTTGAACTCTCATTGGCTAAATGTCTTATCTCATCCAGTTCGATGAGTTGTACGAGCCTCCTTTCGACAGTCGGTTTAATATCGAAATTTAATAATTTGATGGCCCAGGCTGCCTTGTGTTCCAGCTCAACCGGTAAGTGACATGATTTTCCATATTGGAGGTGAAATGGGGTGGTTCCTAGAGGAGTTTTGAAGGCAGTCCGGTAAGCCCAGAGTGCATTGTCCAATTTTCTAGACCAATCTTTTCTAGACGTTCCCACAGTGTTTTCTAGGATTTCTTTGATCTGTCGATTTGAGACTTCTACCTGCCCGCTCGTCTGTGGGTGGTAGGGTGTAGCAACTCTATGGTGCACTCCGTTCTTCCGGAGTAGTCCTTCGAAAATTTTGTTGATGAAATGGGATCCACCGTCATTTATGACTACTCGGGGAATTCCAAATCTCGGGAAAATAATGCTTTTAAGAAGCTTGATAACGACGGATACATCGTTCGTTGGGGAAGCTACTGCTTCGACCCATTTTGACACATAATCAACAGCGACTAAGATGTATTTATTCCCGCAGGAAGAAGGGAAAGGACCCATGAAATCTATTCCCCAACAGTCAAATACTTCTACTTCTAGAATAGAATTCTGTTCCATTTCATGTCTTTTACTGATTTTTCCTCTCAGTTTGACATCTGTCGCATTGTGCTATGAATGCATGGGCGTCGCGAAACATGGTTGGCCACCAGAATCCTGCTTGAAGGATTTTTTATACCGTTTTAAAGGTCGCAAAATTCCTAGCATAGTCGGATCCATGGCATTAGAACAAAATGTTCTGTATCTTAGTTTCGGCGACACATCGTCTATACATACCGCCAGAGCAGTGTTTGTAGAGATATGGTTCGTCCCAGTGATATCTCCTAACTTCTCTTAACAACTTCTTCCTTGTATAGCCCCTCAACTCCTCGGGTTCTATGTCGGCAGCTAGAAAGTTCACTATATCAGCATACCAAGGTCTGCTCTTTGAACCTTTTTCGACTGCGTGCACTTCCCGATGCAGATTCTCATCTACAGGGGAATCATGGTCATGGTACAGCTTGTTGCACGCGACATTAATGTTGGGGTCAAAAACGGTTACGACGAAGTTAACATTCAAAACATCCGAAGAAGAAAACGAAAAAACCTTCTTCGACAAATACTTTTTCGAAAAAGATTCTTCCTTACGAAAATCTTTGCGGAGGAAACACGAGACATCGGACAAGAGCTCGAAAAGGGTCGCTACGCAGCGACCGAATGCGTGCTCTGCTTGGTCGCTACGTAGCGACCGAGCTCGAGCCAAAGCTCGGTCGCTACGTAGCAACCAAGCTCGAGCCAAAGCTCGGTCGCTACATAGCGACCGAGCGTCCGTTCTGCTACATAGCGACCGAGCGTTCGTTCCGCTCGGTCGCTACGTAGCGACCGAGATCGAGCCGAAGCTCGGTCGCTACATAGCGACCGAGCTCGAGCCGAAGCTTGGTCGCTACGTAGCGACCGAGCGTTCATTCCGCTCGTTCGCTAGGTAGCGACCGAGCTCGAGCCAAAGTTCGGTCGCTACATAGCAACCGTTCGTTCCGCTCGGTCGCTACGTAGCGACCGAGCTCGAGCCGAAGCTTGGTCGCTACGTAGCGACCGAGCGTTCATTCCGCTCGGTCGCTATGTAGCGACCGAGCTCGAGCCAAAGTTCGGTCGCTACATAGCAATCGAGCTTTTGTTCCGATCGGTCGCTACGTAGCGACCGAGCTCGAGCCGAAGTTCGGTCGCTACATAGCGACCGAGCTCGAGCCGAAGCTCGGTCGCTACATAGCGACCAAGCGTTCGTTCCGTTCGGTCGCTACGTAGCGACCGAGCCCAAGCCGAAGCTCGGTCGCTACGCAGCGACCGAGCGTCCGCTCCGCTCAATCGCTACGTAGCGACCGAGCTCTTCCGAAACATCGATACGACATTAGTCCATGCATTCTCGTCTACCCTTCGATACTATCTCCCAAAGACCGTAGCGAACCCATTTCATGTTTCCCGCCATTCTAAGTCATCGATCAAAATTTACGGTAAAAACCGCGGAAAGTTCGTTCTTTATCGAAAGAAGCCGTAATAAACGCTTCGAGTTAGAAGACGGCCCAAAGGGACCTAAGACATGACTCGAGGCCCAACTTACGATTTCTTAACCAACAGCCCGTAAAGCGCATGAAGGTTTACGCTTGGTTCGCAAGGACAGATAAATGTCAAGGTGACGCGGATAAATACGAAATTTTGAAGATAATTACGAAGATCGGAAAAAATGGAATATCTCCATTTTTATGCTATGGCGGCTTAAGGGCAGAAGAGGAAAAGCGTAAACCAACCTAGGAGCCAATATATAAGGAGTCCTAGGCGAAAGGCATGGAGAGGTCTTTTCTCAGAGCAAACTTAGCACTTAGAGGAATTAGGCATATTTTCGTTTTTGTTATTCGAGCTGCGACTCAACTAGGTTATTGCCGTCTTAGGGTTTTAGAACTAGGAATCTCGCCGACAGCTCTCGTAGCCCAGGCTCTTACCTTGTTGTAACGCTCAAACGCGAATTCGGAATAAGATCTACTTTGCTTTCTTTTCGATTTCTTATACTTTATCATTGTTTTTTTTGTGTTTTGATTGCTTGGCGTGTGGTATTAGCAGATATCTGGGACCTCTGGGAAATTAGAGCTTTCCTAGTTTCCCTATTATACGGAAATCGACAGTGCGAATTTTAGTTCCCACAGTTTGGGGCTAGAAGGAGAGGGATCTACGGATCAATCTAACCCGCAAAAGTCACTCAACGATCAAAACGATATGCAAGACTCGACGTGCGCGAGCGTCGTCTCGTTCAAGGGGGGAGCAACGGTCGATCGAGCCAAACCTCAAAACGATCTCCTTGTTATCGAACTGACGATCCGAGATGTCAACGTCACTAGGGTGCTAATCGACACCGGAAGTTCGGTCGATATCATCTTCAAAGATACTCTCGAGAAAATGGGGATCGATCAATCCGAAATCGTGAAATACCCTAGCCCACTACTGGGACTTTCGGGAGAAACGACCATGGCCTACGGGTCGATTAATCTCACAGTCAAGGCCGGAACAATGACAAGAGTCACAGAGTTTCTAATCGTTGACCGTCCCGCATCTTAAAACGTTATCATGGGAACGCCATGGTTGAACACCATGCATGCCATCCCATCAACGTACCATCTTTGCCTCAAGTTTCCAACCCCTAACGGAGTCGAGGTAATATGAGGAAACCCAAGAGTATCGCAGGTGTGTGTTACGCCGCAGAACAAAAGCGAAAAAGACCAGACCTCGAGACAACTCCTAGAAAAACGGAGAAAAAGATCTCCAACGAGGATTCGCGAAGTCAAGATTCGGTGGAACTCTTCTGGCAGTCTCGTAACATCACGGCCCTAGAGGAAAAACGCGAACCAACTTGCGAACCTGTGGTCACAGTCTGTCTCGACGAAGCATCTCCGGAACGATGCGTCGAGATCGGAGTCAATCTCCGCGAGCCTTTGAGGACAGAGCTCATAACCTGTCTAAAAAAGAACCTCTATACTTTCGCATGGGCCGCGGAAGATATGCCAGGGATCGACATTAACATAACGTGTCACGAATTAAATATCGATCCAACCTTCAAACCCGTCAAACAAAAAAGGCGGAAGCTAGGACCTGAACGGGCTTCCGCGGTAAACGATGAGGTCGAAAAATTGCTTAGAGTCGGGTCATTAACGGAAGTGAGGTATCCAGACTGGCTCGCTAACCCTGTAGTAGTCAAAAAAAAAAAACGGAAAATTGCGAGTTTGCGTGGATTTTACCGACCTAAACAAGGTCTGTCCAAAAGATAGTTTCCCTCTGCCACATATTGATCGATTAGTAGAAGCAACGGCGGGTAACGAACTTCTGTCTTTCATGGACGCCTTCTCAAGTTACAATCAAATTATGATGAACCCTGACGATCGCGAGAAGACTGCGTTCATTACCGATCGCGGAACTTATTGCTACAAGGTAATGCCCTTCGGCCTCAAAAACGCTGGGCAACTTACCAACGACTCGTGAACCGTATGTTCTTCAAACAACTCGGTAAAATGATGGAAGTTTATATCGACGACATGCTCATCAAATCCCCCCAAGCAAAGGATCACGTTTCACATCTCGAGGAATGTTTGGCGCAGCTAAATTCTCAAGCCAAGCTCGGTCGCTACGTAGCGACCGAGCGTCCGTCTCACTTGGTCGCTACGTTCGCTACGTAGCGACCGAGCGTCCATCCCGCTCGGTCGCTACGTAGCGACCGAGCTCGAGCCAAGCTCGGTCGTCACGTAGCGCTCAAGCTAAGATCGGTCACAACGTAGCGACCGAGTTCGGTCGCGACGTAGTGACCAAGCGTCCGTCCCGCTCGGCCGCTACGTAGCGACCGAGCGTCTGTCCCCCTCGGTCGCTAAGTAGCAAACGAGCGTGCGTTCCGTTCGGTCACTACGCAGCGACCGAGCGTCCGTCCCGCTCGGTCGCTACGTAGCGACCGAGATCAAGCCAAGTTTGGTCGCTACGTAACGCTCAAGCCAAGCTTGGTCGCAACGTAGCGACCGAGCTCGAGCCATGCTCGGTCGCTACGTAACGCTCAAGCCAAGCTTGGTCGCAACGTAGCGACAGAGCTCGAGCCAAGCTCGGTCGCTACGTAGCGACCGAGCTCGAGCCAAGCTCGGTCGCTACGTAGCGAACGAGCGTGCGTTCCGTTCGGTCGCTACGTAGCGACCGAGCTCTTCCGAAACATTGAACCCATTTCATGTTTTCCGCCATTCGAAGTCATCATTCAAACTTTACGATAAAAACCGCGGAAAGTTCGTTTTTATCGAAAGAAGTCGTAATAAACGCTTCAAGTCGAAAGACAGCCCAAAGGGACCTAAGGCATGACTCGAAGCCCACCTTACGATTTCATGATTTCCGCATATATTTGGTCACTTGCCGTTGGCTCTCACAGAGATCCGGGACCTCTGGGAAATTAGGGTTTTCCTAGTTTCCTAATTTAAACGTAAATCGACAGTGCGAATTTCGGTTCCCACTGTTTGGCGCTAGAAGGAGGGGGGGGGTACGGATTACTCTAACTCATAGCCGCAAAACGCTTGATCAAAACAATGTCTGGAAATACGAAAGAGAAAACTACAGTTCACAACAACGCTGGTAAGAAAACTCTAGCCGCCACTCCGCCTATGGCCAACGCCTATGCAAACGCCACAATTCTTGAGAAATTCGAAAACCTTGCTGCGACTTTTCGCCACAGGAAGTGCAATGAAACGAGCTCGTGATTTCTCTTTTTAAACATAAAGGGAAACGATAAATCTTATCAAACCCCGAAAGTTTGGCTCATTACCGAACAAAAGAAATCTCAATGCATAAGGGTTTTACCAAAACACGTTTTCCGAAAATATTTTGGAATGGTAAAACTTGTTCTCCCAAAAACCGCAGAAAACCCCTAGGTTAATCGCGGAAAAATGAAGTACAACAAATCGATTACTCAGCTAAGTCGCTACGTAGCGACCGAGCAAGCACACGGATCGGTTGCTACGTAGCGACCAAGCTCAAGCCACCGAGCACGCACACAGCTCGGTCACGACGTAACGACCGAGCTCCAGCAAAGCTCGGTCGCTACGTAGTGACCGAGCACGCACACAGCTCGGTCGCTACGTAGCGACCGAGCTCAAGCCAACTCTCCACTCGCTACATAGCGACCTTTCAGGCCTAAAAAGGGCCCTCCTTTGCGTTCTCTTTTGAATCCTCATCGTAACGCTTTTTGTTTCGTCTCAATCGGAGTTTCCGTTGAGATTTTACGACGAAAACAAGATTGACTCTTCTTGGCTTGCTTCCACTCGCTACGTAGCGACCTGTCAGACCTCCACTCACTACATAGCGGCCTGTCAGGCCTCAGAAAAGTCCTCTTTTGCGTTCTCTTTTGAATCCTCATCGAAACGCTTTTCGTTTTTTCTCAATCGGAGTTTCCGTTGGGATTTTATGTCGAAAACAAGAAGAACTCTTCTTGGCTTACTTCTACTCGCTACATAGCGACCTGTCAGACCTCCAGCTCGCTACATAGCGACCTGTCAGGCCTCAAAAAGCTCCCCCTTTGTGTTCTCTTTTGAATCCCGATCGAAACGCTTTTCGTTTCGTCTCAATCGGAGTTTCCGTTGAGATTTTACGACGAAAACAAGTAAGACTCGTCTAAACTCCTTCGCTTGCTCCTACTCGCCCTTACCTCCATCTTTGTGTTCTCCTTCAAATCTCGATCGAAACGTCTCTTGTTTTGTCTCGATTGGAGTTACCATTGAAACTTTACGATAAAAGAAAAAACCCGCAAAGACTAGTTTTCTCGCGTGGATTCAGATTAATCGTATAATACGCGTCGTCTTCAAACCTACTCGGACTGTCGATCATTCTATTCCTCGAGAAAAAGGGATGGAGTAGGTGCGTATACTATACTCGTATACTTCCATACTTCAAAAACATATTCAAACAATGCGATGTCTCGTCAAGATCAAGAAAACGCTTTCGACAAGAAAACGCTTTCGATAAAGCAAACTCTCGTAGAAATATGTGGAAAAATATTCATACAATGCGATGTCTCGTCAAGATCATCCTAAAAGCAAACGACAATCTGAGATTCGTCTAAACGATAGGAACTGATCCAAACCATGTTGGAAAAATTCTCAAAGACTATACAACATCTATCATCGCAATCATTCATTTAGAAAACCTCTGCCAAACTTCAGAATGAAAGTCGATGATTTTCTGAAGTCATAAAGATCTTTTCCGATTTGATAAAACGAGTTTCGTATAAGAATCATTATACGAGAATCTTTAGGCATCAAAGCATCACCCTCATTTTCCGTTGAACCAACCGATTCATGGAAAAACATCAAAAACATTTGCGACAAAGCAAAATCAAGAACAAAAGTAACAGAAAATACGACAAAGAGAACACGTCCTCCCCGCTCGTCGACTAAGTCTATCACTTTTTAACTGATTCATTCAAGTAACCTGCATAAACGTTTCGCGACTAGATCTCAATGAAATAACCTTTGGTAAAACTCCATGAGTGACTCAGAGAAACTTTCAACGAAGAATAAAAACAAAAGCGAAAACGTTTCTCAAAAATCTGCGGAAACATCGTTATTTTGACATCTCCATATGTCGCGTCAATTTAATAAATTCGTAAAAACCGGTCGCCCGTTACTTACGCAAAAAATCCTTCGTATAATCAGATCATGTCATACGAAGTAACTTTCGAAAGTAAAAGTAACAGGTTTTACGAAAAAGTACTTTCCTTATAGCAAAAAACCAAGCTTTATGATCCGACATTGGACGACCAATATAAACTTTACTTCCTCGCACCACGATCTGAAAGGTCTCATTCTTTAGCCCAGCGACTCACTGGCATCCGCTCTCATTCCGCTTGGTCACGTCCGAGCAGGAAATCACCCCGCAACTGACTCCGCACGGGCTCTGTATCGAGCTTCTTAGGCTTTATCTCCCTCGGAAACAAAGGAAACAACTTCCATACGAATAAAGGAAACATTATACGAAACTTTCATCGTATAAATTAACCCTAAAGTGGAAAAACGTTTTCTACCACCATGGGCATACTTGGCCTATCAATCTCGATAAACGCCATTCGTTACTCGCCCAATTACGCCTTTCCTTCGAAGCCAAACTAGGTTACAGCATCCCCTTTAAGGAAGATTCTAACCGACTTGACTTTATTGACAGCACGAAAGTGTCATGGTCTAATCCATTGGCAACAACGTCCTTGGCTATAAAGCTGAGCACAGCCTTCATGCAAAGCCAAAACAATTGAGCGACCACCGCTCCAATAACTTGACGGCTAAACGGTAATCCGGAATTTGTCTTGAAACGCCAAGTAACGATTACACAAACAATTATCGTACCACCCAAAAAAGGGAATCATATGGTAAATTCGTCATAACAAAACTCAGTCCTAACAGCCAAACAGTTAACGGAAAGGTTCCACTCGTCAAAAATCGACCAAGTTCCATATACTACGATTCACTTTAAGCCCGCTGTGTTTTGTTCATAAAATGCGGCATGTAAGGAAAACTCGTAACAGAGCTCCTATAGCTATACAGAACATCCTCAAATAGACACGAAAGAAATCTCGGAAGGCCAACACCACACAAAGCACGGTATAGGAGGATGCCTCTTTCCGGGGACAAATTTACGCGACTCCTTGGTCCTAACTCCTCGATCGCAAATCAAATCCAAACAGGAACAACAATTCTGGCTGCGAACATCCGTAGTCAAACCAGAATGTTTCCCAAACACAGGGCTAAGATTAATCCCTTGCAACATCGCGAAACATCTTCAAGCCCGTGAACATTTCAAGCACGAAACGCGGCATAAGAAAGAATAACAAATCTTCAGCATCGCGAGATGTCGCAGACGCCTGAAGATTCGTTCTTCGACTAAATTTCCTTCCTCGATAAAAACACTTTCTTGGAAGACCAGTTCGTCACACGCACTAACATCTTCTCAAAACATATCCTTCACGAAGACTCGAAACGGTAATTTTAATCATTAAGTTTGTTGCTGATCACAACAAACTCTTAACGTCCTAAACAGACTTAGCCATCTCGTAGAGATGACTCTCGTACATCCGACACAAGGATAATAGCGCTATAAAAGAAACCCAAAATTTTTGGTCAGCACTTCCAGGAGGCTTAAAAATTGTCCTTGGAGAGATGCCCGGTTCCAACCATACAAGTCGTATAAGCCGAGAACCTATCGCGGACTTTAAATCGGTATGGAATCAGGATGAAACTGAAACGGGATACGTAAGTCGAATTAGTCATCGCACCCTCTAAAACCAGGAGTAACCTAGGTCTTTCCCTAAACCCATCGCACTGGTCTCTAACATCTCTAGGCATAATATCATGAAGCTTGATACGAGATCCCAAAATTTGTCTCTTTGCCAATATTCAAGCGTCTTCAGACACCCCGCAAGTTTACACACTACGGAAAACTCTCGAAACATATCACGGATATAGCAGTTCACACAGAGTTAGATTCCGAGATGACAACTCGTAGTCTTCCTTCTACACCCATATAAAATGCCATCGACAACAACACGCCTGACAACCTCTACATAAAAACCAGACCGTAAAGGTCTCGCTGGAAAACTAGTCATACAAACCTTAACACCAAGACGAACTACGAATGGCTTGATCCCTTCAACAAGGGTACGTCGGCAGCCGTCATAAGGCGCAGCCCCAATCTTATCGCGTTCTACTTTTAGAAGAGCAAGACCACTTACCACGGACCTTTTCGACCATAAATTCCGCCTAACTCACCTAACTTGCCTAACTTGCCAAGCCACTCGCTAGAACCTCACGCTAGAAGCTCATGGTTCTAACAAGCTGGGGGGGGGGGGGGGGGCTAACTGTTGGGGTCAAAATAGGTCACGACGGAATCAATGTCTGAAAGTCCGTAAAAATCGGCATGAACGTTTTTACGAAAAATAAATCTTCGGAAAAGATTTATTCTTACGAAGAGCCCTACGGAAGAAACACGAGACATCGGAGAAAAGCCCGAAAAAGGTTGCACGATCGCTACGTAGCGACCGAGCACACGTCCCGCTCGGTCGCTACGTAACGACCGAGCTCGAGCCAAGCTCGGTCGCTACGTAGCAACTGAGCGTCCGTCCCGCCCGGTCGCTACTTAGCGACCGAGTTCGAACCAAGCTCGGTCACTACGTAGCGACCGAGCTCGAGCTAAGCTCGGTCGCTACGTAGCGACCGAGCGTCCGTCCCGCTCGGTCGCTACGTAGTGACCGAGCTCGAGCCAAGCTCGGTCGCTACGTAGCGACTGAGCGTCCGTCCCGCTCGGTCGCTACGTGGCGCTCAAGCCAAGCTCGGTCGCTCGGTCGCTATGCAGCGACCGAGCGTCCGTCCCGCTCGGTCGCTACGTAGCGCTCAAGCCAAGCTCGGTCGCTACGTAGCGCTTAAGCCAAGCTCGGTCGCTACGTAGTGACCAAGCGTTCGTCCCGCTCGGTCGCTACGTAGCGAACGAGCGTGCGTTCCGTTCGGTCGCTACGTAGCGACCGAGCTTTTACAAAACATCGATACGACATGAATCCATGCATTCTTGTCTACCCTTCGATGATGTCTCCTGAAGACCGTAGCCATTTCATGTTTTCCGCCATTCGAAGTCATCATTCAAACTTTAGGATAAAAACCGCAGAAAGTTCATTTTTATCGAAAGAAGTCGTAATAAACGCTTCAAGTCGAAAGACGGCCCAAAGGGACCTAAGGCATGACTCGAAGCCCACCTTACGATTTCTTAACCAGCAGCCCGTAAACCGTGGGACGGTTTACGCTTGGTTTGCAAGGAAAGATAAATGTCAAGTTTCCGCAGATAAATACGAAATTTTGAAGATAATTACGAAGATCGGGAAAAATGGAATATCTCCATTTTTATGCTATGACGGCTTAAGGGAAGAAGGGGAAAAGCGTAAACCGACCTAGGAGCGAGTATATAAGGAGTCCTAGGCGAGAGGCATGAGGGACAACTTTTTAGACTCAGAACTCTCGGCACGTAGAAACTCTGAGGCATTATTCTCGACATGCTCCGTTTCCATGACTGGCACCCGATTACCAGACGAACGTGCACAAGCAGTTCGATCTCTTGGTTCACTCTTGAACTACATTCGGCTTGATCCTCGAGCTGCGAGTCAACTAGGTTTGAGCTTTTAGGCCGCTAGAACTAGGTAACTCGCTGACAGCTTTTGCGGCCAAAGCTTTTATGATCTCTTGTAATGATCGTAACGCTCTCTCGCGGACTCGAAATAAGATCTACTATTTTCTCTAAACTCGTTTGTTATCTTTTCATGATTTCTGCATATATTTGGTCACTTGCCGTTGGCTCTCACAGAGATCCGGGACCTCTGGGAAATTAGAGTTTTTCTAGTTTCCTAATTTAAACGTAAATCGACAGTGCGAATTTCGGTTCCCACAAGCTACATCACGTTTTCCTGTGTTGTTGATCTCTATTGTGCTCAAAATTAGGTGTTTTCCGCTTCTTAGTAACACGGCATTAACCTGATGTTTCGGGTTTGCGTGAGTCCGCCCAGGGAGACGTCCTGCCTCTCTTTTGATGGCGGTTGCGTTTTCCTCGACTTGGCCGTCCAGTCTCTTAATGTGTTCACTTAAAGCATCAAACTTCCTCATTAGCTCACTGTACATTATGTCTATCTTTCCATTCAGGTAAGTGGCCAATTTGCGATTTTCCGTGAAAGCTTGGTTTAGCCTAAACTTCGCTCTGCCTCAGCGAAGTTATCGGGGTTAGGGATAGGGTACTTATTTTTCGAGTTTGGATATCTACGAAATCTACTTGTTGTTCTAATTCAGATAGCATCGTAATTTTGGATAAAGTTATCGGGGTTAGGGATAGGGTACTTATTTTTCGAGTTTGGATATCTACGAAATCTACTAGTTGTTCTAATTCAGATAGGGTGTCATCGTCAATTTGGTAAATCCCAAATTGGTTATGTCCCTCAAGAGCGGAATGAAAAGAATCCAGAGATTCTTTGATTTTGGCTAAAGGTTACCCATCAATTGAGTCAACTCTCCTTCCTCACTCTACGTCCATCATTTCGTAAGATCTACCCGTAGCTACATTCTTGATCAGACGCCTTGCCTCTTCAGGGTTTCTGGTACTGAAGCTCCCTTCACTGACTGTGTCAAGCGTGATTTGGTAATGAAAGTTAATACCTCCGTAAAAGGTCTTAATGAGTTGTGGCTCTGAATAACAATGATGGTGACATTCAAGTTAGTAGCTCTTGAATCTCTCCCATGTGTTTTTGAATGATTCCCGTGAACCTTGACAGAAAGTGGAGATTTTCTTCATGACATCCCAGTAGTGCGTCTCATCGAAGAATTGATTGATGAAAGTACTCCTTATATCTCCTTCCAACAGGTCAACGATCCTGTTGGTAGTTGGTCTAGCCATTTTCTGGCGTCTCCTTCTAGGGAGAATGAAAAGAGTTTACAATGATTGTATTCGTCATCCATCATATCTTCTAGATACTCGATGTGATTGTGTGGATGCTGTGAGATGGTCCCACGGAAAGGGTTTTGACGTACTATGAATAAGTATTCGAGGCTAACCCCGGATTTCTTGGTATCATCTTTTGGTAGTTTAATGGCGGAACTATTGGAATAGGTCCTGCCAGGGTTTAAGTAGTCTTGCAAAGAAAATTTCCATTCATGATCTCTTTTTGAGATCGAATTAATTTGAACAAGGATTGCAGTCCCCTGTTCATTTATAATTTAGTTATTTTTGTTGCGTAGTTGACCTTTAGGTTCTCCTAGGACTACTCCCTTATTAGTATTATAGGTAAGAGAAAACTTACCTGCTTTCGGCGGGGTGTCGTCAATCGATGTTTGATGTGCGGTGTCGATCGATATTTATGTCGACTCATCGGTCGATGTTATTGCTATGTCGTCGATCGATGCCCAGCCGAAATCCATGTCCTCCATCTTGAAGTTCTTGTGCCAGCAAAAAATGAGAGAAAACTTTTAGCAAATTTAGTAACAAAATCTAGATTAAATCCTAAACTTAATCTAATGGTAATAAGAAAGAGTCTCCGGCAAAGGCGCCAAATTTGAAATCACTCAAATTACCCTAAGGAGTGAATTACTCTCTCAAATAAGAGGTTCGGATGTAGTACTTAGGGATCGAATCCACATAGACTCTAGGATTACACAATAGATTATGGTCTTGAAATAAATCAAGATTAAATGGTTTATAAGTTTTAAAGCAGTAAATGGATTGTTGAGCAAGTATATTGCTCGATTGAATTGTTCTGAGGTTGTTAACAATTGGGAGAAATAGCTAGATTCAGGTATATTCGCAGGTATGATAAGTAAAACTTACTTTGAGTTATTAGGGATTTATTGATATTAATTGTTCTAGAATTCAAACTAAGGTATAATCTATTTGATTGTCTAATTTGGATCTCGGAACTCCACTCTCGTATGTTAATCACGAGAAAGTGTCGATCGATAATTCTTTATGAATATCGATCGATACACCTTTCAAAATATCGATCGACAGGGCTATCGCTGCATTGATCGATACTTCTTCCAGAAAGCTTTACGGACGGGTTTGATTTGTATTCTCTAACTCACTAGATCGACTCTCGTCCGTATCTAGTCAGTTAGATCATACTAGTTAATTTCAGGTATTGAGTCAAGCAATGGCTTGATCCCAATTAATCCTAAGATCTAAGTTTAAAGGGTGATTAATCCTAAACTTAGCTTTAAGCATAACTAGATGAAAGAATTATATTTCTAAACACCCTAACAATTTCTATTTTATTTGATATCTACATGTCCATGCCGGTAAAAAAAAAGAGAATTTCTTATTTATATCTAATTCAATTTGCTGTTGTCAGTTTTACATTTATCAACCTATTTGAGAAACCTAAATCTAACAATAAGGATTACTCAGACATATTCATGAAACACATAGTTATGATGGTCTGAATAATACTTAAATAAAATGAGTAAATAGAGTAAGCAACAAAATAAATAAAAGCAAGAGAGTTCAAGATCTTCTCTGTTTTGCAGTGTTGATCTATCTCTCAAATTCTATGCTCTCCCCTTTCAATGGTGGCTTCTTGATTCCTCCAAACTAGGTCTAAAAAGGTCTCTAGGCAAGTCTGCCTCTAAAATGATACAAAACCCTAATAAATAGCCTAACAGGCGGCCAGAGACTTAAAATGTAATTATTGAAACTTTTGTGAAACTTTAATTCTTGTAATTTGTCATTAACATTCGGGTGGCTTCGTCGTCGATCGATATGAAGAGTTCACCATCGATTGATATTCCTTGGTGACTATTAGTCGATATTCTGACAAATAATCGACCATCCAGCAAAGCTTAGAAAGTCTCCAAATCACTCCAAATACATCATTTTCCAGTTAGTACATGAACCTGTAATTACTCTAAATAGACTCTATATAATAATAATATATCTTAAAACACTCATAAACCATAGTTAAAAATGGGTAAAATCCATGGTCTATCACCTATACAATAAAAAAATCAGATAAAAATAGATTCTTTTCTTTGGTTTAAGATCACTTTCGAAAAGTTTTCTCTAGAACCTGTCGAACAATCTGCGATAACCATTACAACTAAAATTGAAATAAAACGACTATATCTCTAATTACAAAAATCGGCAGAAAACAAAAATATCGTAGGAAACTTAAAAAAAACTACCATAATGAAACTATAATAGTAGAAAAAAGGTTCTAGCGCCGGTACTAAAAAAACACCAACACGAACATACAACTTTTTTTTTTCTCCTGTGACTGCTGCAAAGCCTAACAAAATTGGGTACATACTCATCCAATTCTCATTATAATACTTTTGACATAATAGTAGATTAATTTAAAAATACAAATAAAGGAATTCACAGACCCTTTAAATAGTAATTAATATTCGTTAGAAAAAAAAACCATGTATAGCAGTAAAAATTAACTAATCAACACAATAATAAGGCTAGAATCTTTCTAGGGCTTGACAACTCAGCATTTTAGAGACATACCGGAGTGACATGTCATTAGGTGAAAAAACTTGAAGAACCAATAAAATCATTTGTTTCTACACGTCATTTTTCTACTGCATGTTTATTCTTCTTTCCCGTTAACCATTGTCGGTCGATATAGTTTTAGGTTACGGCTCGCGAGAAAAGTGATAGAGATTTAACTCCAAATCGAAGTCCTGATTTGAGATTCTTCTTCGTCTGTATATCACGAATCTCTAGCCATAGCCCATATTTTTCTTCGTCTGTCTCTCAGTGTAATGTTCTGCGAGAAATTCGAGTCTCAGATGTGATCTGTCGGCGTCTATGGATGGTGTTGATTTGATTAGGGTTTTGTTGGAATTTATCTCTGCTCTACGCCTGCGACGACCAGGTTAATTTGGGTTTATGTCAATGTGCTTTCAAACAACTGCTATGTGGGCTTATATCAATCAATAGGTAGATTTTAGTTGAAACTCTTTTGGTATCTGTGAAAATCTGTAAAAGTTTGATCTAAAGCTCTGATCTTTGTTTGATAAACTGATTATATTGTCAAGTTCACCAATGTGACTGTTTCTGCCACCAGTACTTGTTGGATCCGAAAGTTGCTTGAAGTATATTGCTCCTTCCCTGTACAAGACTGCAATCACAGTGGCTCATACATTGATCTCTACGGTTACTACATATCTACTTTCCACCTCGGAAGAGACTCCCATTTTCAAAGATTGGGTAGTACTTTCATCTATTATGGCATTCCATGTGGTATAAAGATACAACTGATATGTTTTTGTTTTTGTAAGAACAGATCAATGGTTTGCAAACCCTGTACCGCCCACAAGATTGCGTCTGTCCTATGGTTTTTACTCGAGGAAGGTATACAAATATAAATTTCTAAACACTATTGTTTTGTCTTTTAATGTATTGAGTTGATTTTTATTTTATTGTTAGGACCAAAACTGACATAAAAAGTGAAATATGCATTGATGAGATAATAAGCCATCGATACAGTGGGATATCAGAAACAGTATTTACTGGATCTTTGCAAATTTCTAAAACTGGCGATGGTGTAGTTCGCTTGATGGAAGGAAATACATAAATAAGAGCTTAATGTTTCTTGGTAATGTCATCAATAAGCCAAGTGAAAGTTCAAAGCTAAGGTACTTTCTTACCCTTAAATTTGATTAGAAGTAACAAGAATACAGCTCAGCTCATTTTTGACATTCTTAATTATAGGGCACATATTCCGAATTGAGATAGTAAGCCCACTCGAAGTCTTCAGCTTGCGCTTGGTGGTAATTAATGCGATGACTTGCATTATATGCACTATGGTAACAGTGATAGCCTATGGATTTGACTCATTTTCATCCATAGTTTATAGGTGTTTTTACTAATAATTATTATATTATAGAGTCTATTTATTATATTTATAAGATCAGGAGTATTTTGGAGATAAGTGATGATTTTAGAGCATTTTGGAGATATTTGGAGCAAGCACCTGAGATGACTATCGAGCTCGACCATCGGTCGATATCGGAGAGAAAGAATCGATCGATACGCATGTTTTGGTATCGATCGACATCGAAGCGCGTAGAAAACCCGTTTGGTCACAGCCGACTTGAAGCCCAAGACTTCACCATTTTACAAGATTACCCCTGACGAGTTTTACCTTAATTATATAAGTTTTGCCGCCATGTTAGAGGCAAAGTGTGCTTTTATTGTTTTACTATTTTCACAGCAAATTTTTTAGGATTTTGATAGATTGGAGAGAAGATCCAAAGTTATAATTTGTGATTGGAACTCCATTAATATCTATTTACTATTCTAATGAAGTTTTCATACTAAACTGCTGCTATGAATTGCTTAGCCATGTCTGAGTAGTTCCATTGTTAGATTTTAGGGTTTAAATAGGTTAGGAGGGATTAGCCCCAACTATAGATTGCTGAGTTGTGATAATCATCTTTCGGATTGTTCATTAACGCATGTGTCTAGATTAGCTACCTAGAACATGCCCTTGGATTGATTGATAAAAGCGAGAGCTTTATTCTCATCCTGAAAACATTCTAATTGAACTATGTTTCTTGCTATGAGCAAGGCGAGAGATGATCTAGTGAGTTTAGTAAGCCATTATTCAACCTCGGCATAAAGCTTGACTAGAGCGCGTCGATCGATATCACACTTGAATAATCGATCGACGGTGCAAAAGGTGTATCTATCGATATTCCTATAGGATTATCGATCGACACTTTCTATTGATCAAAATATGAAAGTTGAGATCATTAGATCTAGTTAATAGACAAGTCAATACATGCGAGAGCTGATTGACTTGTTGATCAAAGTAGTTGAGCTTTACATTATCATGCATGCAACTCATTAGGCATCTGTAGGATTATAATTCCAATTTTCCTGAATAAAAACTCTAAGTCTAGCTATTTCGTTTTTAGGCACCAAAACCTAAACCAAGCTATTGAACAAACTCTTGTTCAATATAAAACTGCAATTTACATTTGAAAACTCTAAAACCATCTTCCTTAACAAATCATATTAGATTTCTTAGGTTCTCTAGCTCCCTGTGAATTCGATCCCTAAGTACTGCAACTCGATCTCTTATTTGAGAGAGTATAAATCACTCCTTATGGTAATTTGAGTGGTATCAAATTTGGCGCCATTGCCTGGGAGCTTTGTTCGCCTATTTGTCTAATTTTTGTGAAGTTTCTGACATAAAATTTTTTTTTCTTGGATTTTCAGGTACATGCCCAGCAGTACCAGAAGCAACAAGGTAACTCAACTGCTATTCTCACCAGATCTTGCAAGTTTGGAATGTTCGATCCGCAAGGAAGCGCGCTCCTCATCGACCGACAACAACACTCGTGTGTCGCTCGATTCTGCTCAACCACCGTCGACACAGACACCAGTCCCGTCGACCGATACTCGCTCACCACTATCGACCGACAACACTCACCTTCCGTCGACCGATATCTTTCATCCGACATCGATCGACATTCCATCCTGGACATCGATCGATACTGAGCAGCGAGACATGGTTGCGCCTTTGATACTTATACGCGATAACAATGGAGACCTGCATGACCAGGAGGGTCATCTGCATAATGCAGCAGGTCAGAGGATATATGCTCAGGGGGCTGAAATCCCTGAGCCTGATGCTACTGCTACAGGTACTACTTTACCTTTAGATGAGGCTGCGCAAC
This sequence comes from Brassica napus, assembly GCF_020379485.1. Lineage (NCBI taxonomy): Eukaryota > Viridiplantae > Streptophyta > Magnoliopsida > Brassicales > Brassicaceae > Brassica > Brassica napus. The sequence goes on along the minus strand of NC_063444.1, from coordinate 21,482,515 downwards.
CCAAAACGTTGGCTGACTACAACCGTTCAGATCGATACTACACCAACAAATCAGCCATCCTTCCTCCCACTATTGAGAGGGATTTTGAGTCGAAAGCGCAGTACTACACGCTTGTGGGACAGCTACCCTACCATGGATTATCCCACAAGCATCCTATGGACCATCTGGAGAGGTTCGAGGATCTGATTTCTGCTATTAGAGTCGAGGGAGTCTCTGAGGACTACCTGTTATGCAAGCTCTTCAGGTATTCACTTGCTGGAGAAGCTCTGCATTGGCTCAAGCTGTTACAACCAGGATCTCTTAAATCCTGGAGCGACATCAAGAATGCATTCTTATGCAATTTCTTTGATGAAGCGCGCGCTGAAGACTTGAGGAGCAAGATTGCTACATTCACTCAGGAGCCTGCAAAATCATTCAGAGGCTCTTGGATCAGATTCAAGTCTTACCAGAGAGACTGTCCACACCACAGATTCAATGAAGTACAACTGCTCAGTACTTTCTACAGAGGCATTGCGGTGCAGTACCAGATGGCTCTTGATGCTTCCAGCAATGGAAACTTCAACACCAGGAATCCAGAGGAGGCAGTCAAGGTTATTGAAAACCTAGCATCCAGCAACAGCACCAAGAACATTGATTTTGAGAGGAAAAGATCTGCCACCATCCTTGGGAATGATCAGATGGATGAGGTGAAGGCAAAACTGGACAGTGTTCACAAGCTTCTCAGGAAACAAGTTAGCTATGTTGAAGATGCAGAAGCAGTAGAGGGTAAAGCAGAGGAAGAGGAGGTGAACTACATTGGTGGAACTGGATTCCAAGGTTCTGGAAACCAGGGTGGAAACAGAAACTCTTATGGAAATAGGAGTAATTTCAACCAAAATTCACAGTACCAGAAACCCTACAACAACAACTACAACAACAACATGAATTATGGAAGTTCCTACTACCAGAAGCCACTGCCGCCTACTCAAAAGAGCAAGATTGAAGAGATGCTCGATAGGGTTCTTGAGGCACAACAACGAATGACAGTGGACTTCAATGGGAAGATAGATTCTGTCTACACCAACCTGAACACAAAGTTTGAGACTTTGAGCACTCATGTGAAGAAGATGGAGATGCAGGTTGTGTAGACAGAATAGGCTGTTAAGAGGCAGGAAGCCTCAACAAGAGGAGTAGGGGATGATGTGATGAAACACCACTTAATGCCATCATTGAGGATGACTTTTGGCAAGTGGTGAAGGAAGAGAAGCTCCGAGAAGGAGATTTCGAGTTAGAAAGTTTGATGAGTTTCGGCGGATCGCAATGGTGTTGATCGACGCCAGACCTCAAACATCGATCGACATAGACAAGTCCAAATCGATCGACAGGAACTCTAAAGCATCGATCGATGACGCCTACAAAGTCAACCGCGTCTTGCAATGCTGTGAAGATTCTAACTCACGAGGAGTTCGCTGCAAAACACCCACATCCGCCCAGCCCTGTTAACATCTGAATCGATCGACATGCCAACAACAACATTGATCGACACTCAGAGGCGAGAATCGATCGACAACCTCCAGCACCTATCGATCAACGAGCCCCTATTACCTACCGAGTGCAGATGCCGAAGATAGATGTTGCACGACTTAACGCACTCAGGCCCAAACCCAAACCTTCAAAATACCCACCAGAGCCCGTCAGGACACCTTCAGATGATGGAGAGGATCCTATGGAAGAGGATAGGGTTCCTACTGGAAGAATCTTAAGAAGAAGAAAGGAAAAAGTGGCGAAACATCTGAAGAAGGGGGCTAATGAAAAGGAAAAGAAAAACTTCTGAAAGAGAGTCTTCAGGATTCCTCTACATAAGCCATTCGAAGAGGCTTATTATACCCACATATTGTGGATGTTCTTCAGAGAAACCAGAGAGAAAGAAGAAGACATCAAGAGAATGTTCTGTGAAGCTAGAGAAAAGATAAGGATGAAGATTACATTGAAGAAGAGTGATCCTGGGCAATTTGCAATACCATGCACGGTGAAGGGTATTGAATTCCCACATGCCTTGTGCGACACAGGAGAATCAGTCAGCATCCTACCTAGGGTTATGGCAGACCATCTGGGTCTGTAGGTGGAGCCTGCGCAGGAATTGTTCACTTTTGTGGATTGTTTTCAGAGGAACTCAGGAGGAATTGTGAGAGACCTAGAGGTGCAGATTGGTAATGCCCTAGTTCTAGTTGATTTCCATGTTCTGGACATCAAGTTAAATTGGAACTCTTCTCTACTACTTGGGAGAGCTTTCTTGTCAACAGTGGGAGCAGTGTGCAGCTTGCAAACCAACCAGTTGTGTCTAACACTCATCGATCCTAATGCCCACTATGACCCTATCCCAGTCAAGAAGCCACATACAATCTTCAGAAGAATCAATGATCCAGAAATCATTGCAGCTTGCCACTGTGGAGCCGAGTACAAAACTGACTACTCAGCATCGATCGACACTCATCCCGTTGCATCGATCGACAACGGCGACCCAAAATCGACTGACGCAGAAGGAGACAAATCGGTCGACACTTGTCCAGATGAGTGGGAGAACGACTACTACAACCCCATTATTGCCGCTTACACCAGACATAATATGCATACAGACGAGTATGATGAAGACTATGAGGAGGAACGAGCTACTGAGTATAGAGCCATCCTTGATGAGGAAGATAAACTCTTACATCATTCCTCTTGGAAAAGGAATGCACCATCGATCGACATGACAAGCTGGCCATCGATCGACACTCAACCTCATCAACGATGCCAAAAGCGAGCATCGACCGACACTGCCTACTACAAATCGATCGAACTGAAGTGCACCGTGCACAAGAAGGAGACTACTCGATTGGCAGTTGGGAAGATGAACACCACCACTAAAGCTTTGCAGTAGAAACAGCAACCTACGCACCAGGAGCAGATAAATTACAAGACAATTTCACAGACGAGGAGCTGCTCAACATGCAAAGACCCGATGAAACAAATCAGATTCAAGCAGAAGCTGCTTGGGAAAGAACTCGTTTCAGCCATCCGATCGACAAGGAAATCCATCCATCGATCGACTCTCGTCGTCAACAATCGATCGACACTCATCATCAACAGTCGATTGACACTCGTCATCAACAATCGATCGACAACAACAATGCAACATCGATCAACAACCGTCTAATACCGAAAACCACTATAAGTGAAAAAGATAAACTAGATAACCAGTATCTAACTCTAGATGAATTTGGTATTTTCAGGGACCCTGGTGGCTACGCAAAAGCAATAGACGGCCGCACACTACACGTATCTCGAGAAGATATCGCAGATATCCTTCAGACAACCAATGGAGCAGACAATCTGTTCATGCATCAACGCAGCAATCCAGAATAGAAGGCTACAAAGGAGTTCTATGACACAACTGGTGGCATAGACAACGGCTTCATACAACGATCTCGCCATACAACCCAACCATCGTTCGATGTTGACGTCCCAACATCGATCGACAGACAGCCAGAATTCGGTAGAAGAGCTTATGATCTCTATGGTAACAGGAAATTCTACTGGGAAGAGAGAGATCAGTATGGAGTCTACAGAGATGATCGGAGACACGCCAGAGATCTAGATGGACGCACCATTCCTGTTCACAACAAGGATATCAGGAGACTTCTGGAAAGAGCTTCAAGAGATGAGCCAACCTACATATGTCTTCCTGAACATGCTAGGTCATTCACACATATAAAGTTGGTACTAGAGATCTACACCAAGGAAGAGATCAATGAGATGTTTTATGGAGTATGTGGTGAACATGAGAGGAACAAAGAAGCTTTCCAGATGAAGCTTGATGGTGTCTACTATCGATTGAATGATAGTATCAGTTGGCTAACTACTTGCATGGAGGAGATGAAGCAAGACATAGCCAGAATTCAGAACACGACCGACGTTGCTCGACCTCCATCGATCGACAGCAGACCACCTCCATCGATCGACAGACATCATCGCACATCGATCGACAACTGCTTGACAACATCGATCGACGACAGGCCGCCACGCGCACATACGATGAAGTCTCAACCAGATTTCCACACCAGAGAAGAGATATATCAGTTGGTAGAAGGAATCTATAGAGCTCTGGAAACTACAGAGGAGAGGCTTGATGGGAGATGTGATGACATCTATTTCCCAATGGATCTTAGCATTAGTGCTTTGACCTCCAATGTTGAAGCTATACAAGGGGAGCTGGTGGAGATTCAAAGTTACATTGCCCGTCGACCAGAAGCAGCGCTATCGATCGACAGACGCAACAACATACCGACCGACATTCACCATCGAACATCAGTCGACAACGCTACAAACCGAGGCCGACTAGTACCAAAGATGACATCCGACATGTCCAACACACATTACCGTGGAGAGGAGATCTCAGCTGACACTTACGCCACACTTACCAGACATCAGTTCAACCTTAAGAGTCTTGGTGAAAGATTGCAGAGGATTGAAAACACAACTGCAACAATGAAAGATAAATGGCGCAGAGGGGATGAAGCAATGAGAGACTTCACTGGTACATGGTTCAACAAGCGCAAAGAAGAGATGGATACTTGTTTTCCAACAAGTCCCAGTTTTCAACACTACTAGCCAAATCACCTCCAAAGTCAAGCTAAATGACTATAACAAAGCGCTGAGTGGGAGGCAACCCACTATTAGGTAATATTTATTAAGTTTTTATTGATTTACTATTTATGTTGGTTTTTAATTATTACAGGTCTAAAATGAAAAAAATAGAAAAAAAGAAAAAGAAGAAGAACCGAGTACACGATTGCCATCAGTATCGACCAACGCGAAACTGTCGACATCGATCGACATTGCCTTACCTGCGTCTACCGATTTCAACATCCTTACATCGGTCGACATTCATTCTGGTCTGGTATAATATTATTACTTGTTACATTGGGTCCTTATGATTTATTTCTAACCATAACTCTGACTAAATTTACACTGGGGACAGTGTAGTTTAAGTCTGGAGGGAGGTTTACTGATATTTATTTATTTATTAGTCTTATTAAAATGTTTTCAAAATTAAGTTATTATTGAGTCAAGAAGGGGATTATGAACTTATAGATTTTGCTAGATATCTAACCACTCTTTAGCAACATTCTAGACTTACTGATTGCAGATAGTACTAAAGATAGTAAAGTAGATCAACCTGGCAACTATCCACTCTTGTTGAGATTGTTTTGAAGGAACCAAAGCTGACCTCCAACGCTAAACTTGACACACCTGCTTGTCTTGGGGCTTGGTATACATGGGATCGGATTCTTCAAACAAGTCTGGAAGATAAAGCCTTGGGTATATAGATTTATCACCCGTTCTCTCTCTATTTTCGAAATATAGATTATATATTAAAAAAATAATATATATATATATATATATATATATTATAAATAGAGATTTATTTGGAAGGAATTCGAACAGGACTTGGTGGCTACAACCATTAAGGCTTGCTTCATAAGAATTTCATAGGTAAAAGATTAGAACATGACTTTGGTGGCAACCACCATTAAAGCTTGATTCATGGAAGCCTGTCCATTCTGGGTCAATGATCTTGCATATAAGCAGATTTTGACCAAGAGAGAAAATTAGTAGAGAGAGGATAGGAACTAATGTTTACCTGCAGGTCCAGATACTTGTTTGAGAATCCTTGCATCCTGTGATCGATACTCCCAAGGTAAAACCTTCACTTTTATTTATGCTAAGAAATGAGGTTGGTAGAGGGAAATGAAAAACAAAATTTGCAAAGTTGTTGGCTAGATGAATTTGGTTTGTAAGCTAGGATATGGTATAATGTGCTTTTGTGATTAGGACTTCTTGGATGTGGATTGCAATATATTAGATGTGATGATTCTAAGTTTTAAATCATGTGAGTCTCTGCTGTTTTTAAACCTCTTTCAGAGAGACTGCCTGTTTGTTCTGCTTGAGGACAAGCAAAATGGTAAGTATGGGGGAGTTGATAGACTATGGATTTGACTCATTTTCATCCATAGTTTATAGGTGTTTTTACTAATAATTATTATATTATAGAGTCTATTTATTATATTTATAAGATCAGGAGTGTTTTGGAGATAAGTGATGATTTTGGAGCATTTTGGAGATATTTGGAGCATGCACCCGAGATGACCATCGAGCTCGACCATCGGTCGATATGGAAGAGAAAGAATCGATCTATACGCATGTCTTGGTATCGATCGACAGCGAAGCACGCAGAAAGCCCGTTTGGTCACAGCCGACTTGAAGCCCAAGACTTCACCATTTTACAAGATTACCCCTGGCGAGTTTTACCCTAATTATATAAGCTTTGCCGCCATGTTAGAGTCAAAATGTGCTTTTATTGTTTTACTATTTTGACAGCAAAAGTTTTAGGATTTTGATAGATTGGAGAGAAGATCCAAAGTTATAATTTGTGATTAGAACTACATTAATATCTATTTACTATTCTAATGAAGTTTTCATACTTAACTGCTGTTAGGAATTGCTTAGCCATGTCTGAATAGTTCCATTGTTAGATTTTAGGGTTTAAATAGGTTAGAAGGGATTAGCCCCAACTATAGATTGCTGAGTTGTAATTATCATCTTTAGGATTGTTGATTAATGTCTGTGTCTAGATTAGCTACCTAGAACCTGCACTTGGATTGATTGATAAAAGCGAGAGCTTTATTCTCATCATGAAAATATTCTAATTGAACTATGCTTCTTGCTATGAGCAAGGCGAGAGCTGATCTAGTGAGCTTAGTAAGCCATTATTCAACCTGCGCATAAAGCTTGACTAGAGCGCATCGATCGATATCACACTTGAATAATCGATCGACGGTGCAAAAGGTGTATCGATCGATATCCCTATAGGATTATCGATCGACACTTTCTATTGATCAAAATACGACAGTTGAGATCATTAGATCTAGTTAATAGACAAGTCAATACATGCGAGAGCTGATTGACTTGTTTATCAAAGTAGTTGAGCTTTACATTATCATGCATGCAACTCATTAGTCATCTGTGGGAATATAATCTCAATTTTCCTGAATAAAAACCCTAAGTCTAGCTATTTCCTTTTTAAGCACCAAAACCTAAACCAAGCTATTGGACAAACTCTTGTTCAATATAAAACTACAATTTACATTTAAAAACTCTAAAACCATCTTGCGTAACAAATTATATTAGATTTCTTAGGTTCCCTAGCTCCCTGTGAATTCGATCCCTAAGTACTACAACTCGACCTCTTATTTGAGAGAGTATAAATCACTCTTTAGGGTAATCTGAGTGGTATCAAACAACAAAGCTTCTCTTGGTGCAACTGAAATCACAACGAGCCTTCTTTCAACTCTAGAATCACAATTCTCAATGATAATGGAGGGTCAGAAAGCTGATAGCAACGTAGAACATCTGTTATCTGATCAACAGGAAACACTTCGTGTGAGTCTGAAGAACACAACCTTATCGTTGATGTCATAAGTACAAACACCATGTGAAATTCTTAACTCCTAAGACAAGGTAGCTTCCTTGTCACAATCATCAATTTACAGATCAATTTTGGTTATTGTTTCTGTAGTTTTGCTAGGATGTTGCACTACAAGAAAACATCGGTATTCTGACGGACATTCCGACGGAAAATGAAATCCGAGGAATTTCCCGAGGAATTTCCTCGGAATATACCGACGGAATTCTGAGGAAATATCAATCCGTCAGAATATTCCGAGGAAATTCCGAGGAAAAATGTGTTCATCGGAAAAGACCGATGAATTCCGAGGAAATAGTATAGGGATTTTACAAAATTCCGAGGAAATTCCGACGAACTAGTGATCGATGCGTTTTTGGACATATACCCATCGATCGATCACATTGTTACGCTTTGGTCCATCTTAGTGATCGATCGATGCGTTTTTGGACATAAATCCATCGATCGATCCGTTTATAAAAAAACATTCGAGATTTTGAAACCCCAAACACTAGTTCCTCGGAATTTCCTCGGAATATTCCGAGGAAATTCCGAGGAACACTTGATATCCTCGATCGATCGATGGGATAATCTCATCGATCGATCACATTGTTACGCTTTGGTCCATCTTAGTGATCGATCGATGCATTTTTGGACATAAATCCATCGATCGATCCGTTTATAAAAAAAACATTCGAGATTTTGAAACCCCAAACACTAGTTCCTCGGAATTTCCTCGGAATATTCCGAGGAAATTCCGAGGAACACTTGATATCCTCGATCGATCGATGGGATAATCTCATCGATCGATCACATTGTTACGCTTTGGTCCATCTTAGTGATCGATCGATGCGTTTTTGGACTTATATCCATCGATCGATCCGTTTAAAAAAAAATTGACGTTTTGAAACCCCAAACACTAGTTCCTCGGAATTTTCTCGGAATATTTCGACGGAATTCCGAAGAAGAAAAGGGTTTCCTCGGAATTCCCTCGGAATATTCCGAGGAAATTCCAAGGAAATAGGGTTTTTAAACCGAAAACAACGTTTTGTGGTTTGAATAACATCTATATAACCCTTATTAAGTGTCTTACGTTCATTATGAAGTCAAAAATTTGTTTCTTACCCTATAATAAACACTTTTCCGATTGTATGAACGAAATCCCCACAACATAAGAGAAACACTTATACACTTTAATGAACGGTAAAGGGAATACTTACAATTCATTTTGAAATTTGTTATTTCATGGTTTATGCTCATCTATACAAAGAATCCTCAATGGTATGCATTACAATTGTATAAGAAATGAAATACGGCAAAAAAATTGATGTTTTGAAACCCCAAACACTAGTTCCTCGGTATTTCCTCGGAATATTCAGAGGAAATTCCGAGGAACAATATAAATTAATAGAAATACATGCACATGATATTCTTTTTCCTTGAATTAATGAAAATATTCCGAGGAAATTCCGACGGATATTTAAGTGGCCGTCGGAATTTCCTCAGAATATTTTTATTTAACCGGGCAAACAAGCCGCCAAATATTTCGCGAAAATTGAAATTGAAAATAATGAGGGAATTCCGACGGGAAATATCCGTCGGACCCAAGGTTTTATAAACTCGAAACGCATCTTCTTCCCCATTTCTCTCTTCTTCCTCTCCGGCGATCTCTCTCTCCTTCCGGCGTTCTCCACCTTCTCTCGCGACGATCTCTCCGGCGAATCCTTTCCATTCTCTTACAAATCATGTAAGGACCATATCTCACTCTCTTAGGTCCTATTTGTTAGGTTTTTAAGTAGATTTGATGATTTTAGAAGGTTTTTGATAGATTTTTGTTAGGGTGATTGGGTAGGATTGTGATTTGTTGTGTAATAGGTTTAGAATTGTGATTTGGTTGTGTTGAATTGATTTAGAAATTTTTTTATAAATTGTTCATTATTTTTGTATTTACAAAACGTTTTTTCTATATAAATTCGATTTTACAAAACGTTTTCTGTATATAAATTCGATTTTTGGATTTATAAAAGATGATTTCATATTTATAAAAATATTTATATTTATTAAAACTAATTTTGTATTTATGAAACATTTTTTTTGATTTATAAACACAATTTTTCTATTTTTGTATTTATAAAAATTATTTTTAAATATACAAACCGTTCTTTGTATATAAATTCGTTTTTTGGATTTATAAAAGATGATTTCATATTTTGAAATTAATTTTGTATTTATAAAATATTTTTTTTTGATTTATAAACACTATTTTATTATTTTTTGTATTTATAAAAACTATTTTGTATTTATAGAAAGATGATTTCATATCTATAAAAATATTTATATTTATAAAACTAATTTTGTATTTATAAAACATTTTTTGATTTATAAACACTATTTTATTATTTTTTGTATTTATAAAAACTATTTTGTATTTATAAAAAGATGATTTCATATTTATTAAAACTAATTTTGTATTTATAAAACATTTTTTTATTTATAAAAACTATTTTATTATTTTTTGTATTTTAAATATGTTTTCTATTTCAATTTTAATTTTATATTTTCGAATTTCAATTTAAAAAAATAAATTTATAATTTTTTTTTTAATTTTGGAAATATTCCGAGGAAGTTTATCCCTCGGAATATTCCGACGACATCTTCCTCGGAATATTCCGAGGAATTTCCGACGAACTTGTGGTCCTCGGAAATTCCGAGGAAATAGGGTTTCCTCGGAATTCCGTCGGAAATTTCCGAGGGATTTCCGAGGAAAGATGAATTTCCGAGGAGTTATTTCCGAGGACTTTTTTCGTCGGTATGTCGTCGGAATAGCGTTATTCCGACGACATACCGACGATTTTTTTCCTCAGTATGCCGCTGTTTTCTTGTAGTGTTGGGACTTTAGTCCAGCTAAACCTTTGCATCTGTTGAAGTGTAAATTATCTGATAAATGGTTCTGTTTAGTTAATTAGATCTTGTGGTCAGCATGGCATATCTAAGACAGGTTTTGAATGTGATTTGAAGGGACAAGAAAAAGCTGCTCTAGAGGAGGAGACGCTGAAGTCCGAGCTCAGCGTCGTCAAGGAAAGATACAGCGACCTGGTGAAAGAGTCTTCTTTGGATAAACAGCTTTTAGAAGCTTCAAAAGAGAGCCTCAAAGAGGAAGTAAAATTCTTAAAGGAAGAAAGAGATTCAATAGATGTAGCACTCTCTCAATCAACTCATGGGATATAATACCCCGTCATTAAAAAAAAACCATAATTTCGGTATTATGGAATTTCTCGGGGAAGCTGAAGGCTCAAGAAATATTTATCCTCAAGGTTAAAGTTAGTCTGGAGTTTGTTAAAAATATTCAGCTCATCAGATTGGGAACGGAAAAATATTCGGGCGGGATTCATCACGGGCCAAAAATATGCCGGAAAGGTCGAAATCGCACAAATCGACTGAGAAGCTCGAGGTGTCTCAACGCAAGAGATCATAACGTGGTGTCAATCACTTAGTAATCTATCTGTCTACGAAGCATGACGTGTCTCCGCAGGAAGGAGTGTTTCATGCAGCTTGACAAGCAGAAACACAAGGTGTCGCAGTATCTGCGAACAGCGCTTGCGAACTAACATCTAGTGGCCCGTGTGTCGCGACGCATGAACCCCAGACATGCTGAGAGCCATGTGGACGTGGTGGTGTCTCCTGGTATGTAAAGGAGGCATGCAACAGGGCATGTGGATGCCCATGTGTCGCCACGCATGCGACCGGAAGCATGCATGACGATACACACGCGATCAGGTGGCTCATTCTTATTGGCCGGCAACTTCTATATATACCCAGCTACCCTGTTTCATTTTTACTCATTCAGACATACCAAGGACACTCCAAAACATGGGTTAGAGAGAGAGAGAGAGAGAGAAAGAAGTGAGGTGCTTTAGAAGTGTAGACATTTTCGAAGACCGATAAACTACCGGGAAGTTCCGAAAGACTGTCCAGAAGAGAAAGAAGGTTATTTCCGAGTTCTGATCAGTCCAGACCAGTTCATTCAAGACATTGAGGTCGGATTTTGGGGATTAACATCACGGTACCAAGACGAAGATTTGGAGGTGATAAAAAGGGTTTGGTCAACATCCGAAATCAAAAAGTCGAGCCACATCGGTTAATCACTGTGAGTCACGGTTAATTGTTTGTTAACGAATTTTTAATGAAGGTTTCTGACATCAGAGACGGTTTAAAAAAGCTAGGATAGCCGGACCGGTCTAGGTGTCAGTTTGTGGATCCCAGGCTTGAGACGATGTCTGGGCTAAGTGGTAAGCAAGACTAGTCTAAGCACCCGGGTTATTGTGATTGTGTGATTATTATATGTTGTTATGGTATGTACCTCATGTTGGTACTGTTGTGTGAGAACCTCGTGGTGGTTCTAGTAGTTGTTTGCATGTCATTGCTTCCTAAAATGGTACCACTAAACCGGTCATGGTCCGGAAAGTGGTGGGCTCGGTTTAACTTGGCTTGATCACCAAGGCCGAGTGTCACACGTGGATGTGACAGCCCCCGACGAGTCCGATAGATGACCGGGGAACGGCGATTCCGATTGAGGACCGTGACTTGGCGATTTCCGAGCGCCAACGCCTGTGTGGTGTAATTGTGAAGGGATTGCTGGTGTCCCTTATGTGGAAGAAGAATGATTTTGTTGGGGCCTAGGAGTATATATATATGGTTGATTGATGTGACACTCATAAAAAGTGTTTTGATTTATTGTGGTTTAATGGTTTATTGCTTAAATCGGTCATGCTTTATTATCTTGAATATTGATTGTTGAACTACCCATCTTGCTTGTGTTTGGGGTCGGGTTTAGAATGACGGCTAGTTGTATATGCTAGATAGGGAACCCTGACTCACTGAGTGAAACTAGTTCACTCACTTCTCACATCCTTTTGCAGGTGACCAGTAGAAAGGACCATAGCGATCACGGAACTGTAGGAGCTGGTGTAGATTAGACATCTTTTGCTAAAGACTCATTTTCAACATATATGAATGTATGTTTTACTTTCGGTTGTGTCCATGGATACTATGTATAATATTTTGGGCTTGTGAACTTCGTGTTTTATATATATGAAATAAAGTATGTTTTATATTCGTGATGGGTTGAATCTGATATTAGGTTAGTCCAACATTACACAACTCTATGATTCGGTACAGGTTGCAAAGCCTCAGAACGAAGATTAGAGGAAACGAGTTTTGAATGGATATTCTGGGTTACAGAATTATGTTTGTGACTTGGAAAGTCTATTCTCAACCCGTTGTAACACTTCCGGACTTGGCAGAGGAAAGTCGTTCGGGCATGTTCTTGTTTGATTGTTGCCTGAATGGTTGACCAATGTCTAAAAACGGTTTGGGGATGTTTCAGAGGTGGTATCAGAGCATGGTTTAGATCATGCGGTCAATCACGTACTTTCCGTGTTTTATAGAGTCAAATGTGTCGCAGAAGATGTGTTAGGAAACCAACAGAGTTCCGTTTTAATTAGTATTCTTAATAGGAAATTCCCTGTTCATGGATTGCAGATGGCAAGATGGGGAAGCAGTGAAGGAGGACAGGATTGGATGCTGGGTACAGAAAGAGTCTCAAGAAGAAGAGTACTGGGATATGAATCCGAGGGAAGGGTGCAAACACTGGCGGACACTAACCAAGGATCTAGTGAAGAAAACGTAGGAAGAAGTAACAATCTGTTTAGACATGATCAAGAGATACTACCAGAAGAAAACTTTCCACCAAACCGTACTGTAAGGGGAAGACCAGAAACAGATGATAGCGAGTCAAGTGTCCAAGGACCAAGACCAATAAGTTGGAACAACCCGATTGAACCATAAGTTCATGATCAACCACAACAAGGAGAAGGAATGGAGCACACTTTGAAGATGCTTCATGAAGTGATAGCAAGGTCACTACCACAACCTCAAGTGCAGCCTCAACCACTCATGCCACGACAACCTACAGTGGCTACACTGATATTACTGTTGATAACTGCCATGAAGAATACGAAGACACCACATTTTGAAGGAGGACATATCCATTTGAAGCCGACCAGTGGCTTCGAACTATGGAGAAATTTTTTGAAACCTTGACGTGTTCTGAGGAGTCTAAAAAGAAGGTTGCGGTGTATTACTTAGACAAAGATGCGGCAGAATGGTGGGAGAGTAGGGATCGCCAAGTAGGACATCTCGTCACCACTTGGGCGGCGTTCAAAAAAGAATTTGAACGCAAGTATTTCACCACGGAGTCCAAGCGAAGGCTTCAACGTCAGTTTGCTAACCTAGTACAAGGAGACAAGACAGTTAGAGAATATGAATCTGAGTTCATGCGACTACGACAACACGTTCTGCGAGGACAAGATGATGAAGAAACCATGATATCTAACTTTATGTTTGGTCTAAAACCAGAGTTAGAAAATAGACTGGCAGTCGGGAACTACGAGAGTCTGACCGAGCTAGTGGAAAAGGCTACGAATGTGGAGATCGGATTAGAAGCTGAGAAGGCGGCAAGTAAGAAATGTAAGCAGCATCAAGAAGTAAAATATGGTGGAAACCAAAGATCATTTAAGGGTAAAGATAAGGAAAAGGAATCGGGAGGGCCAAGTCGACGATCTCTGTTCACAGGAAAATGCTTTAAATGTGGCAAGATAGGCCATAAGTCAAGTGAATTCTTCGGGAAGAAACCTGGATTCTTTCAGTCAAACTCATACAATCCTACATGCTACACGTGTGGAAAGAAAGGACACATCTCTACCCAGTGCAGCGTCAATCGTCCTATCCCAGCTACGCCAATCACTGTTCATCCTCCCCCAGCTCCACCTGCAATCGCACCAGCGCCAAAAAGGCAATCTATAGGAGGTAGAGTTTACGCTTTAGAACTAGATGATACTAAACCTCCAGGCCAATCTACGGGTCCCATCAGAGGTATTTGGGTTCTTTAACCTTACTAGTTTGATTTTGTGTTGTGTGATTGCATGTGATGTATTGGTTGATTTCGGTTGGATAAATTTTTGTGTTGTTAATATATATTGTTGTTGTGGCAGGAACTTTACATGTTGCAGGGCGTCCCACACATGTATTGTTCGACTCTGGGGCAACACATAGTTTTGTGACCCCTGAGGTAGCTGCCGAGTTTGTGGGTTTATTTGTGATTGACAAGATGGATGTGGCTGTAATGACTCCCGGAGACCAAACCCTCCAAGCAAGAGAATGCATCAGAAGTGTTCTGTTAGTCATTTGCGAGAAGATGTTCTTGGCAGATTTGTTGGTGGTGCCCTTAAAAGGATATGAGTTTATTCTAGGCATGAATTGGTTATCAGGCTATCGGGCTCAATTAGATTGTGGAAAAGGTCGTATTTTGTTCAAGGAGAACGGGCAACGACAATTAGTGTTTTACGGGATCAGTCCAAGCAAGTATGTGTCTTTAGTAGCTGTCTTGAGAGTGAAAATTTGCTTAAGGATGGAGAAGCGTATCTGGTAACAGTAATTGCTAGTGAAGGACCCACTGGAAGCGGAGTCGAAATTAAGGATATTGTGGTAGTACAGGAGTTTGAGGATGTATTTGCAACGTTGAAAGAGTTACCTCCACCTCGGAGTAACGCTTTCACAATTAACTTGGAACCTGAATCGAAGCCGATAGCAAAGGCTCCCTACCGCATGGCACCTGCAGAGTTAGCAGAGTTGAAGAAACAGCTTGAAGATTTAATGGAGAAAGGATTCATAAGACCTAGCTCTTCACCATGGGGAGTTCCGGTCTTATTAGTCAAGAAGAAGGATGGTAGCATGCGGCTTTGCATTGATTATTGAGGAATCAAAAACATCACCATCAAAGATAAGTATCCTCTTTCGAGGATAGACGAGTTGTTGGATCTGCTAAGGGGAGCAAGTTGGTTTTCAAAGATCGACTTGGCGTCGGGCTATCATCAGATTCCAATTTCAGAAGATGATGTCATGAAAACTGCGTTTAGAACTCGTTATGGACAATATGAGTTCGTAGTAATGCCTTTTGGCCTTACTAACGCACCGGCGGCCTTTGTGAGATTGATGAATGAAGTCTTCCACGATTATCTCGACATAATCTTCATCGATGACATTTTAATATATTCCAAGATAGAGGCCGAGCACAACGCTCACTTGAAGCTAGTGCTGAAACGGTTAAGGAACCAAACGTTTTATGCCAAGCTCAGCAAGTGTTCTTTCTGGAAAAGAGAGATCGGGTTCTTGGGCCACCGAGTGTCTGGAGAAGGAGTTTCCTTAGATTCGGAAAAGGTGAAAGCCATTGAGGAATGGCGAAGGCCATCAATGGTAACTGAGGTAAGAAGTTTCCTTGGGTTGGCCGGGTATTATCGAAAGTTCGTCAAGAACTTTTCTTCGATCGCTAAGCCCCTGACGAAGTTGACTGGAAAAGGAGTTTCATTCATCTGGGGAAGAGAAACAGAGGAAGCATTTCAGAGACTGAAGAAAGCTTTGACCGCAACACCGGTATTGGCATTACCTGAACAAGGTAAACCTTACACTGTGTACGCAGATGCTTTTAGGGTTGGGTTGGGTTGTGTGTTGATGCAGGAAGGCAAAGTAATTGCTTATGCATCAAGGCAACTCAGGAAGCATGAAGAGAACTACCCAACACACGATTTAAAAATGGCGGCAGTGGTGTTTGCGTTAAGGATTTGGAGATCTTACTTATATGGAGAAGTCGTGGAAGTATTCACAGATCATAAGAGTCTCAAGTACTTGTTCACACAGCCTGATTTGAACCTCCGACAAAGGCGATGGATGGAGTTTGTGGCAGATTATGACCTGAAGATTCAATATCATCCAGGCAAAGCTAATTTGGTCGCAGATGCACTAAGTCGTAGAAAGTTGGCATCTGATGTTGGAAAGGAAGTGGAAGCGCTATCAAGTGAACTCAAGTTGATGACTTTATGGGCAATTGAAGGGGAGCCAAGTGAGCCTTTAGGCATACGTACCGTAAACCAGACAGGTTTACTCGCACGGATCAGACAGGAGCAACAACGTGATGAAAAGTTAAAAGGGATCATCACAGAAGTTAAAAATCAAGAAGCTCCAAACACAAGTGGCTATCATGTGATGGCAGATGATGCACTATTACTTAATGGGAGGATATCAGTACCACAGGAAGAAGGGCTACGAGATGAGATTTGAAGTCGGTGCATCAATCGTTACTCAATATCCATGTACCAAGATATCCGAAGGTATTATCATTAGCCAGGAATGAAGAAATCAGTGGCGCGATGGGTGGCTCAATGTCAAACTTGTCAACAAGTCAAATTCGAGCATCAGATTCCAGGAGGGTTGGTACAAAGCTTACCAGTACCTCAGTGGAAATAGGATTACATATCCATGGATTTCATCACTGGGTTACCCCCGGCTCGAGGTAGATCAAATAACGCAATATAGGTGATTGTCGACAGACTGACGAAGGTGACACACTTTTTACCTATGAAGGAAACCGATAAGGTAGAAGTATTGGCAGAAATGTATGTGGACCAAATTGTGAGGTTGCATGGTGTGCCAACAGATATAGTCTCCGATCGAGAACCTAGATTCACCTCAAATTTTTGGAAGGCGTTACAAGAAGCAATGGGAACTAAGTTATTCATAAGCACTGCATATCATCCCGAGACGGACGGCCAAACCGAAAGAACCATTCGCACATAGAGAATATGATGCGAATGTGTATATTGGATTGGGCGGAAGCTGGGAAAAGCATTTACCATTAATCGAATACTCCTACAACAACAACTTTCATTCTAGCATAGGTATTGCACCACATGATGCGCTTTATGGGAGGCCATGCAAAACACCTTTATGTTGGACAGAAGTTGGAGAAAGAAGAGAGTTTGGACCTGAAATTGTAAAAGAGACGATGAAAAAGTTGGAGATTATTCAAACCAATATGAAGAAAGCGCAGGATAGACAAAAGAAGTATGTTGATCAATCAAGGAGAGAAATGGTGTTCAATATTGGTGATTGGTTTTATCTGAAAGTGTCAGCTCAAAAAGGAAAGCACCGATTCGGGAAGGGCGGGAAACTAGCGGTAAGATTCATTGGGCCTTACCAGATTATACAACGAATCGGAGAGGTAGCTTATCGTCTAAACCTACCTAGAGGGATGCAAATACATTTGGTATTTGACGTATCAATGCTGCGGAAACATGTTCATGATCCCAACGCTATTGAGACAGAGCAAATCAAAAACCTGCAAACAAACCTCACTTATCTAGAGGGACCAATCCGAATATCTGAACGTCGGATACGGAGATTGAAGAATCGAGAAATTCCTCAAGTCCATGTTTTCTAGGGTAAGCGGAACCGTGTAGTTGTGATCTGGGAGGATGAATCACGATTCAAAGCGTTGCATCCATAGTTCTTCCACGAAGATGTAGTGATGGAAGAAGGGGGATCACCGGATCCTTAGAGAATTCAGGGACAAATTCTAATAAGGGGAAGAGGATGTAATACCCCGTCATTAAAACAAAACCATAATTTCGGTATTATGGAATTTCTCGGGGAAGCTGAAGGCTCGGGAAATATTTATCCTCAAGGTTAAAGTTAGTCTGGAGTTTGTTAAAAATATTCAGCTCATCAGATTGGGAACGGAAAAAAATTCGGGATTGATCAAGGGCCAAAAATATGCCGAAAATGTCGAAATCGCGCAAATCGACCGAGAAGCTCGAGGTGTCTCAACGCAAGGGATCATAACTTGGTGTCAATTACTTAGCAATCTATCTGTCTACGAAGCACGATGTGTCTCCGCAGGAAGGAGTGTTTCATGCAGCTTAACAAGCAGAAGCACGAGGTATCGCAGTATCTGCGAACAGCGGATGGGAACTAACATCTAGTGGCCCGTGTGTCGCGACGCATGAACCCCAGACATGCTGAGAGCCATGTGGACGTAGTGGTGTCGCCTGGCATGTAAAGGAGGCATGTAACAGGGCATGTGGATGCCCATGTGTCGCCACGCATGCGACCGGAAGCATGCATGACGACACATAGGTGATCAGGTGGCTCATTCTTATTGGCCGGCAACTTCTATATATACCCAGCTACCCTGGTTCATTTTTACTCATTCAGACACACCAGGGACACTCCAAAACATGGGTTAGAGAGATAGATGAAAATAAGTGAGGTGCTTTAGAAGTGTAGACATTTTCGAAGACCGATAAACTGCCGGGAAGTTCCGAAAGACTGTCCAGAAGAGAAAGAAGGTTCTTTCTGAGTTCTGATCAGTCCAGACCAGTTCATTCAAGACATTGAGGTCGGGTTTTTGGGATTAACATCACGGTACCAAGATGAAGATTTGGAGGGGATAAAAAGGGTTTGGTCAACATCCAGAATCAAAAAGCCAAGCCACATCGGTTAATCACTGTGAGTCACGGTTAATCACTGTGAGTCACGGTTAATTGTTTGTTAACGAATTTTTAATGCAGGTTCCTGACATCGGAGATGGCTTCCGAGCTAGGATAGTCGGACCGGTCTAGGAGTCAGTTTGTGGATCCGAGGCTTGAGACGATGTCTGGGATAAGTGGATAGCAAGACTAGTCTAAGCACCCGGGTTATAGTGATTGTGTGATTATTATATGTTGTTATGGTATGTACCTCGTGTTGGTACTGTTGTGTGAGAACCTCGTGGTGGTTCTAGTAGTAGTTTGTATGTCATTGCTTCCTAAAATGGTAACACTAAACAGATCGTGGTCCGGAAAGTGGTTGGCTTGGTTTAACTTAGCTTGATCACCAAGGCCGAGTGTCACACGTGGATGTGAGAGCCCTCGGCGAGTCCGAAAGGAGACCGGGGCACGGCGATTCCGATTGAGGACCGTGACCGGGAGATTCCCGAGCGCCTAGGCATGTGTGGTGTAATAGTGAAGGGATTGCCGGTGTACCTTATGTGGAGGAAGAATGATTATGTTGGGCCCTAGGAGTATATATATATATATATATATATATATATATATGGTTGAATGATGTGACAGTCATAAAAAGTGTTTTGATTTATTATGGTTTAATGGTTTATTGCTTAAATCAATCATGCTTTATTATCTTGAATATTGATTGTTGAACTACCCGTCTTTCTTGTGTTTGGGGTCGGGTTTAGAATGACGGGTAGTTGTATATGCTAGATAGGGAACCCTGGCTCACTGAGTGAAACTAGTTCACTCACTTCTCACATCCTTTTACAGGTGACCAGTAGAAAGGACCATAGCGCTCGCGGAACTGTAGGAGCTGGTGTAGATTAGACATCTTTTGCTAAAGACTCATTTTCAACATATATGAATGTATGTTTTACTTTCGGCTGCGTCCATGTACCCTATGTATAATATTTTGGGCTTGTGAACTTCATGTTTTATATATATGAAATAAAGTATGTTTTATATTCGTGACGGGTTGAATCTGATATTAGGTTAGTCCAACCTAACACAACTCTATGATTCGGTACGGATTGCAAAGCTTCAGGCCGAAGATTAGAGGAAACGAGTTTTGAATGGATATTCTGGGTTACAGAATTATGTTTGTAACTTGAAAAATCTATTCTCAACCCGTTGTAACACTTCCGGACTTGGCAGAGGAAGGTTGTTTGGGCATGTTCTTGTTTGATTGTTGTCTGAATGGTTGACCAATGTCTAAAAACGGTTCGAGGGTGTTACACGGGATGAGGGTGATTACATCTGATAAAGAGAATGTGTTGAAAGATCTTAACGTGGAAGTGAAGAGAAGGGAATACATGGAGGAAGAGATTAAGCAAATCTTTTGTAAACGTATGCATGATTTATAATAATTTGTATAAGCATAATTACAATCGTCAAAATTTGTTATAACTATCAAATTTTGATAAGATTTATTTGAAAGATATAAAATGGGTCGAGAAGAACAATTTTGTTGTGAATGAAGAGGGGAACTTGTGTGTATTATTAGGTCGACCAACTGGTCTTTATATACATATGGTAATGACGGTCTAAGTACTGGATGGACATGAGATCGTACTTATCCTTAACTAGATAATGACTAGCAATACGTAAGATAAACACCAACTATAATGTAGATAAACACAAGAGTAGATAGGCGCTAGTATTATCCTGCGGATGGGCTTGGCCCGTCTTGCTACACGGGCTGATAAATGGGTCGATCACTAAATGGGTTATAACACTCCCCCTTGATCGACACATCCGGTCAAGGTTCATTCATGCTTTGGATGTTGCCTCATTAAAACCTCTCTTGACAAACCCAAAATCCAATGTGGTAAAAGGGAAAACAAGACAGGAAAAAGAGTACAACACATGAACTCCCCCTGATGAATGCATCACCGAAGATCCTTCAGTCGACGCATGCCTATCTTCCATATGAGCTTCTTGAACGTTGAGGTTGGTAGTGACTTGGTGAAGAGGTCGGCTGAATTCTCACTCGAACGGACTTGCAATACTTGGACCTCTCCTGCCTTCTGAAGCTCGTGTGTAAAAAAGAACTTAGGAAGAATATGTTTCGTCCTATCTCCTTTAATGTATCCATCCTTAAGTTGTGCGATGCATGCTGTGTTATCCTCGTATAGGATGGTCGGTGGATCCTTTCCTTTGATCATACCACAAGTGGTACGAATATGTTGTGTCATGGATCTCATCCATACACTCTCACGGCTGGCTTCATGCATGGCTAATATTTCGGCGTGGTTAGAGGATGTGGCTGCCATGGTCTGCTTCATGGACCGCCAGGATATAGCTGTCCCACCGTGTGTAAAAACATAACCAGTCTGAGATCTAGCATAATGTGGATCAGAGAGATAACCTGCATCAGCAAAACCAACTAAATCTTCCTTAGAATTGTTAGTAAACATAAGACCCAAGTCTTTCGTTCCTTGTAGGTAACGAAGTATATGTTTAATCCCGTTCCAGTGCCTTTGGGTCGGACAGGAGCTGAACCTAGAAAGTAAGTTCACAGCAAAGCTGATGTCTAGTCGTGTGTGGCCAGCTAAATACATCAGAGCTCCTATGGCACTGAGATAAGGCACTTCGGGACCAAGGACTTCCTCATTTTTCTTCTTCGACCAAATGGGTCAGTGTCCGGACCAAGACTTCTCACGACCATGGGGCTAGTCAATGGGTGAGACTGGTCCATATTAAATCTTTTGAGTACTTTTTCTGTATATGCCTTTTGATGCACAAGAATTCCATCTTTCATATACTCAAGTTGCAATCCCAAACAAAACTTTGTTTTTCCAAGATCTTTCATCTCGAATTCTTTCTTGAGATATTCAACAGTTTGGGAAATTTCTCCAGAGGTTCCTAGGATATTTAAATCATCTACATATACTGCAATGATTACAAAACCCTTATTGAACTTCTTTATGAATATGCATGGGCAGATCTGGTCGTTTTTGTATCCTTCTTTCAGGAGATATTCGGACAGTCTATTGTACCACATTCGACCTGATTGCTTTAATCCATAAAGAGACTTGTTCAATCTGATACAATGTTGTTCTCGAGAACTCTCTTTGTTTTTCAATTCAATACCATCTGGAATTTTCATGTATATCTCATTATCCAGTGGACCATATAAGTAGGCAGTTACAACATCCATTAACCGCATATCAAGACCTTCTCTTACAGCCAGACTTATTAGAAATCTTAAGGTCGTAGCATCCACCACAGGGGAATAAGTTTCCTCATAATCTATTCCTGGTCTTTGTGAGAATCCTTGTGCAACAAGTCGTGCTTTATATCTCACAACTTCTCCTTTCTCATTTCTTTTTCTCACAAAAACCCATTTGTATCCCACTGGTTTTATGTTGTGAGGTGTCCGGATGATCTGTCCAAACACTCCTCTCTTTTTCAGTGATTCTAACTCCACATTAATGGCTTCTTTCCATTTCAACCAATCTGGTCGTTGCATACATTCTAGTATAGATGTGGGTTCTAGATCCTTATTATCCATCAATTCGACTGCTACATTATAAGCAAATATATCACTCATGTCGACATGTTTTCTGTTCCATTTCCTTCCAGACATGACATAATTTATTGAGATCTCATTATTGTCAGGAACTTCATTACCTTGATTCTTAGCGTCCCAAGTATCTTTTGGTGGTACATGAGTTTCCTTTTCCATGTCTAGAGTTTCCACTTTGTCGGATTTCTTTGCACTCTTTCTTTTCCGAACTTCTTTGTCTTTGGAACCTACTGGTCTACCACGTTTCAATTGTGGTTTAGACGTAGTAGCAGCCTGATTATGTCCATCACGGACATCAAGTCTTATTGGTGCATTTGCAGCTGGTATGTATGACTTGGTTACTCTATTTGGGTCAGCAAAGGAATCTGGCAATCTGTTAGCTAGCTCTTGAAGATGTATAATCTTCCGGACTTCTAGATCACAATCTCTAGTCCGAGGATCCTGCCATGTTAAGGATGTTTGATTCCATTTTATATCCTGTACCAGCTTACCATAATCTCCCCCTAATGCTGGATACTGGGATTCATCAAAATGACAATCCGCGAACCTGGCCTCAAACAAATCACCTGTTGTTGGCTCTAGGTACTAAATAATAGAAGGGGAATCGTATCCAACATATACTCCCATCCTCCTCTGAGGTCCCATCTTTGTTCTCTGTGGTGGTGCTATAGGCACTTGGACGGCACATCCAAAAACTCTTAGATGGGATATATCTGGCTCATGACCCGTTAGTAGTTGGGATGGCGAGTATTTGTGCTCACTAGATGGCCTGATGCGAATTAGCTCAGCTGCATGTAGTACTGCATGTCCCCAAGCTGATACTGGGAGTTTGGTATTCATTAAGAGTGGCCGGGCAATCAGCTGGATCCGTTTTATAAAGGATTCAGCCAGGCCATTCTGAGTATGGACATGTGCTACAGAATGCTCCACACTTACCCCCATGGACATACAATAGTCATTAAAAGCTTGGGAAGTGAATTCACTTGCATTGTCTAGACGTATAGTCTTTAATGGAAAATCTGGAAAATGTGCTCTCAGTCTTATTATCTGAGCCAGCAATCTTGCAAGTGCTAGATTACGAGTTGATAGGAGACAAACATGTGACCATCTTGTGGATGCATCAATCAGGACCATAAAATATCTAAATGTCCCACAGGGTGGGTGTATTGGTCCACAAATATCAACTTGTATTCTTTCTAGGAAATTTGTCACTTCCTTATTCACTTTGGTACGTGATGGCTTAGTAATTAGTTTCCCTTGTGAGCATGCTTCACATGTGATATTCTTAGGGATAACTCTTTTTGTTTTCAAACTGTGACCATTTGAATTTGATATGAGTTTTCGCATCATGTTCGAACCGGGGTGTCCCAGCCGATTGTGCCAAAGAGTGAACTCTTCTTTGAATTCTTTATTCAAGACGGCATTAGCCTCAACAAGACTGGTCTGGGCATAATAAAGACCAGTCCCACACGCAGGTATAGTCTCAAAGACTTTCTTATTGCCTTGGGTGATTTTATAAATCTGTAGGAATTCTTTACTTCCTTCACCCATTGTTTCGATGTGGAAACCATTCAGTCTTATGTCTTTAAAGCTCAATAGACTTCTGTTTGAGCTAGGTGAGTACAAAGCATCTTCAATCTCAAGATGTGTACCTTTTGGCAATAAGATATTGGCGTGGCCATAGCCTTCAATTAAGCTAGCCGTGCCAGCTATAGTGGTGATGTTAGCTACCTTATGTGTGAGATTTATGAAAAATCGTTTGTCTCTCAAAATGGTGTGGCTGGTGCCACTGTCCACCACGATTGTATCCATTCCACTTTTCATTCTTCAAAAACAATAATCATAAAGTTAATGAACAATAATAAAATTTTCAGAGATGGTATCTTTAATGATCTAATTCTTAGGCATATGAGAAATGAAAAAAGAATTTATTCATTCATAAGGATAAAGTTAAATCCAAAGCCAAACACTGATAAACAATCTTAAAGAACACCAAATCCAGGGGAAAACAATAAAAAAAACGATATGGAATTTTAATTCCTTATTTCAGTATGTCTAAAGTTTCAAACTCCATGTGATCAACTTTGTCTGACTCGTGCTGGTGATCCTGGACGTCTTCCAAGTCATCATCATCATCGCCATCATATCCCGGGTCTCGAACCATGTTAGCTTCCGGGTTTCTTTTTAAGCTCTCCATGTAAAGCTCACACAAATGCTTAGGAGTTCGGCAATTCTTTGCCCAATGATTACCCATACCACATCTGTGGCATCGATCAGCTTTGATCTGTGGTTTAAAAGACACACTACGGCCTCGGCCACGACCACGGCTAAAGCCGGGTGTGGTACCGCGACCACGTCCTCGCCCGTGTGCTTTAAAAGAACCACGACCTCGTCCTTGACTTCTTCCACGGTTTGGACCGGGATGGTCATTGTGTTGGACAAGGTTACTCTCTTTCTTTGGCTCTATAGCCAGCTTAGAGATGTCGGGTAATGGAGCTGTACCAGGAGGTCTCATCTCACTGTTTTTCAATAACAGTTCGTTGTTAGCTTCAGCCAACAAGAGACATTCTATCAACTCAGTATATGTGGCGAAATTCCTCTCTCTGTACTGCTGTTGCAATACCATGTTGGTTTGAGGAAACGTGGAGAGAGTTTTATTAAGCATCTCTTCCTCGGTTACTCGTCTACTGATTTGTAGTCCAAGAACCTTATGTGTTTCCAATCATATTGAGCCTTTGGAAGCAACACCGTTTTCTGGTGGTCATATCTTCGCTGTAAAGCGATCCAAAGGTCATATGGATTTTCCATGGTCATGTACTGAGTTTTCAAGTTCTCTTGGAGATGGTGGCGTATCATGTAGATAGCTCTATACTTGTCTTTGTCACTGGAATTGTTGTCTTTGGTGATTGTGTCACCAAGATCTTTTGATCGCAGCATGATCTTTGCATCAAGCGCCCATTCCAGGTAGTTGTCACCATTGCTTTTCAAAGCACTGAAATCAAGATTCGCAATCTTTGACATCTGAAAAATATTTGTAGTTTATCCCCATTAGTAAGAAAATAATCGGATCATTCACATACTCTTTCAGTCGGATACAAGCAATGCAAGTAAATAACAATATTTTTTTTTCAATGATCCAAACGATTTCATGTATATGCAGGAAGGTAAAGTTAAACCTATACATCTAGGATAAAGTTAAATCCATTGCATGAAATCTGATCAGTTTTATCAATTTTTGACATGAAAGTAAACTAATCCGTATGAATGATATATCCTAATCAGATGATTTCATGTGATATGCAGGAAGGTAAAGTTAAACCTGAACCTTTTGTGATGAGTTGAACGGTCTGTGAGGAGAGAGAGCTGCTGCTGGTTGCTGACAGAGAGAAAAGGAGGCGACTGGAAGAGCTTTAGGAGTTGCCGAAAAATAGCAAGAGATCGTTTGGTTTCTGATTTATGGGTGGTAGATTTTTGGAAGGGTTTAGAGACAAAGTCGTGCTGATAACGTGTTGTGAATGAAGAGGGGAACTTGTGTGTATTATTAGGTCGACCAACTGGTCTTTATATACATATGGTAATGACGGTCTAAGTACTGGATCGACATGAGATCGTACTTATCCTTAACTAGATAATGACTAGCAATAAGTAAGATAAACACCAACTATAATGTAGATAAACAAAAGAGTAGATAGGCGCCAGTATGATTCTGCGGATGGGCTTGGCCCGTCTTGCTGCACGGGCTGATAAATGGGTCGATCACTAAATGGTTTATAACAAATTTTAGTATAATTCTATTTAGTACAAATAATTTTCATTGATAAGAGTTTTGAGCAAAATATGATTAAATATATTGAATGTAATTGTTTTAAGAAAATATTAAGCAAATATATATATATTTTCTGGAGTAATAGAAATTATATTATCTGAATTAAATGGTGCCACACTAAAAATCTTATTGATTGTTGTTTATCGTATTTATCCGTATATTCGTTCTTCAATCATTTATATATACTTTTTGGTCAAAGTCATATTTAATATCACATGAAATTTATAATACTCCTTTGTCTCACTATTTTCCGTGCATTATTATACTCGTATCGAACAGTCATATAACATCTACACTACAACTATTATAAATATCAAACTCTTGAAGCAAAACCCCCACAATATCTCCACGAAGTATACATAAGGTTATCCACTTACATTGATAGGGTTTACTTCCTATGATCAATCTACTAACTAATGATAATGTTTTTAATTCCTAGATTCATGACAATGGAAGTGGAAGAACACAATCTCTCCCATCTATTGCCGACACCGATTCCATTACAAAAACTTGAGCAAGGAAAATCTCTCATTCCCAGGCTCGTTATATTACATTTTTCTTTTTCTTATGCTTGTGTCAGTGTGTCAATTCTGTAAGAATATTTTTTATCTTCACAATAGGAAATTTATTTAAATACAATAGAGAGTCTATCTTAGATTCAGCTTATTTCATACAAACATGGATTTTACTCAGATCACTCAAAACACCACATTTCAAGGACTGGTTCATTTTCTTCATCTTTGATATATTTTTTTACTATCTAATTCATTTGGACTCCCTTATTCACAGATTTTACATTTTGGGTGTAGAAGAAAGAAATATGGCCACATATAGTGAGTTCCCTTCAACTTATGTGTGGGATAAAATGAACAAAAAATGGAGTCCAAGACAGAAAGAAGAGCGTCAAACTCATATGAAGAAATCCAGAAACAAACTACAAATATTCTATAAGATTATGGAAAGTGTTATGTATTATTAGAATGATAAGGAAGTATATATACACGTACAAGAGGAGTAGTCTAGGATATACTATTTACAAAGTAATCCTTATACTTATATTATCTATATGTCTCCTCAAGATGGAGGGGCTGAGCACACTCCAATCTTGGAACATGCATGTTGAAACTGACTTCGTGGTAGCGGCTTCGTCATGGTATCTGCTAACTGATCGCGAGAAGAGACATGTGTTACCCGAAGCCTACCTGCCTGAATCATATTTCTTGTGAAGTGATAGTCCAAGGCGATGTGCTTCATTCTAGAATGAAAGACTGGGTTAGCACATAGATACGTAGCTCCAACATTATCACAATATATAACTGGAGGAGAGAGCAGCTGAATCTGTAGTTCCGAAAGAAGAGAGCATAGCCATGTTACTTCAGACGCTGCATTGGCAACAACTCGATATTCAGCTTCCGTAGACGAACGTGCAACCTCTTTCTGTTTCTTTGAAGACCATGAAATTGGATTTTGTCCCAAATAGATGATGAATCCATTTGTTGATGTGTAGTCTTCAGTGTCGCCAGCCCAATCAGCATCGGAAAATGCGTGTAATGTTAGTGGTGTTTGCGTGTGGAAGAAGATACCATGAGAACTCGTACCAGCCAAGTACCGAAGGACCCTTTTAGTTGCTTGCCAATGATCTTCTGTGGGTTTATGCATAAACTGAGATAGACGAGCAACAGAATACGAGATATCAGGTCTGGTAAAGGCCAAGTATTGTAAGCTCCCAACCACTGAGCGGTATTGTGATGCATCCTTGAGAGGAATGCCACTGTTGAGCGTGAGCTTTGGTGTTGCCGGAAGTGGTGTAGCGACTGGTTTCGCGTCTGTCATGTTGACCTTGTGAAGTAGATCAGTTATGTATTTCTTCTGAGAGAGATGCACACCAGCTTTTGTTCGAATCACCTCAATGCCCAAGAAGTAGTGGAGATCAACCGGGTCTTTGATGGAGAAACGAGACGCAAATGATTGAAGAACAGCTTGAACATAGCGATCATCATTTCCCGTGACAATGATGTCATCAACGTATACCAAAACATATGTGAGTCTGGTTCCATTGGTGTGTACAAACAGAGATGCATCTGCGGAGGAGTTAACAAAACCAGTAGTGAGAAGGTGTCGTTTGAGAGACAAATACCAGAAGCGCGGAGCTTGTTTCAAGCCATAGATTGGCTTGCGTAGACGGCAAACGTGATGAGGTCGGTCTTTGTCAATAAAGCCAGGAGGCTGAATCATATAGACTTCTTCCGTTAAGTCACCTTGTAGAAACGCATTGTTGATATCTAGTTGCTTTAGTGGCCACGACTTCATTATGGCAATATCAATCACCAAGCGGATGGTAGTGGATTTAATAACAGGACTGAATGTTTCAGAATAGTCC
The DNA here is from genome assembly GCF_020379485.1 of Brassica napus. NCBI lineage: Eukaryota > Viridiplantae > Streptophyta > Magnoliopsida > Brassicales > Brassicaceae > Brassica > Brassica napus. The sequence continues at coordinate 21,453,853 of NC_063444.1, read as the reverse complement.
ACTCCATAGCGTTGTGTGTAGCCTTTAGCAACAAGGCGACCTTTTGGACGTTCTTCTTCACCATTTGCGAGATACTTTGTGGTAAACAACCATCTACACCCAATAACATTTTGAGCTTCGTTCGGTGGTTCAAGATCCCAAGTGTGATTTGCAATATGTGCATCAAACTCTGAGATTGCAGCTTGTCGCCATTTGTCTTGTTTCATTGCATGTGTGATAGTGGTCGGTTCTGGAGCTCCACGTTTCTTTCCTGCAACAGTAAGAGTCAGTTTTGTATTGGTTTTGTAATCTGGTTTTTGGCTCTAGTTTTCATTTTGTGGATATTTTGTGGTTGTTCAAGAACTGGTATTTGTGGTTCAGTTGGTTGAACAGGCACGGTTGGTGAGGGAATAGATTGATTTGTAGTTGGTAAGGTCTGAGTCGTGGGTGTCGACTCATTTTGTTGTAGAGCAGTGGGCTCAGTGGGAATGGGTGAGTGCTGAGTCAGGGGTGGTGACTCATTTTGAGAATGAGCTGTGGGCTCAGGGGTTGGAGAAGAGAGAGGTTGTTGAGGGTTAGAAGGCAATACCTGAGTAGTGGGTTGTTGCAGGTGAAGGTCTGTGGCCGAGGGTCCCATTCTTTCCATTGGTATCGTTGTAGCCGGAGGAATGAAAGCTGAGGAAGGCACAGACTGATCATGTTGAACTTTAATTTCTTTGGTGAAGGGGAACTCTGTTTCTACAAATTGCACATGTCTAGATGTGTACACACGACCAGTGGGGATGTGAAGACAATAGTATGCACTTTGTGTGGGAGAGTATCCTAAGAAAGCACACTCCAAAGAACGCGGCTGTAGCTTATGAGTGGTGTAGGGACGTAGCCAAGGAAAACATAGGCATCCAAACACCCTGAGTTTCTCATAGTTTGGTGGATCACCAAACAACTTCTGATACGGTGATTGCATTGAAATTGTTGGCGTGAGAAGACGGTTTATGAGGTAAACAGCAGCAGAGAAGGCGTATGTCCAGTACTCTCTTGGCATAGATGAAGTTGATAGAAGAGTCAGCCCTGTATCGACAATATGTCGATGCTTTCTTTCCGATACACCATTGTGTTGAGGTGTATGCGTTGGAGAGGTTAGATGACTGATACCGTGTTCCGAAAGAAACGACCGTAGAGCTACATATTCTCCACCATTGTCTGAGAAGAGTGTCCCTATCTTCGCTTGAAATCTGTTCTCCACAAGAGCTTTATAAGCTATGAACACCTCCTTGACTTGTGATTTCTTTTTCAATGGATAAAGCCATGTATAGCGGGAAAAGTGATCAATGAGGACAAGATAATAGTGGTAGTTGTCAATGGAGGTTATATGAGATGACCAAACATCTGTGAAAATGTATTCAAGTGGGCGAGAAGAATTGATAGAAGAATTTGTAAAGGGTAGCTTATGGCTCTTATTAATCAAACATTGAGAACAAGAAAGCTGTTTTTGAGTACTTGAACAAATAGGAAGCGAAAACTGAGACACAGTAGTGTTTAAAATAGAAAGAGAAGGGTGGCCAAGCCGAGAATGCCACGAGAACAGAGAGGTTTTGGGGTTTGATGAAGTGACCATGGCCGTTGCTTGAGCATGAGATACTGGCCATTCATAGAGTTCGTTCTTAGTCTTGCCTTGGAGCAATGGGACCCCCGTGCTGAGATCCTTCACCTGAAAAGAGGCAGGGAAAAATTCAACAGATACTCCATTAGTATTGCATAGTCGATATACCGAGATCAGGTTCTTATCAACATCAGGAACACATAAGATTTTATTCAATACTAAGTTACGAGCAGGATTTGAGAGAATAGAGGAACCGGTGTGTGAGATCGGTAAAGACGAACCATCTGCAATGAGTACATCATCACCTCCATTATATGGTTGATGTAAGGCAAGATTGTTGAGGTCTGAAGTGATGTGGTGTGTCGCTCCAGAGTCAATAAGCCAGTTTGTTGCAGTGTAAGGTGAGTTCACCGCAACATTTGCCCGCGGTTGCCATGGTTTGAATGGATTGAGATTTGATGAGCCCGCATGGTGTTGCAGTCCTTGAAGTTGTGGGCATCGTCGTGCACTGTGACCTTGAGTGTTGCATAGCTGACACTTCCCAAGGTACGGTTTGAAAGGCCTATGATCTGATCGATTGTTTGTTTGCATGTAGGACACGTTATCGTTGGAGTAGGAGGAAGTATTGTTCTTCCTGTTGTTGTAGTTGTTGCGATTGTTGTTGTACGTCTGTTGAGGACGGTGTTGGGCCGCATTAGCTGAGGTGGGGATGACACTGGATGGAGTCGAGCCACTGGAAAGAAGTTTTTCCTCATGATTCAACAAGCTCTCATGCACCTCTGTAATACTTGGAGCCGTATCTTTTCCCTCAATCTGATCAACTACGGTTTTGTAGTCATCAGGTAGTCCAGCGAGAATAAGTTCCACTTGATCCTCATGATCATAGGGTTTTCCAAGTATCGACATGGCACCTTGTAGATATTCATCAATAGTATTCGTACCTTTGGTGTAGATCTTCAGTTGATCTCTTAGTTGCTTGATGTGGCCGCGACTCGGTTTAGCATATGTGGCCGCTAGTTTCTCCCAGATCTGAGAGGCAGTTGTGGTGCGAGACACCGTTGGCTGAATAGAGGTTGTGATAGCGCCAAGGAGAGCACTATAAATGAGCTTGTCTTGTCTTGTCCAATGAACAAACTCGGGGTTGGCAATAGCAACATCATCAGTTGTAATGGTTTGTGAGGGAACCACAGCATTGGCATTAAGATGTTTAGCGAGAGCGTAGCCATCTAACAAGACATGGACTTGTAAACTCCACATGAGATAGTTTGTGCTTGTGAGTTTAGAGACGTTAGACATTGATGTGAAGGAGAGTGGTGGGGTTGTTGGTGATAGAGATAACTTCAATGGTGTTGGATGAAGAACTCATAAAGAAAATTTTAGGTTTAGGAGCAAAGCTCTGATACCATATAAGATTATGGAAAGTGTGATGTATTATTAGAATGATAAGGAAGTATATATACACGTACAAGAGGAGTAGTCTATGGTATACTATTTACAAAGTAATCCTTATACTATTATCTATATATTCACCCATTTGGTTTTCTTCAAATTATTTATATTCATTTTATTATATTTGGTGTTTCCTGCGTATTTTACAGAGTGGTGTTTTAAAGCAATGCGCGCCTATGTCATTTTGATTTCTGGAACTTCTTTTGTGGTTTATTTTTCATATTTTTCTCAACGGTCTCTTCAATGTTTTATCATAATTTATTTATTTAAGTTTTATCACTTGGTGTTGCATTGCTAATGGATGGTTTTGGGTTTAAATTTATGTATTGATATTGTTTATTGTTTATTTTCTGTTGCAGGCATGAAAAAATTATGCTCTTAACCATGTCTAATGTTTAAAGCTGGTGCCGAGAGTAATAAAACAAATGATCAAGATATCGTTTTGGTTAATCAGCACTTATAGAACTGCTTTTATCTTCTTCCTTAAGTGAGTGAATCATTTCTGTTAGAATTGTATTTGCTTGATTATTACTGTTTATGAGATATCTTATTTAAAGTAATCTACATAAAATGTGATATAATCATATATAAAAATCTTCCGCAGCGGCATAGCACGGGTATTTTAGTATCATGCATAAAACAAACGGCTGATCTATTACTCAAGCTTAATTTGTTATGGGGAACTATACCGGAATAGAACAACCAATGTAGTACAGATCCCTATGAAAGGATCTCGCTATCTTAGCTAATGAATCAGACGATACATTTTCAGATCGAGGAATAAAAACAATAGAGTATTCTGAAAATCTGCTCTTCAGGTTCTGCAGCTCGTCCAATTCAATGGAGAAGTTGGGCCATGCTCCTGGGTCTTGAATCATCGAGATTAGATCCTTACAATTGGTGCCAAAAGCTTGACACGTCGATAGCTGAAGCATGCACTCCATCGCCCACGAGAGAGCCTCGAGCTCCGAGTGAAGTGGATAGATTCTTCATCGCTGGTTTCGTGCTCCCAATAGCTGAGTTGTTCCTCCTGAGGTTTTCCGTGTCCATCCATAACTACTGTAATGTACCTCATGTGTCCATCATCACTCTATCATACATCTCCCAGAATTTGTTAACTGCTCAAGGTTCTGTGTAACTACATGTTCCTCTTGTTTGTTGTTTGCTTGGAACCAAGCATGGCATTCTGACTCAGCATGTTGGACAGTTTCCAAAGGGTCCTTGTATATTCCTCTGAATAGTTTATCATTTCTCGCTTTTCAAATATACCACATAATCCAAGGATATGAGTCTTTATCCAGCTCAGGATTTTCTATATCATTCTTCCTCCAAAAAAGATAGTTTATATTCGTGTAGTGGCTCGCGCTGGCGAACCTCGATAGTGGAGTTGGGGTTGCTGCATTTGCCCATGTCTGTACTGCTAGGAGACACTTGAAGATGGCATGGTTTATAGTCTCATCATCTGCTCCGCATCTAGGGTAATAGTTATTGCATACCATATGACGGTGTGTTAGATTGCTTGTTACCGCTAGTCATCTAGAGATTGTTCGCCAGATAAAATGTCTTACTTTTGGTGGAGCTTGTATCTTCCAGGCAAAGGCTTGGAGTTTTGTAATGCTCGGTTCTCCCTGGGTTTCCACCATCTCTCTGTTAAGAATGTTCCTAGCTACCCAATATCCTGATTTAACAGTGTACAACCCATTCTTAGTATAGCTCCAACAGTACTTGTCCCGCTGATATCCTCGACTTATGGCCAAAGATTGAATCAGAAGAATATCTTCCGGATCCACATAGTTTTCAAGCACCTCTGAGTTTCATGTTTTCGGATCGCCTGTCAACAGGTCACGAACTGAGATCATTGGGTGAACCACTGGTGCTAGTGGTCTTGCTGGTCTTGCTGGTATCGTTGGTATCCAATGGTCTTCCCAAGCTCTAATCTCATTCCCGGATTGTACGTTTTGTCTGATCCCCAACATCATTAATAGTTTCTCTGCCATTATACTTGTCCATCCATATGAGGGTCTAACTGCCTTGTTTAGCCGTAAAGGCGTGCTACATAGTATGTGCGCCTTAGAACTCGAGCTACTAAAGATCTGATAAGGTGTGAACCCTTAGCACGCGAAACGCGCATCCCCGTTATCTTACCTTGGTTCTTTGCGTGATTAAGAAGGCTAACGAGCTCTTCCGTGCATAAGATAAAGATGAAAGGAGACAAAGGATCTCCTTGACGCAATTCCCTCTGTGGGGTTATATTTCCTCTTGGCTGGCCATTGAACAGGACATGATATTTCACCGATGATACACATCGCATTATCCACTCAATCCATGTACTTGAAAATCTCATCTTACTCATAACCGCACTGATGAAATCCCATTCTAGCCGATCATAGGCTTTAATCATGTATGTCTTTATTGCCATCCTCTTATTTCTTCCGCCGGGATTTGTACGAAGAGCATGGAACATCTCATGTGCTATTAGTACATTATCAGATATTTGTCTTCCAGCAACAAAGCCTGACTGGGTTTCGGATATCTGATCCGGTAGTAGCTTCTTTAATCGCTGGCATAATAATATTATCTTGTAGCTGACATTGCAAAGACTGATGGATCGAAACTGAGACATTTCATTTGGTTTGTCTTTCTTAGGAATGAGACAAATATTGGCATCATTAAGACCATTGGCAATAGTACCCTCAAAGAGAAATTCATTAACCATACGGGTTAAGTCTTCTTTAACGATGTCTCAGAATTTTTGATAGAAATGGGTTGTCATGCCATCGGGTCCAATTGCCTTTTCTGGGTGCATCGCAAAGAGGAACCGTAAGATCTGCATTTATTTGATCACAAATTGTTGTTGTGACATTTGTCGGGGCCTCCTCAATCAGTTCCGGGTTGGAAGATGTAAATAGTTCTCTAATGTATTCAGTAGCGATGACTACCAATTTTTCTTCATCCTCCACTAGATTCCCAGCAGAATCTAAAAGATCCGTAATTTTATTTCTGGCTCTTCTCTGTTTAGTTATAGCATGAAACAACATTGTGTTTAAATCCCCTTCCCTGAGCCAGAAGATTCCAGAACCGTTCTTCAACCTTAAGAGCCTCGGTAAATTCCTTAAGCGCTGCTCCTATTTCTTCTGTTGTGGCATCATCATCTGAGTAGAGGTTATCCACCTTCGATTTGAACCTATTGATATGTACTGATCCAAATTTTCATAACAATATAAATAACATTAAATTTGAACAGACACTACAAAAAATATTTACATTATTAGCGTGGGAAATATGCTATATTAGATGTTTGATAACGAATTCATAAATGCTATGTATACAGCAGTCATCATAGATATCCCCTCTACAATAGCGTTTTTTGAATGCTACGAAATGTGTAGATATGATAGCAATACTTGGATGATATTATTAACTTAACTATTAGCACTACTTTCGTGTTATTATAAATCCTTCCGTAAATTAAAAATAATTATAATTAAAATAAAATAATTGAAAAGTAAACCAAAATTGTTTTATAATTAAAAATAAAATAAATTTTATTTATAAATTAAATTTAGTTTACAATAAATTTTGGTTTACAAAACTAAACCAATAATACATAAATATATTAGTCTAATTTTGAACTAAACCAATTAATTAAGTAAACCTAACTAAACCGATTGATTAACTAAACCTAAATCTAAACCTAATAGACGCTCGACAAAGCTTCAGCCACCATCCACTATTCAAACTCGCCACCATCTGCTGTCCTCCTCCACCCTCCCCACCATCTGCTGTCCTCGCCACCGTTGTCACTCTCTCTCTCTCTGTCATCGTCAACAGCACGATGTCACCAAGTCATCAAACCATCACGCTCAGCCACCATTGTCGACCTCGAGACCACCACCATCAAGCTTCTTCAGCCTCCTCCACCTTCTTTAACTAAGAACATAAAACAAATACACAGAGAGAATCGAATACATAAGAACAACAAAAAAATCAAAATCAAAACAGATAGAGTGAGAGGTGACCTAAGTGGTGGTGAAGAGTGACATTTGAAGAATTAGATATCGTGCTTCACTCATCAGACTAAATACAGAGAGAGAAGAGAGAGGTGACCTTAGTGGTGGTGAAGTGTACGCCAGAATCGAAGGGAGTGGTGGTGGTGGTGAGCGCCTCGGTGGTGGTTGTTTGATCCAAAAACGGTGTATTTGCTGGTGATGTTTGTTGGAATCATACAATAAAGAATCTAAGGATAAAGATTAGATTCTTGAGGTTTAGGAGAAATCTTCATAGAATCAAATGAGAAAAAAGAACATCAAAAGACTTTATTGATCAAAGATTGCATTACAAGAATGATTTCTAGTGTAAAGTGAATCAAAGAATGTATAAAATCCTTATAGGATGTTTTCTCGGTCTAAAATGGAAGAAGAGAGGATCCCTTCTAATAAGGAGGTAGCTCCTTATTTATAGAATAAAGATATCTAGGGTTTCCTAAAAAAGTGGGCATAATTCATTGTCTTAATGGGCCTTGAGGGAAGATGTAAATCCACCCCCAACAGTAAGCCCCCCCAAGTTCGTAGAGAGAGATGAAACTGATCTCTGCGAATTTTACGAATAGGGTTTATGAGTCAATGAACTAGGCACATACCCATGTCGTAGACGATTGTCATGAACGGGCCGTCATGGTTAGGTTGCCATAGATGAAGTGTCATAGATGGACCGTCTCGGGCGAGCTGTCATCGACATACTTCTGATTCTGATCAGAATTCTTACTCCAGGATGGTTGCGCGAACGATCTGTGAGGACAGTGTTATGAACCACCGGAGCAAGTTGCCATAGATGAAGCGTCAATCGACAAACTGCCAAAGACAAGCCGCCATAGACATCATCATGAACGTACCGCCATGAGCGAACCATCACAATCAAATCGCCACGGGTGGACGTGTCTTCGCGGTATCACGTCATGCTCGAGACTTGTGAGCAGTCCGAGTGACTGCGAGAGAGCGATCCGTGACGAGTAACCGCACGAGAGCGATCCGAGATGAATAACTGCGAGAGAGCGATCCGTGACGAGTAACCGCAAGAGAGCGATACGTGCCGAGTAACTGCAAGAGAGCAAGTCGTGTGACCGCGAGAGATCGATTCGAGGGACTGCGAGAGATAGATCCGAGCGATTGTGAGAGATCGATCCGAGCGATTGCGAGAGATCGATCCGAGCGATTGCGAGAGATCGATCCGAGCGATCGCGAGAGATCGATCCGAGCGACTGCGAGAGAACGATCTGCGCCGAGTAACTACGAGAGAGCTATCCATGATGAGTAACCGCAAGAGAGCGATCCATGATGAGTAACCGCAAGAGAGCGATCTGTGTCGAGTAACTGCAAGACAGTGAGTCGAATGACTGCGAGAGATCGATCCGAGCGACTGCGAGAGAACGATATGCGCCGAGTAAGCTATCCATGATGAGTAACCGCAAGAGAGCGATCCATGCCGAGTAACTGCTAGAGAGCAGGTTGAGTGACCGCGAGAGATCGATCCGAGCGACTGCGAGAGAACGATCTACGCCGAGTAACTGCGAGAGAGCTATGCATGACGAGTAACCGCAAGAGAGCGAGTCGAGTGACCGCGAGAGATCGATCCGAGCGACTGTGAGAGAACGATCTGCGCCGAATAACTGTGAGAGAGCTATCCGAGTGAATGCGAGAAAGCGATCAACGCCGAGTAACGAGTAACCGCGAGAGAGAGATCTGGATTCTCCCAAATTTGATATGCTTTGAAGATAGTTCTCCTTGTTCCCCCTCCTTCTAGCGCCAACTGTTTGATCCAAAAACGGTGTATTTGCTGGTGATGTTTGTTGGAATCATACAATAAAGAATCTAAGGATAAAGATTAGATTCCTGAGGTTTAGGAGAAATCTTCATAGAATCAAATGAGAAAAAAAAACATCAAAAGACTTTATTGATCAAAAATTACATTACAAGAATGATTTCTAGTGTAAAGTGAATCAAAGAATGTATAAAATCCTTATAGGATGTGTTCTAGGTGTAAAATGGAAGAAGAGAGGATCCCTTCTAATAAGGAGGTATCTCCTTATTATAGAATAAACACTTATAGGGTTTCCTAACAAAGTGGATATAATTCATTGTCTTAATGGTTCTTGAGGGAGGATGTAAATCCACCCCCAACAGTGGTGGTGGTGGTGACGAGTTGAGAGGAGGTGTACGGAGGCAAGTTTCAGAGACTTGGTCATCCTCTCCATGATTCTTCTTCTCTCAACTCTTGGAATCAAACTCCAATCAATTTCAGATCAGATCCAATCCTTGTCGTGAGAGAGGAAAGAGAGAGAAGAGATGAGACGTCGTGAGAGAGGAAAGAGAGAGAAGTGCAATCCTTGTTTTAGCATAATTGACCAATAGGAAATAAGCATGAGGATAACCACAAGGTTCATTTGTGACCATCTAATTAAAGTCAAATCTATGATCAGAATTAATCAATAAGTATAAAACTGTTATTTTATTTAATAGTTATATTTAATAGTTATTTAGTAATTGTAATCATATTTTTGAATAGTTTTGTTTATATAAAAATTAAGTTATTCATCTACATTTATAAAAGTAATGAATATAAAATAAAAAATGATCATATTTCACTTTTATAAGTAATTTTAAATTAAATAAAACTATTGATTGGTTTGTATAATTTAGAATTTGGAGTGTGTATATAGTCCGGGTATATATATGTTAGCGGAAATACATTTTATTTTAAATTTATGGTTTAAGGTTTGTAGTGTATAGGGTTTGAAGTATTGTATTTGGTTTGAGGTTAAGTTTTGGGGTTTAGGATTTGAAATGTAATATAAGGTTTGTAGAGGAAATATATTTTATTTTAAATTTATGGTTTCAAGTTTGTAGTATATAGGGTTTGAAGTATTGTATGAGGTTTGAGGATAAGTTTTGGGTTTAGGGTTTGAAGTATTGTATGTAGTTTGAGGGTAAGTTTAGTTTTGTGATTAATTTAAGGTTTGGATGTTGAAATATGAGGTTTTGGATTAAAGTTTATTATTTTGTATTAAAGTTGGCAAATCAGATTTGAAGACTAGATATAAGATTTGTAGTTAAATTTTAATAGTTTGATTTTAAATTAATAGGATATAGATTTTGATTAAAGATTAAAAATTTGTGTTTAGAACATTAAAGTTCAAGATTAAAAAGATTAAATTTTGACTTTAATTTTAAGATTTGAAGTTATAATATGAAAAAATTAAAGTTTTAAGGATTGTCTTTGGATTTTAGGGTTTAGGGGTTCAAATATTTTTTTAGCGTTACAAAAATGCTATTATATAATTTTGATAGCATTACTGAGCCGCTTAAATAATGTCTTTGGCGCTTAAGTCTACTTTCCGGCAAAGTATTGGCGGAATCAATAATTTTATCTTTCCGTTCACTTAATTTTCAAAATAGCATTAATTAAGTGTTATTGTAGGTTCTTTACTATCGTGACGTTTATCTAACGCTATTATATAATCCAAATTTTTTTAAATCATTTACGATAGCAGTTCAGTAAAATGTGATATAACAATCTGCTATCAATGTAGACTTTTTTTTGCAGTGAGATAACAATATCAAAACAAACACATCTTACTTAAATATAACCAAAGTCTATTAATATTTACTAATCATATATTTTAAAACAAACATTTGAATACTATCAAGAAATTGTAAAAATCATTCATCTCTGTAAATTTAATGTTTATATAAAAATATCCACGGCGTAGCGCTGATAATTACCTAGTTGTTATACAATTTTCAACACCATGATTACAAAACTAAAAAACTGATTAGGGATGTGTAACATCGTAATCGTAAGTTCATGGTATATCAACTAACGGGTTAGGAACTAATGGCCCGGAAAGGTTATATAGCCCTTTCATGAGAGGCCTAAACTTTTTTCATGTTTACGAGATCACTAGCAAATGTTTTTTTTGTCTTTAATGTTTATCATCATAACGGTGTGTGATTAGTAAGAAATTTAACTGGTTTTTAGTGTCTTCATTCAATCAGTTTTTAAGATTAAGAAGAGAGATTGGATTCACATATGCGTTTTCTTTATTTATTTTAATATTTTATTTATTTAGTTCCCTTGACAAAAAAAAATTATTTAGCATAATTTCAATTCTTATTTTCTAAAACAGTTTGTAAGCGTATTTAAGAAATATTTTACCAAAATAAATTATTATTCTCCACTAAATTTCATCACTACATTGTCTCTTATGTTTATTGCTTGTCTCCTATTGTATATATCATTATATCCTTTGTGTCGTTTTAGTTTCATTTCATGAAAAATTAGTGTGACCATGTTTGTAATATATCTTCTTCATCTTCCTTGTTTTTTTTCTAAATTACACACTGTTTTTAATACCTTATTTTATATAAATAATTAAAATCGAGCTTAATGTGAAATACACGAATATATATTTTATATAGTTTTTGTCTTCTATTAACGTTTCCATTTTTATGTATTTCCTTTCTACATATGTATATGGTTTTTTTTTTCGAAACTAGGGTTTTGGCATTGTTTATTTAAAGAGTTTCTTAGGGTAAATAGGGTTTTTGAGGTCGCCGTTTCATATGCGTAACATAAGAATCTATTAACATCATATAGTTCTCGCATCTTTTGTTTGAATTTGTTAATTAAGAGATCCAAACTATTGAAAAGGCCAAAATCCTTCGTGTACGTTTGCAGATGGAAGACGAAGAGTGGGAGAAGATTTGCCGGATTTGCCTAAACCCAGAGAAACCAGGTCAATCTTTGAGACACCCTTGTCCTTGTCGTGGTTCCATCAAGTATGGCCACGCCAAGTGTCTTCTCTTTTGGCTCAATCACTCTGGTTTAGATAGTTGCGAGGTATATCGATCGATTTCCAGCTTCCTCTTTTCTCTATTAATTAAAATAATTGTTAGTGAACAAAAAAATCAGGCGATAGCCCAAGCTCGTATAGAACAAAACAAGACCAGTTTCCTTAGCAGTAGTATAAGCTAGTACATATTACTTTTGGTCGGATAAGTGGATTGTAACATATCCTAACTAGAGATTTTAAAGCATGTGTGTAAGCCACTAGCCGTCATTGTTTGGGTGAGTAGTTTCTTTTTTTTCTTGTGACTAATTATTATGTATGTCCTCCTCAATATGAAGATATGCAGGTGGAAATACCAATTTAGGCGAGTTTATTCCAAAAACGCCAACATGATCAATTGATTATCTTCACCAAAGATGAGTAATGGGAGAATCTAAGATGCCAATTCAATCTCATTGCCATTGAGGGACTAGACTGATTAGCCGGAAACTAGTCCCTAGTTGGCAACACCATTACAATGTCAAAATGTGTTGCTTTTAATTAGCGTTTCACTGATTGTATTTCTTATGTAGTTTATAGAGTATGAGAATTTAAAATTTTACATTGTGTTCTTACGGCACTTTACTAACAGGGACTCGTCGATTTGAGAATTTTTTGGTCTTCAAATAAAAGTTATAGCTTGAGAAGAATGAAACAGATTTCGAAAAGTAGTTTGATTGTTGAAGTGATTGATCACTGCCGGCTGGATGATTTATCGGTTTAATGAACCGCTAAATCGAACGATTTGAAATGTTTATATGTAATCAGTATACCAACAACATGACATGGATGTTTATCTACAATCAGATACGTTCAGAGACTCGGGGGTTATTTACAGTCAAAGGTTATTAAAGTCTCAACCAAACATCCCACCAATCTATTTTTTTTATAATTCACTAAACATGATTTATGTTATGAAATTAAGGTTTATGAATCTGTAAGTTGTGTATATTATTATTCAATTATATGGTGTCTTTATACATGAGAGTTACAAAGAGATAAAAGGAAAAACATAAATATGGAAAGTGTACAAACACTACAAGAAAACAGGGGGATTCTGATGGCCGAAATCGTCAGAAATTCGTCGGAATATACCGATTCCGACGAATTTCCGACGAACCTATCCGTCGGTATCGTTTTGTCAGAAAAAAAAATTCGTCGGAATTTCGTCAGAACTTCCGACGACTTCCTGACGAATACCGAGAAACGTCATTCTGACGAACTTCCGACGATATTACGATGCGGACACACGAGACCAGAGTTCATCGGAAAAACTATATACCGATGGAGAACGTTCCTCGGACAATTCCGACGGAGTGGATTCCTCGGTATATTCCGACGAATTATCGGCGTCGGAATATACCGACGGACATTGGTTCGTCGGAATATACTGACGGATATTGGTTCGTCGGTATATTCCGACGGATATTGGTTCGTCGGTATATTCCGACGGATATTGGTTCGTCGGTATATTCCGACGGATATTGGTTCGTCGGTATATTCCGACGGATGTTGGTTCATCGGTATATTCCGAGGAACCGTTGTCCGTCGGTATATTCCGATGAACCAATATCCGTCGGAATATACCAATTTTAAAAACGAATTAATTTTGCATTTTTATATATTTTTTATATTAAAAATTAATTAATAAATTAAAAAAAATCAGAAATTTAAAACTAATAATATTATAGAATTTAAATTCATACAAATCGAAATAGAAAAAAAACATTCAGAAAGTTTTAAAAAGCCGAAAAAAACTAAGAAGAACTCGAAGACATCAAACGATCTAGCTTCTGCATTATCTCGGTGTTGAACTTCTTCTGGGATGCCAACTCAGCAAGGATAGTGGCATTCTCCGAACGGATAGTGGCATTCTCAGAAAGGATAGTGGTGTTCTGCTCCTCCAATGCCCCAATCCGTTCATCTTTGTCATGTAGCTCCTCGAGAATCATGGGATCGGCATACGGAGCTTGCGAAGAAGATTCCGGATACGAAGAAGCACGGCGGGCCAACCCAACTAAACAGCCTCCTTTCCTTTTAGGAACCGCCTACAAAAATATTTAAAGTTAGTAAATAGGGACAAGTTAGTAATCGACATTATAAAAAAATATATTAATAAAATAAATTACCTTTTCAACCATCTCATTTATTTGCAATAGAGACAAGTTGGTTGAAGCTCCCGTAGAATCGCCGTCATCAGAGAGAGGCTGAGATTGAGATACTATTTCAGCTTCCACCAAATCAACGACACCTTTGATCATGGGGTCATGAATTTGACCCGTCGTCTTGTTAGTGTCAAATTACCGTCAACGGGATTACCGTCATTTGATTCGATCTAAAAAAACCGCCATTATTAGCCAAGGAATATATAAAATATTTATTTAAAAAATATAAAGATAAATAATAATAAAAAACTTACAAGTTCATCCTCCTTAGTAGACATAGAGCAAGCGCCGAGGTTGTGCACATACATACCTTTCCCGCCACGATCGCTCTTCCGGTTCTAGGAGTTCCTAGAAGACGTCTCTGCAGTTTCTTCCTTCTCCCAATGAGCTATCAACTGCTCCCACACCGTCCCGTTGATGAACCGTGGCCTCTTGTTCTTCTGCCAAACTGTCTTCCACGCGTTTATCTACTTCGTATAAGAGTCCATGGCCTTTTCGTTGAATTTCTTACGGACTGTTTCCGTGAGATCGGAGTGCCAGTTGAACTCTTGCTACAAAACAAACATAATTTAATAAGTAAATATATTTAAAAAAATGTGAAAATTTTAAAAAAATGAAGAGTTACTATACCGCAAACTGACGAAACCACAACTCTCGTTCGTCGGAAGGGATCACACTCCACTTTGGATATCCAAAACGGAGCATGAAGTACATCATCTGGTTGATGCTCCTGCTAATGCCATATTTCGACTTGGTGAACCTTTAAAAAAAATACAAGTTAGCAAGTTAATTAATGGAAAAAAACATAAGGGTACAAATAAAAAAACTATTAACCAAGTGCTATGTCCTCGTCGTAGGTTGGGTTGGAGAACCGTGAGATGCTCTCGACCTGGTTGTTGAACCAATAGTTCAACTGGCATGACCCCCGGATCCTGTTGAGCAGCAGCGCGAGGGGCAGCGGGAGCTGGAGCGGGAATATATGCGGGAACCGATTTTTGTTCATGAGACGATCCCGATGCACGGGAACTGCTCACCGAACTACGTCGAAGACGGGCTGCGGGGCGAGGTTCATCCTCAGCCCTAAAAAAAAAAATTAATACATCAAAAATCTTTTCAAATCATTTCTATTTTTAATGTTTTCATTTATATATTTACAAAAGGTTTTATAAACGTTTTAAAAGAAAACTATTAAACCTTTTTTTTTTGTCACAAAAAAATTATACATAGTTTATTACTAGAAACTTATAAAAAAAATAAAAATTTTAAAATTTTTTATTATACATGATATATATATATATATATACACAATTATAAAAAATTTATAAATGTAGAAAAATGTTGTTAAATATTTTTAAAATTTTTTAAAAAATGTTTTATTATACATAGTTTATTAGTGTAAACTTATAAAAAATTATAAAAAAATTTAAAATTTTTATTATACATGATTTATATATATATATATATATATGTATACAAAATAATAAAAAATTTATAAATATAGGAAAATGTTGTTAAATATTTTTAAAAAATTTTAAAAACGTTTTATTATATATATTTCATTACTGGAAACCTGAAAAACGTTTTTAAAAATCAAAAAACGTTTTAAAAATAGTAAAACGTTTTGAATTTTAACAAAAAAAAATAATTCCAAAAAACTAAAACAACAATCCAAACAACAATCCTAACTTATATATCCTAAACTATCCATTCAATCCTAAAATTTTCAATCAAACAACCTAAAATCCGAGATCTAACTTCCAAAACCCTAAACAATTGACATAAAACAAGGTTTGGGATGATTCTTACATGATTTGGGGTTTGGGGAAGAGATATGAGGGTGAGAAGAGGATTCGCCGGTGAAGGGAGGTCGAGAAGGGCCGGAATCGCCGGAGAGATAGAGAAATCGCCGGAGAGAGAGGAAACTTTTGAGAGAGAGGCGGAAATAACGAAGAAGGAAGGAAAATGGTTATTATATCTGAAGATTCCGACGGACACGGGTTCGTCAGTATTTCGTCGGTATATTGGGAGGGATTGAAATTTTTTAGAAACACATGTCGTCGGTAATTCGTCGGAATATACCGACGACATTTCCAAACTTCAACGAAACCCTTGGTCGTCGCTATGTTGTCGGTATATTGGGAGGGATTTCCGACGGACCAATAAAAAAAAAAACTAATCAGAATCTTCTGAATCTTCATCAAACTCCCCAACCTCGGCTTCTGGCTCCGAATGTACAACATCATCATGTCCAAACACAGTCAAATTCTCAACAAGTTGAACATTTTCCAAATCTTCAATTGCCTGGACGTTGCTGGTAGACTCTGGTTGCAATGGTTCATCATCATCAGAAGTTCCATCCACTCGTCCTCTTGGGTTGATTTGTGTTACAGTAACCCATGGATCGTCTCTGTACGTCACCCGAGGGTAACTGATATAGCACACCTATACATATCAATTATACAAGTATTAGTAAAATATATAACATTAATTAATTATATTGGTAAAAAATTATGAATAGATTGACATACCTAATCAGCTTGCGAACCAAGAATGAAGGGATCATAATATTGAAGTTTCCGCCGCAAATGAACTGATGTAACACCAAACGCATTAATCTTCACTCCTCTATCTGAGGTGGTGTCATACCAATCACAATAGAATACTACACAACGCAATCCAACCATTCCAGGAAATTGGATTTCCAATATTTCTTTTATGTTACCGTAGTAGACATTGTCACCGAAAGAAGATGAAACACCAGCATCATATGTTGTCTTAGAATGACCTTTCCTTGTGAATGCATATCCTCGCGTACAATGATTTGACCACATAGTTTGGTTTCTGCACAAATTCGCGTATCCAATCATCGAACACAAGACCTCTGGCCAAACCATCATTCAACTATAAATTAAAAACATATATGATTGAAAAGTTAATTAGTTTATATTAAATTTAAACTAATCATTTGCATAGGGTAATATGATATATGACTCACATAACTACGAAGCCACGCAACAAATCCGTTATCTCTAAGTTGTCGAAGCTCATCTTCTGTTGCATGCCTGTGAGTCATACGCAACTCCGCCATATATACACTATATACAAAAATATTATCAATATGAAATAAATTTATTGAATATTAATCTAACAATAAATGAATAAATATTTTTACCTCTCATATTGTAAAACATCTTCACAGTTGGTGAGCAAATATGTTTGCAAATGAGCGTGCTCAGTGTCCGTAAGTCTCCGCTGCGTGAATTTTCCACTAAGTCGTCCTATTTCATTGAACATGCTTGGGACAGTAACATGATATGTTGCTCTCTCCCCTCTATCATCATGCCGAGCAGGTCTTCGGTGTTTTGTATGCACTTCTGGTGGAAAATAATTTTCAGCAAAGATTGCAGTTTCTTCATTGATCACCTGTGCCACTATAGATCCTTCCACCCTGCTTTGATTTTTGACCATCTTCTTCAGATGATGCATATAACGCTCAAAAATATACATCCATCTGTACTGCACAGGACCACCAAGTTCCAATTCTCTTGCGAGATGAATAGCAAGATGTTCCATTACATCAAAGAATGATGGAGGAAATATCTTCTCAAGGTTGCACATGCTGACTGGTGCGTTTGTCTTCAAATTATTAAAACCCTCTTCAGTCACTACTCTTCTGCATAAGTCGCGGAAGAAAACACTAATCCCTACATAGAGAAGAGACATAATTTTCGTAAGTATTAAGTTTTTATAAGCATAATTGTTAAATATAAAAATAAATTAAATTGTAAAAATATAAGATACCTGCAATTCCTTCATGAACATTACGTGGCAATAATGCTGAAAAAGAAAACGGAAGGAGTCGCTGCATAATTACATGACAATCATGAATCTTCAAGCCAGTAAACTTTCTTTTGCTTCTATCAACGCACTTCCCCCAATTTGATGCATATCCGTCAGGATATTTTACTTTATCTGTAATCCAATCAAAGAACTCTTCTTTTCTAGCACCATCCAGCCGATAAATGGGAAAAGGGGCCGTACCGTTCTCATCAACGTGAAGTTCAGAACGATCACAAATATCGACTAAATCCAACATTGACTTCAAATTATCCTTCGTTTTACCTTGGATGTTAAGGACTGTGTTCATCAGATTGTCGAAGAAGTTCTTCTCAATATGCATGACATCTAAATTATGCCGCAATAGATGACTCTCCCAATATGGCAGATCCCAGAAAATACTCTTTTTGTGCCAGTTATGTAGCTCTCCAACCGCACTGACTCGAATGTTTTCATGTCCACCTACATCTGGCGTCCTTTCTACATCTGGCGTCCTTTCTGCAACAAATCTTTCCCACTAACTTCCTCAGGTGGACCATCAAACACCTGCTTGTTCTTCGTAAACGAAGTCTTACTCCTGCGGTATGGATGATCAGGTGGTAGAAATCATCTGTGACAGTCAAACCAACACGTTTTCCTTCCGTTCTTTAGTTGGAAAGCATCTGTGTCATCTTGACAATATGGACATGATAGCCTCCCATGTGTTGTCCATCCAGATAACATACCATATGCTGAAAAGTCACTTATTGTCCACATAAGACCTGCCCGCATCAGAAAGTTTTCTTTGCACGAAACATCGTATGTCTCAAAACCATGCGCCCATAGTTGTTGCAACTCATATATCAGTGGTTGAAGAAACACATCTAGTGATCTTTTAGGATGATCTGGCCCGGGGACGAGAATTGAGAGAAACAAAAACTCTCGTCGCATGCACAAGCTCGGCCGTAAGTTGTACGGTGTCACAATAACTGGCCATAGAGAATACTGTCTTCCATGCTTTCCAAATGGGCTGAAACCATCAGTAGATAATCCAAGATAAACATTTCTCCTCTCTTCCGCAAATTCTGGATATGTTGACTGGAAATGTTTCCAAGCCTTCGCATCTGAAGGATGTCTAATCTCACCATTTGTGGAATGCTCTGCATGCCATCTCATTGCTTTTGCTGTGCGCTCACACTGATACAACCTCTTCAATCTTTCCATCAAAGGCAAATACCACATTCTTTTGAATGGGATCGTAACTCTTCCCCTCGTCTCCTGATAACGAGGTTTCCCACAAAATATGCATACATTCCGTGTCTCATCCGCTCTCCAGTAGATCATGCAGTTGTCAATACATATATCTATCACTTCGTACGGTAGTTGAAGACCGGCAACAAGTTTCTGAACCTTGTAGTATGAACCCGGTGCAAGGTTATCCTCAGGTAGAATACCTTTGACAAAATCAGTAATCGCATTCATACATTCTTCAGCCAAATTATAGTCTGTCTTAATACCCATTAATCTAGTTGCAGATGATAAGACTGAATGACCATCTCTACAATTTTGATACAAAGGTTGTTTTCCTGCATCCAACATGTCAAAAAATCTCCTAGATTCGAGATTTGGTTCTTCCCCTCTATAATGATCATGTACCATCTGCTCAGTACCTACACCATAATCTATATCCGTTCTAGATTTTTCTAACCTAATATCAGGCTGAGGTTCGCTAGTACTACCATATTCATAACCAGTTTCCCCATGAAGGTACCAAACTTTATAATTACGTGAAAACCCTTTCATGTACAAATGAGTCCAAACATCAAATTCTTTTATAACCTTATTATTATTGCAAGTAGAGCAAGGACATCTTAACATACCACTTTTTGCATCCGGTTGCTGTTGAACAAGCCTCATGAATTCTCCAATCCCTTGAACGTATTCTTCCGTAAGCAAATTGGTGTTCGGATCCAAATGAGGTTTCTCCATCCACGAACGATAATAAACTTCTGAAGACATGATTTTCACGGAATTGTTATGACTAAAGAGAATGAAGAGAGAATGAAGTGTGAATGAGTTGAATGAGGAGGGGCTGTATTTATAGGAAATTGCTTATGGCCCTCCGACGGCTTTCCGACGAAATTCCGACGGATGTAAAGAAGTCCGTCGGAATTCCGTCGGTATTTTCCAATCTCAAACGGCTATACAACGGTCATATATATTTTTCGGCAACGGTCACATGGTTCGTCGGAAATTCGTCGGAAAATTCCGACGGAATACCGACGACTACAACGGTTACATTTTTTATCGGAATATTGTCGAAAAGTCGTCGGAAAATTCCGACGACCCATGTTTCGTCGGAATTCCGTCGGAAATGGCCGACAGAATTCCGTCGGAAATGGCCGACGGAATTCTGACGACTTCAAATTTTTGGATTTCGTTGGAAATTGGTCGGTAATCCGTCACAAACGTCCGACGACATTGATGTCCGTCGGAACCTCCGTCGGAATTCGGCGTGTTTTCTTGTAGTGAAATCAGCAGCGACTCCAAGAAGACGGGTATGGTCTGGAAGAGTAGTTAAATCCAAAGGACCACGAGGAAGAAGACCATAAACGACCTGAAATGGACTGAAACCTGAACTTCGATTGAGTGCATGATTATGAGCAAACTCTGCTTGAGGAAGTTTTGAATCCCACGATTTAATGGAATCACCAACAAGACATCGTAGCAAGTTACCCAACGATCTATTGGTCACCTCTGTTTGACCGTCCGTTTGGGGATGATAAGCGGAACTCATGTCGAGACTGGTGCCGAGAAGCTTCCAAAGAGATCGCCATAAGTGACCCAAGAAGCGTGAATCACGGTCTGAGACAATAGAAGTAGGCAACCCATGAAGTCAATAAACCTCACGGAAGAAGAGTGTCGCAACTTGAACTGCATCCGTCGTTTTTTTACAGGGAACAAAGTGCACCATTTTTGAGAATCGACCCACGACAACAAAGATTGAATCAAACCCTTTTTGTGTACGAGGAAGACCCATGACGAAATCCATACTGATGTCAGTCCACGGTTGCGTTGGTATAGGTAACGGCATGTAGAGACCAGCGTTTGTAGCATGTCTTTTCGACATTTGATAGGTCGTGCATCTCTCCACAAAACGCTCAACATCGCGTCTTAGAGCCGGCCAGAAATATGACACAGAGATCAAATGCAATGTTTTGTCGCGTCCTATATGACCCTCATTATGTGTTTCAGCGATTAGTTGAAGACGGAGGCTACAATCCGGAATGCAGAGACGGTCACCACGAAAAAGAAACCCATCATGAAGAGTGAAATCGCGTGATACGCCATTCTGAACATCAAGAAGAATCCGACCAAAATATTCATCAGACTCGTATAAGTCAGCAAAAGCTGCAAAGCCGGGAACTGAAACATGAAGAACACCCAGCAAAGAAATACGACGACTTAGTGCGTCAGCCACTCGATTGGAGATACCCGACGTGTGCTTGATAACAAAAGTAAACTGTTGTAAATAAGACACCCACGAGGCATGACGAGCCGAGACCTTATCTTGACTACTCAAGTGTTTTAACGCATCGTGATCTGTATAGAGAACGAAATCTTTATGAAAAAGATAATGTCTCCAGTGCTTGATTGCTTGAACCACGGCATAAAACTCCACATCATAAGTACTATAACGTAAACGAGCTCCTGCCAGCTTTTCACTGAAGAAGGCGATAGGCCGGTTTCGCTGACTCAAGACAGCACCGATTCCCAACTTAGAAGCATCACAATGGAGTTCAAAGACCTGGGTAAAATCAGGTAGAGCAAGTATAGGAGCTGAAATCAACTTTGATTTGATAATATCAAACGCGGTGGCTGCGGCGGGAGTCCATGCGAAGACACCATCCCGTCGAATACAATCCGTGAGAGGCGCCATTAAGCTGCTAAACTGTGGCACAAATCTTCGATAAAAAGATGCGAGACCATGAAAGCTTCGTGTCTCAGACAATGTAGATGGAGTTGGCCACATTTTAATTGCATCCACTTTACTAGGATCCACGGCGAGTCCTTCTGCGGAAACAATGTGGCCGAGAAAGTGGACTTTAGGAGAGCCGAACTCACACTTCTTCATCGTCGCATAGAATTGATCACGACGAAGGATAAGAAGGATTGCTTCCAAGTGTTCTAGATGCTCGGCTAATGACTTACTGAATATCAGAATATCATCAAAGTAAACCACCACAAATTTACCAATAAACCCCCGAAGAGACTGATTAATAACCCGCATGAAGGTACTAGGGGCATTGGAAAGCCCGAAAGGCATAACAAGCCATTCAAACAGCCCTTCTCTGGTTTTGAATGCTGTCTTCCACTCATCACCCGATTGAATACGGATTTGATGGTATCTACTGCGAAGATCGAGTTTAGAAAAGGTTGTTGCAGCACCAATTTGGTCTAATAGATCATCAAGACGTGGTATTGGAAATCGATAGCGGACTGTAATCTTATTAATAGCACGGCTATCGACACACATTCTCCATGATCCATCTTTTTTTGGTATGAGCAAAGCTGGAACTGCACACGGACTCAAACTCTCACGCAAGGATCCTTTCGTGATGAGATCCTCAACTTGTCGTCGCAGTTCTTCATGCTCACTTGGACTCATACGGTAATGAGCTCGATTAGGTAGGATAGCATCTGGAACTAGATCAATATGGTGTTGAATATCTCTTAGAGGAGGAAGGCCAGTTGGTAACTCGTCGGGGAAGATGTCCTGAAACTTGGTCAACAGACCTTTAAAGCTATCCGGAATTTACGGTAAAGATGTGTTGACTGGCGAGTTCAGCAGGATCAGAACACGTCCCTCTTCTCGCATCTCTTGCTCAAAAGGTTTGCGTTGGAGAATAAGGACTGGTGAGGACGGTAAACTCTGCTTCTCAGGTAAAGAGGGTTGCAGTGTGAAGTTTTTATCGTTGAAACGGAAGCTATAGGTATTGTGATAACCATCATGTTTTACTCAATGATCAAATAGCCAAGGGCGTCCTAAGAGAAGATGACAAGCGTCCATCGGTGCTACATCACAATAAATTTGATCCTGGAATGTGCCACCAACTGAATATGATATGAGAGCACGTCGAGTAATGGTCAAGTCTGTCTTCTTGTCTAGCCATGCGAGTTTATATGGATATGGATGAAGTTTTGTTGTCAGATTGAGTTTGTTGACAACGTCCTCTGCCACTACGTTTTCACTACTTCCCGAGTCAATAATAAATTTGCAAACCTTGCCGGCAATAGTACACTTCGAGTGGAACAGGTTATGGCGTTGTGGATTGTCATCAATATGGCGTGGAGCAAGGCAAACACGTCGCATCATCAAACAAGGACCAGTGTCTGCGATCAGGTCCTCTGTTTCTTCTAGATTTTCTGCAATTTCCTCATCATAAATAACCTCTACGTCCTTGCCAGCGGCATAAAGAAGAAGTCCCCTGCGATTTCTTTTCGGACAATTGGCTTGTCGATGACCAATCTCTCCGCAAGCGAAACATCGTAGTGAAGATGGTCGAGTTGTTGTCTTATCCGTCAAAGGCACGAGGGCAGTTTCAGCTTGTTGAGGAAGCGAATCATCGGCTAAATTTGTAGACTGCTGTTGCTGAACAGGTCGGGTAGTACGAGACGCAGACCAAGAGTAATTGCTTTTAGTTTGAGATTCAATGGTGAGTGCCTGTTGGTGAGCTTCTGATAAGGTCAGTGGATTAAACAAGTTGATAGTGTGCTGGATCTGTTGACGCAGTCCGGCAGTGAATCGAGCAACCAACTGTCGCTCTGAATCTTGAATATCAACTCTTGTAAGCAGCAAAAACAATTCTTGGGAATATTCAGCAACTGAACGAGTTCCTTGACGAATATGATGTAGTCGTTGGAACATTAGCTGATCATAGTTGTAAGGCAAGAATGTCTTTTTAAGTTTTGATTTAAGCTTATCCCATGACATGATCTTGGGTTTTCCAAGACGGGCTCGTGTAGTTTTTAGTTGTATCCACCATGATGCTGCTCTGTTGCGGAATCGCATTGTTAACAACGGAACACAACGTTCCATTGGTGCTCTCTTGAATTCAAGAATTTCCTCAACTGTGACTATCCAATCGAGAAGTTCTTCGGCGGATGAGTTGCCATGGAACTCTGGAATCTCTGTTTTGAATCCTGTTTCCCATGGAACAACAGCTGCTGCACCGCGAATTTTATCTTGACCGAGTACACGGTCGTTGAGAGGAGCGAAGGGGTTCACATGTTCTGCTGCTGCGGCGGCAAATAGGTTTGCTTCTTCATCGTCTTCTGCATCGTTGTTGCTCGCACGTTCAACATTATCGCGAACTGGTGGTTGTTGTTGAACATTAAGGTTGTGGAGGGCGGCGGCGATAGTTTGCATCTGAGCCTGAAGCTCAGCGATTGCATCACGGGTGATTTCTGCTTCGGTTCGAACAGGTGCTCGTCGAGGTCTTGCCATGGTGAATGGAAAAATTTTCGAGGAGCGTAGCAAAGCTCTGATACCAACCTGGCGCAGCGTATTAACGGTAACTCAGCTCAAATCTAAAGATTTAGGTTAAATCTTTAGAGACTTGACTTCTTGAATCGAAGAACTTAATCAAATTCGATACAAGACTCTCGTATTGACGACAGAATCGAATCAATGCAAGGCTTTAGAGAAACTCTAGTTTATTATCTTTCAAAAACTACTTATCAAAGCCAACTTACAATCCCTTATATAGGATCTTAGAGACGGTATATAATAACCTAACTCTGTTAAAAATAGAAAATATACTAAAAGGAATTCATAATTAGAAAAGAAAATCTTCTAAAAACCGAAATAGAAAAATTTGGCGGTGAAGGTATCATGATGCTGCATCACATGGTGTTTGTCGCAGAAAAGGTTAGTAACGGATCTTTTGTTTCTTATGTATGTATAAATGTAAAAGTGGTGTTTGTCTTGAACAAAAGAATTGTATTTGTAATAAATGTTTTGGATATCCGATTGGGTTAAGAATTTTTGAGACTCTGATCTGATGGCTTAAAATTGATCTGGCTGAAGAGTAGGATTCCGCTTACTTAAGATGCAAATTAATAAATCAAAACATAATATTTCATTGCAAGTGTTAAAGCAAGTTTCAATCCACTGTATGCTACCTTAACTTCATTGTTTATAAGCAGTAGTCATACAAGAACCTTCAAATATTCATAAACGCGAAAACGAGCAGCCTAACTCAACAAAACATCATCATCAAGCAAAATAATATCAATTTATGAGACATACTAATCAGTTTTTATCTCAGGGAGTTGAAGAGCTTCACTTTGTCTAAATTTCTCAAGAGTAAAAATCCTTCTGTCCGAGAGTCATGAAAAGCCTTTGCATGTAGAAACAAAGATCGTATCTACAGCCAGTAGTCATGTCGGTATTCTAATGTATATTGTTAAAGCTACAGAGAAACAATGATCACGTTCATGCCTCACAACTCAACCAATATTCAAATTATTAAAAAGTTCACATTTTTTTCATGTTAATACTTCGACATCTCAAGATTCTAAGAAGAAAAAAAAAGGAATTCTAAAGCAGTTTCTAATAATGCAAACACAATGCTACGAGTAGTTAAATTTTGTTCAATGGTGGAATATTAAACTAAACCATGTTCATTGTTCAATACCAAATCTAACAAGTAATTAAATGACAGCTGAAACATTTAAGAAACTATAAAATAGTTATGAAAATAAATAAATTTAATGGAAACGCTACTTATGAAAGTTGATGTTAATTTCAATTTAGACAAAAATAAAACGAAAAAGTATTTTTATTAAATAAAAACTATAATAAAAAGAATAAATAATATTTAAAATAATAAAATGTCACAAATATATTTAATAATAAATAAAATAAATTATATATCAGAAATATAAATAGATATCAAACATTAAACTAAATAATATAATATCCTACGAAAGAAATATGAGCTGAGTTTATACTATAGGCACAAGAACTCTGGGAAGCAAAAACA
The DNA here is from genome assembly GCF_020379485.1 of Brassica napus. Lineage (NCBI taxonomy): Eukaryota > Viridiplantae > Streptophyta > Magnoliopsida > Brassicales > Brassicaceae > Brassica > Brassica napus. Next base: position 21,427,912 of record NC_063444.1, on the reverse strand, counting down.
CGAGAACTCAAAATAAACATGTATTTAAATTTCTTAATATGTTTTAATCAATCAAAATTAAACTACAACCAAGATTTTTTAAAAATATACAAAATATATATGAAATAATAAATAAAACTTTAAATCTATGTAGTAAAGCGTATGTTAGAATATCTTATAAAACTTTTAGGCCTTCATCACCATTTGCAACTATATATAGAAAAACAATGCCAAACTTCAATACATTTTGTTATGTATAAACTGCATAAAAATGTCAAAGAAAGTATATAGAAAATGATTTTGAAACAATCAAAACATGAATTAATAATTTAGAACGGTTTTGGTTTGTACCAAGCTTTTTTTTTTTGTAAAAAATCCTATAGATTGCTTCCGTGTGCTATAGGGTTACGTGGATTGTGGTTTGGACTACAGTCTAAGAGAAACCAAAAGTATATTCAAAAAAAAAAGTATAAAAGTTAGAAAAATATAAGCCAATATAACCAAAAGAATATCACACAAAAGAAGCAAAGAGAGACCAAAAAACAACAACTGTTAATAATATCAATTACTAACATTCTCCAAAAAAAACTATATTAACTTTAACAAATAATTTCTCTAAATAAAAACTCCATTCTCCACTGTTTTATAAACCCTCACAAAAATGGTATTAGAAAACTCGATCTCATTCTATTTCGATCGAATCCGATTGATTTATGTATTTTATAGTGCTATAAACTTAAAACATTATAAAACCTTACAATTCGGGATTAACACAACAATGATACTAAGAAATTGATCATTTTTAATTATATAATTGAAATTTGGTGTATGCAACATAATCATATTGACATCCAACTTAACATAAAAAAAATTTACACAAAATTACATTTTTTTTATAAAAACCGATCCATCAAAAAATAAAACTAAAGAATTTTAGTTAGACATATGCGAAGATGATATAAAAAATATGTTCTCATTATAAAAAAAAAACATAACAAAAAAAAGATAATAACTAAAGGGTTTTTTGCAAAATTGACCTACAACTTAAAGTCAAACACAAAACTAACCTCCTTTTTTAAAAAAAATTGGTTTTGCCCTATTCACCCCACAAGTTCATATAATTTACGAAAATGACATCTTTACTCTCTCACCCTCATCATCTTCAAGTAATTACAAGATTGCCATTGTCATCAATACCACAACCACCATGAACAACCAATTTGAAGCTCTTAATGCTCCCAAAATCGATTTACCCTTCTTCTTTTTCCATTCTTGTGAACTAAACACAACATATCTCTCACTTTCTCTCCACAATGAGCTAAAAAAACCCAAGATTTTGATTCTAAAATTTTTATGGTTCATAGAGTCATAGAAGCTAACGATTCTGGGTGGGTGACTTTCGTTTGTGATTCTGTGTGCTTGGAGAAGCCTTATGTATGCTAAAGAACTTATCTCACCAATTTAAGGTATGACATCGAGTTTTTTTCCAGATCTGTTCGTCAGACGACTTACTTGGGAAGTCGTCTGGCTGTAGACGACTTACCTGGAAGTCGTCTGGCTGTAGACGACTTACCTGGAAGTCGTCTGGTCAACGCAAAGGTTATTTTTGCAATTGACTTTGAAATCTGTAACCTGAGACGACTGAAAGTTAAGTCGTTTACTATTGTTTGGTTTCAACAAAATTTCCAAAGAACCTAGACGACTTACATTTCAGTCGTCATAGGTTAGTTTTGCATTTGACTGGATAATTACAGAAGTTTGACTTCCCCAGACGACTTACATTTCAGTCGTCTGTCAAAAATTAAAATAATAATATTTTTTTAAAAGTAAACGACTTACAATTAAGTAGTCATAGGTTAGTTTTGCAATTGAAAAAAAACTTCAAGATTTAATTATACACAGACTACTTATAATTCAGTCGTCCACCAGACGACTTACTTGTAAGTCGTCGAGGATTTTTTTCCGAGATTCTGGTCAAACCTCGTAAATCTTGGACGACTTACATTTCAGTCGTCTCGTGGATGACTGAATTATAAGTCGTCTGTATATAATTAAATCTTGAAGTTTTTTTTTTCAATTGCAAAACTAACCTATGACGACTTAACTGTAAGTCGTCTACTTTTTAAAAAATATTATTATTTTAATTTTCACTAGACGACTGAAATGTAAGTCGTCCAGAAAAGTTAAACTTCTGAAATAATCCAGTCAAATGCAAAACTAACCTATGACGACTGAAATGTAAGTCGTCTAGCTTTTTTGGAGTTTTTTTTTAACCAAACAATAGTAGACGACTTATTTTTCAGTCGTCCGAAATAACAGATTTCAAAGTCAATTGCAAAAATAACCTCTGCGTTGACCAGACGACGTATAGTTTAGTCGTCTGGACAACTTAGATTGAAGTCGTCCGCGTCTTCTCCGCTAGTTTTTAAGTCTTCTACGTTAGTTTTTGAATAACTTGTATTTTTAAGAGTGATAAGTAACTTCAAGATATGTAAAACTCATATTTACAAAATATGTTTTCTCTCTTAGTTTTACTAAATTTGACTAAGTTTTTCAACGCAAACTTATAAAAAAATATGATATGCTTTGACTAGTTACTATTGTTTGTTTCCATCTCTTAAGTATTATTGTTATAGACAATAATGATGACTATTGTTATGAGTTGGAAGAAGGGTTAAATGCTTCTTAAAATGTTGTATCAATATGAAGCTACCAACATTCTTGTTTATTAAGATGAGAGAAGGCCATTGGAGTTTATTATTGCATATGAGAGATCCAAAGATAAGAAAAAGGCTACTGAAGTCTATTATTTCATTGATTTGTAAATGTGTAAACACATTGTTAGCACATTTAATACATCTTGGAAAACATTATTACTGATTTTACAAAAAATTCACAACTAAAAGAGTAGACATGCAATTCACAAAACAGACCACAAACAAAACTATTATAGATCATTCCTCTACAAAGACAAGCTTAGATTCCACTTGAGTAGACAAGACCAGACGACTTTTAAGAAGTCCAGACGACTTCTAAGAAGTCCAGACGACTTCCAGGAAGTTCAGACGACTTTGTCAGAAGACTTTTAGGAAGTTCAGACGACTTCCAGACGACTTTACAGGAAGTCCAGACGATTTTTAGGAAGTCCAGACGACTTTCAGACGACTTCCAGACGACTTCCAGACGACTTCCAGACGACTAACAAGTAAGTCGTCCCAGAAGTCTTCCAGATCTGAAAAACCTGCATATTAAATCCAGATCTGAAAAACCTGTATATTCAAAAACGTTCAAATGGCTTAAAAACAGAAAAAATGAGTGGAATATTAGATAAATCTACCTTTACAGAACACACAAAAAATACATATCTAAAAATAATAGATCTACCTTTAAATTAGTGGAAGATGAGTACCATCTAATTAAAAACCTGCAAAAAAGATAGATTAGTAAGAAAGACATGAGACAAAACTGAAAAATTCATATAAAGTTTGGTGTTTTCAAGTCAAAGAGATTAGAGTGGGTTTGGAGAGTTTTAGTTTGGGAAAAAAGTAAGAACTTTATACAACAAGAAGTTACCAAATGAAGAAAAATCATACATAAGAACTTACCAAAACGCTCAGAAAAATCCAGACGACTTCCTGGAAGTCCAGATGACTTCCTGGAAGTCCAGACGACTTTGTAAGAGGACTTCCAAGAAGTCCAGACGACTTCCAGACGACTAACAAGTAAGTCGTCTCAGAAGTCTTCCAGATCTGAAAAACCTGCATATCAAATCCAGATCTGAAAAACCTTCATATCCAAAAACGTTCAAATGACTTAAAAATAGAGAAAATGAGTGGAAGATTAGATAAATCTACATTTATAGAACACACAAAAATACATATCTAAAATTAATAGATATACCTTTAAATTAGTGGAAGATGAGTACTTTTTGATTAAAAACCTGCAAAAGAGATAGATTAGTAAGAAATACATGAGACAAAACTGAAAAATTCATATAAAGTTTGGTGTTTTCAAGTCAAAGAGATTAGAGAGAGGTTGGAGAGTTTTAGAATGATGAACATTACATTTTTGTTGCAGCCATTTGAGAGGAGGAGAGAGAATATGTAAATTTTTCTTTATATAGGGAGACAAAAAATCCAATTAGGTTAAATATTTTTGACTCAGACGACTTCCTAGACGACTTACATTTCAGTCGTCTGTTGAAGAAATTAAAACAGACGACTTACATGTCCAGAAGAGTTTAATATTTTTAGTGGGAAATTAAATATTTTTAGCGGGAAACTAAAATAGAAGACTTTCCAGACGACTTACAAGTAAGTCGTCTGGTTTAAATTATTTAAGCGGGAAAATAATTTTTTTTAAAAAAATTAGGCAGGAATATTTGGATGACTTACATGTAAGTCGTCTAATTTAATTTCTTCACCAGACGACTAAAATGTAAGTCGTCCGAGTAAAATGATCCGGTTAGGTTAAAACGTACATTGGTAAAATTAAAGGTTCGGTACGATGTGGACGACTAAAATATACGTCGTCCGGGTAAATTATTCAACAGACGACTGAAATATAAGTCGTCCACACCCTAAACATAACCCCTAAACTTAATTATCTAATTAAACACTTCATAACACCAAATCAAACTTGAAAAGTGCTTACTATACACAGAAATAAACACATATAGGTGAAAACTAATTTTTGAAAAAAACATTTTAGTTTTCCAAAATCTAACCCTAACAATACATACAATACTACAACATATGTTTGCCAAACTCCTAAACCAAAGTATTTCATGATTCACTACTTCCACTCATCTATCTTCAAAACAAATCAATTTTATCATATTTTAATTTATATCACTTAAAACTGTTTATAATTACTTGATTTTTATTTTTCACGCATCAAAATATTTTTTTACAAGATTTATAAATTATTTTTAAAATAAACTGGTACCAGACGACTTACACTTCAGTCGTCCAGACGACTTCCAACATCTCAGACGACTCAGACGATTTACTGGGGCTATATTCGTAAAAATGGCTTCTGTTTTTTTGTTTGGTCACAAGGGGTTGAGCTGTAATTTCACTAGGCTTTTAGGTTAGTTTTGCATTTGATTCAAGTTTGGGTATAGGTTTGAGATTAAAATCAAGTTGTGGGTTAGTTTTGGCAAAAACCCCATAACTAAAATAGTATAAAATCATAAAATATATTTGACAACAAATAAAAACAAAAATAAGTTAAAAAAATAAACGAACATCAAACGTTAAGTAAAATGTATATAATATCCCTTACCACCGAAATTTTTCTAAAAGACAATACATATCTCTTTCAAATGTAAGCCTAAAACACAAACCATAAAATCATACAAAAATAAAAATCTAGATCACAAATAAAGTATATCCTACCCGTAGGGTGGGTCTACCCTAGTTCATATATATAACTTTAAAAATATATAAATAGTCAATTTCAATGATTTTTTACTGCAAATCGTTCACAAATTTATAAAAAAAAGGGAAAGAAGAAAATTTATTTGGTTACGATTATTTCTTTCGGTAAACGAACAGAATTATATTAATCAAACGTAAATATCTAAAATAGTTAAAATATACACAAAACCCCAAAAATACTTAAACAATTATTAATTCTCTATCCAAAAATTTAAACCAAACCAATTTATATGTTAAGTTAGGTACTATGACATATGTTATTTAAATTTATATGTAATATATTCTATTGGTTATAGATTTTTTAAAAATTAAAGCATATAATAAATTTTAAATTTTTTAAAATAATTTCAAGTGGTTATCCAAATCCGAACAGAATCCTCAAAGATCTGAACCGAACACGAAATCCCAAACATACCCGAAAACGAACTCGAACGCCCACCCCTAATCACTATTATATATCCTATATGTGTCATCATAGGTTACAAAAATATGTGCTATCATATAATTAATCGTATTTTATATGTACCATCAAATATGTAAACTTATAATTAATAATATTTTATACGTACAATCATATAAATAATCACATATATTATATTTTTGAATTTTAATGTGAAATATAAAAACCATAATTTAAGTTGGTGTTTGAAATTGGGCTTTGTATTGTATTTTTCTTATATATATTGAAAATATTTTTATAATGGTTATTGGAAAATATGTTATTAAAAATCAAATTTTGAATACATGTATATTTTTTTAATGAATTTTTGATATAAATTAATTTTAAATTATTATTTTGATTTGAATATGTATATCAAGTAACATATGCCTATTACTTTTTAATATAATGTAATGGACTTCCAATTTTTTTTTAATATCATAAGTCCATTACTTTTTTTTCCTAACTAATTGCTATCCACGTTTCCAAACAACACTAATTTTTTTAACTGTTATCTATGTTGCCAAACAAAAGCTTAAAGAACTTCTACTTTAATAAGATATATTACTTTTTTTCCTAACATACTGTTATCCATGTTTCCAAACAGCACTATTTTTTTTAACTGCTATCTATGTTGCCAAACAAAATCTTAAAGTACTTCTACTTTAATAAGATAGTTATCAAACTCTTATTTTTTAAATTAACAAAAGTTGCATCCAAAATTTTAAAATAACAACTAAATTAGTGTCTTTCTATTTTTAAAGTTTTATCTTCAAACCCATTAATAGTTAAATCTATTAAAAATTAAAAAACTGTTAAATTAAAAGTAGGTATTTTAAATACACAAAAACTAAAACAATGAAGAATTTATTTTTTTTCTTCAAAATCTAAATATTCGAATCTGACCCAAAATAACCAAATCCAAACTTAAAATAACCGAACCCGACCCGAAATGTAAGAATATCCGAAAAGGTTATATACCTCTATACCGAAATACCCGAAAATTTGATATCCGAACCAGAACAGGTTTCCGAACGCCCACCCCTACATGTTTGATATCTCACAGTACCTACTTCATGAATTATTAATTAATATCTCACTATAGTTTGACCAGTGCGATCGCAAAGATGTTTATTTAACAATATATATATATATATATATATATATATATATATATATATATATATTAACACACAACAATTTAATGGTTCTTCTTGAACAACTTTTACTACAAGAAAACAAGACCTTAACGACTACAGTATTAGTAGCTAGTTGGTCGTAATATGGGATTTACGACCAATTAACTTCGAAAACCGATTGGTCGTTAGAAGCAGGTCGTAATTAATTATTAGAAGCACATTGGTTGTAATATTACGACTAAATGAGTTAGTCGTAAATCAGACGTAAATGTACGACTCAGACAATTGGTCGTAAGTTAATCGTAAAAACATTAGTCGTAAGGTGACGCACATTTACGTCTCATATATTGGACGTACATTGGTCATAACCTTACGACCAATTTACCTCTTATGTCGATGTTTATTAGTTGTAATGTAACGACCGCTTTACATCTACGTTAGATGTTCATTGGTCGTAATTTGACCAACTTTATTTATTTATTTTCGAATTTTGTATTTATTTACGAATTTTATATATTAATTAAAATAAAATATTCAAATTTAGTTTGATTTAAATTTTTAAAATTTGATAAAATTAAAAGAAAATATCTAACATCCGGAAACATAATAATATCCATAATATAAAACATTCAAAATAGAAATTAATTAAAACCGAAAAAACTAAGTATGAAGGTTTATTTCGTCGAAGAGGACGGAACTATGCTCATCTGCACGTCGCTCTAAATCCGCCTTCTCTTCTGGAGTGCGGTCGGGGATAAAGGTCGGACGTAGAGACTGCCAGCTAGAGGCAAGAGCCGGGTTTATGTTTGGGTTTGACTCTATCATCAGATCAAACATATTTGCCATAACCGTAAATTTGTCCCTGTGGTCGGTTATGACTTCTTTGGCAGCTATCAAATCCCTACGGAGAGAAGATTCTTCTTCCATTCTTGCAGCGTGTTCAGCTCTCGCCCTCGGGACATCGTTCACAGTCCCAATCCCGACCATACGTCCCCTTTTCTTCGGGACAACCTTCAATTAATAAATAGATATTTATTAGTACATATGTGAAACTAAGTTAAAGAATAAAAAATGTAAATAAACATATATTTAAAAGATCGAATATTTTACCTGCTCAAAAATTTTGTCTTGTTCGACGGTGGACAGCTGGACCGGTGCACCTTCTGGATTTTGTTGCGACAACTGAGTCTGGACCTCCTGGATCCGAGCCTCAACAGTGTTGCAGATCCTCTTTGCTTGAGGATGCGAAAAGGTGCCATCAGAATGCTGGTGTGTCGTCTTGTAAAGTCGGGACAGAGATGGTGGTGCTCCTTCTTGGGCAGCATGTATAAAAAAAAAAATTAAATTAAACTCACACATTCAATAAATACTTAATTAATATATATTTAATAAAAATTAAGAAAGATCGAAGACTTACAATTTGTAGTGCCCTCCCAGCGTGTGGAATCTATCCGGAAGTATGAGGTACTGGCAGGTTACCATCATCATCACGGGTCAACCAAGCCGTAGAGCAAGTGAGAGACCTTTGAACTGACTTAGGTAAATTCCAATAAGCCTTCAAGCCCTTCCAAACGTCATTGCTGAGGTAGGCTTCTTTTGCGTCGTCCCCCATAACCCTCCACTTCTCCTTCCAATCACCACCAATGTTCTTTAGGCGAGCCATCGCCTTTTTGTAGAATGCTGCCTTCACCGTTTCGTTGACAGCAATGGACCAATTCCATTTTTGCTACAAAAAATCATTAATAAAAAAATTGAATAAAATAAATTATTATTTTTTAAATAAAAAATAAATAAACTTATATTTAAAACTAACCGTGAAGCACTTGAACCAAGCCCTCCGAACGTGGTCAGGTGTAAGAGACCAGCTCGGATGCGCTTCCCGGAAGTTTGCCCTGATGATATCTCCAACGCTCTATCCCACACAATTCTCCGTCAAAAACCTACAAAATTTGAAAGAATACATATATTTAGACCAATATGTATAATTAGTATATTTAAATGCAATTAAAACTTTAATATATTAAAAATTACCAGTAAGTGTAGAGTGGTCGATCTGGATCGATGATTGGTAAACCTTCTCGTCCCGGCATCTGGAGAAAGTCTTCCACTGTATATCTTGCATATGGTGCATTAGGTGGCACCATCAAATCTGGATGAACAGCTGCAGGAGCCGGAGGAGCTGCAGGATCCGGAGCAGCTGCAGGAGCCGGAGCAGCTTCGGGAGCAGTAGACTGCTGCTGAGGATGGTGTGGAGGATGATGCTGCTCATACCGAGGCTGCTGTGGAGGCTCATCATACTGGGGAAAGAATTGAGCAGGGTCATCAAACTGCGGATAGTAAGCTTCAGGGTCATGTGCATGTGGAGGCACATACGGAGCAGTACGAACTTGGCTCTCAGGGACATTCTCTTGGCCGGATGCTGTGCCGGAAGTAGAAGCTGATGGATTCGGCTATCCGAGAAAGGTACTCGCGTAAGAGTTTTTAGGCGCAAGGTTCCTAAGTGTCTGTCTACCGCCAGCCATAGCAATATCGTCACTCTGGAAAAAGAAAAAAACCAAAAAAATAGATGGTTATAAACAATTCAAATTTTTTATATAAAAATAATCAAAACCTATTCTAATTCAATCATAATCTAACTCCATTCTAATCTACTTCCATCCTAAACTAATTCCAAACCTAATCTAATCACCTAACTAACCACCTAAAACTAAAAAGAAAAAGAAAAATTACCTAGAGAGAGAAGAGAAGTTGTTGTTAGAGAGAAGGGAATAAGCAACCAAATGGCTTCGCAAGGTCTGTGTATATATAGAGTTTTGGTTTTAGTCGTAAATGAGTTGTAATTTTACGACCAATGAGAGACTAGCGGTCGTAAAGGGGACGTAAATTTACGACTAATGGGGGACCAAATACTATTACGACCAATTAGGAACTAATTAATTTTTCCATTTACGACCAATGAGAGACTAGCAATCGTAAAAGAGACGTAAATTTACGACCAATGTGGGACGAAGTCCTTTACGACCAATGAAGGACGAAGAACATTACGAACAACTAGGGACGAAGTACTTAACGACCAATTAGGGACTACCGTTGTAATATTTGAAAAATAAAAGAAGAAAGACACTGGAATCACAGGTGGGAAGAAACAAGGCGAGACCTACGTAAGTCTCGCCTTGTCTCCGCCCACATGTGTTCCAGTATCTTTCTTCTCCTTCTTTTTTTTTCAAATATTTCTAATTTGAGAAGCAAACTTGTAAGTAATTATCTCTGATTTGAGAAGCAAACTGGTGAGTAATTATCTTTGATTTGAGAAGCAAACTGGTGAGTATTTATAGGAAATTTCGAAAGGTTTTACGACTAATTAGTTTGGTCTCATTTCAGATTAGTCGTAACGGAGTCGTATATTACGACTAATTAGCTTCGATTCATTTTAGATTAGTCGTAAGGGAGTCGTATTTTACGACTAATTAGCTTCGGCATATTTTAGATTAGTCGTAACTGAGTCGTATTTTACGACTAATTAGCTTCGGTTTGTGTTTATACCCTAAAACCGAAACCCCAAACCACAAACATCATAAGTTTTATACACTTGTAAACCCCAAACCACAAACATCATAATTGAGCAAACATGATCTAATAAGTTGTATATATATATTATTTGTAATGCAATACAAAGAGTTTAATAATACAATAGAACACAAACATTGTAACATAATCAAACTCGATCACTCATCATCAGAAACATCATCCACTTCATCATTTTCTTCAAATTCATCTTCGTTGGCTTCGTCTGTTGCATCGTCTGGAAGTTCTTCATATCCCTGGTTGTATGGATCAACAAGTAAGATATCATTTGTAGCTTGCTCAGGTACTTCTACTTCATTTACGGCATCTTCCTGTAAAGGCGGTTGTTCATCAGTGAAGACTCGGCCCCGAGTTGCTATACAGAATACCTCTATTGACGGTGGGGTCAAACCAGTCACATTTGAAGAGAACACATTTCAGCTTCACCAGGCCGGGGAACTCCACTTCGATGATCTCTTGTAAGATTCCATAGAAATCAGTTTCACCTTTCACACATACTCCATAGTTCATTGTTGCTCGCCGACTTCCATATTTGTAAGTGTCAAAAGTGTAGCCTCGTGTGAAATACATAGATGTTGTGGTGACCTTAGCGACCGGACCTTGTATCATTTCGTGAAACCACTGAGGATCGAATGGATCATCATAATCAACCTGGATCATCAACATATATATATATAAATATATAACTTCATTAGTTATATAATAAAATAACATATTTAATTAATTATATTGTGATGTATACCTGCGCTTTCAACCACTTCACAAAATGTTAGTATTTCCTTTTGTTGAGATCATTGGTTGATATCCCTGGTATAGTTTCTTCGACTTGGGCAATGAAATCGCTGTTTTATGCCAATATATATGATCATTAAAGAGTACTATATATATATGTGTGGTAAAATGTAACGGCCAAATTAATTTTAATTACCTCTCAAATGACTCAATCTCCTCGCAGTTAAGGAATATATATGTGTGGGCACTGTGAGCGTCATCTTTACTCGACCACCAAACTTTTTTCAATTTTCCACCTAGACGTCCAATCTGACAGAATATGTCTGGAACATCTTCAACAATATATGTCGGCATAACACCACCATCATCATATCTGCTCGTCGTCGTTTTCCGTGTCCTGACTTGGGACCCAAAGTAGTACGACGTGAAGTGAGATGTTTCCTCATTCAAACTCCCAGCAACTATTGAACCTTCCACCCTAGCCAGATATTTTGCTTTCCCTTTCAAATATTTCATGGCTCGCTCGTAAGGATACATCCATCTATTATCAACAGGTCCACGAAGCAATGCCTCGTACGGAAGGTGGACAACTAAATGTTTCATGACGTCAAAAAATGACGGAGGAAATTTTTTCTCCAAGTTGCACATCAAGATCGGGATATTCTCATCAAGTTGTCTGATGACATCTACAGTTAAGGTGCGTGCGCTAAGATCTCTGAAAAAATTTCAGATGCCTACAAATGTACAAGCCAACGTAAGATACTTTCTATAAGTTTTTTTTCCAACAAGAAGTAATAATAACTTTATTTGTTACCTGCAAGTGCCTCGTGAACATTTTTTGGAAGCAACTACGCAAATGCAAATGGTAGAAGTCGTTGCATAAACACATGACAGTCATGACTCTTCATCCTTGAAAACTTTTGTCCTTGTTGATCAACACATCTTGATAGATTTGAAACATATCCATCAGAAAACTTCACATCTGATGCCACCCACTTGAACAACGCTGCTTTTGCTTCTGCTGACAATCTGAAAATGGGAACCGGAATTTTTCCATCGTTTCTAATATGCAGCTCAATCCTAGAACATAATGCAGGCAAATCCAACCTTGAGTTCTTGTTATCTTTTGTCCTCCCGGGGACGTTAAACAATGTATTGATGATGTTGTCAAAGAAGTTCTTCTCTAAATGCATCACATCAAGATTGTGGCGTAGAAGTAGATATTTCCAATATGGAAGTTCCCAAAATATACTCTTCGTGTGCCAATTATGTTGTGTCCCGTAACCAGCAGACATATTTGCAGTAGTATGCCAATTACCCCCTTTCTTGACTGTGTCTTGTCCACCATAGTAATCAATATCCTTCTCGATTTCCTCTCAAGATAAATATGGTGGAGCGGTGTCTCGTACAACCCTTTTTGACCGAAAAAATTTCTTGTTCCTTCGGTACGGATGGTTAATGGGAAGAAATCTCCGATGACAATCAAACCAGGACGTATTCCTACCATTCTTCATCTGAAACGCGTCTTTGCTTCCCATACAATAAGGACAAGATAGCCTCCCATGCGTCGTCCAACATGACAACATCCCGTATGCAGGAAAGTCACTAATGGTCCACAAAAGAACTGCTCGCATTGTAAAATTTGTTCTCGTTGAACAATCATATGTCTGCACGCCTGTTGACCATAATTCCTTCAATTCTTTTATCAAAGGCTGTAGAAAAACATCAAGGGACCTCTTCTGATGTTTTTGCTCAGGTATCAATATACTCATGAAAAGCAATTCCTTTTCCATACACATATCTGGTGGAAGGTTGTATGGCGTCAAGAAGACTGGCCAAAGCGAATATTGTCTTCCAGACATTCCAAATGGACTAAATCCATCTGTGCAGAGCCCAAGATAAACGTTCCGGGGGTTGCTTGCGAAATCAGGGTACACCGAATTCAAGTGTTTCCACGCTTTTGCATCAGAGGGATGATTGATCTCGCATTCCTTCTGAGTATGTTCTGCATGCCATCTCATCGCTGCTACCGTCTTTTCAGATTGATATAATCTCTTCAGTCTATCCTTAATAGGTAAGTACCACATCCGCTGGTACGGCACGCTATTCCGCCCACGTCCTTGCGGTTTATATCGTGGCTTCTCAAAAAAATTTAGACTCCAACGATTCTGCATTTTCTCCCCAGTATATCATACAGTTGTCTATACACACATCAATCATCTCCGAAGGTAAGCCAAGGCTATGAACCAGTTTCTGAATCTCATAATAAGATTCAGCACACAGATTATCTTCAGGCAAATACTCTTTAAACAACTGAGCCCATGCATCCATACAAACTTCAGGTAAGTTATGATCAGTTTTGATATTCATCATCCTAGCTGCCAATGATAATTTAGAAAGACCTTCTCTACAACCTTCATAAATTGGCTCATTAGCTGCTGCTAGCATTTCATAAATTTTTTTTGCATCCAAGTTAGGCCCTCTACATTTTCTACCTCCTCTATTACTGATCTTTTTTCACGAAATGCATCTGTAAACATATCATGCATCTTATCATGATCTACCATATGATCCTCTTGAAGGTTACAACTTTCAGAAGGCAAATGTGGTTCATCTCTGTTACGAACATTTTCAACCTGATTACTACTACTAGCTTCATTCCTATTATCACCTTCTCCGTGGTTAAACCAGATATAGTAATGTGGAGTAAATCCTCTATTTACTATATGTTTCCAAACCGTTTCACTAACAGCAAACTTGGTATTGTTGCATTTACGACATGGACAGAACATTTTACCCGTTTCCAGTGTGAGAGACGTCTGTTCGGCCTGGTACATGAATATCTCTGCTCCGTTGAGAAATTCTTCTGTTACTCTTCCCCTTGAATCTTTATGCGCATACATCCAACTCTGAAGCTCATAGATATTTGTAGACTTTTTTTTTTTACTCTTTTCGTTTTTTTTTGTGCATCTTAAGAATGAGGGAGAATATCATATGTATAGGGAAATTTCGATTTTGGTAGGTAACAATGTTACAACGAATTTACGTTTGATAAGAACTTAACCACCAATGTGCAACTACGTTTCTTGTAAATTGGTCATTAATCAGATGGTAGATTTTTGATGTAATTTAGTCGCAAATTTAAGACTGCGTTACGACTACCTGAAAGTGTAGTCGTAAATGCGAAGTTAATTTACGACCAATTTAAGACTAACCCGATTAGTAGAAAAATTACGTCTAAGTTACGACGAACTTTCATAGTCGTAACTTAGACGTAAAGTCGAAGTTAATTTACGACTACACATTTGTAAATGGTAGTCGTTACTCTCACGTTCTCTTGTAGTGTTTAATTTATTATTCATATCAGATATTTTGTTATTGTATCATGTGATATATTTTTATTAGATGTGTGTTAGAGCATTTATGTAACTATACAAAAAAGATTGGATGTATTATATATTAATATACTATGTTGAATCAAATTTATATTGACATTTCTTTCATATTTAGTTGTATGTATGAAATGTATTATTAGTATAGTATGCTTTGGATCAAACTAAAAATGAGTTACAAATATTCTAAACCCAATAGGATGGGATATAATTTGACCCGTCTATTGAACAAAAATCATGGGAATAAAGTTAATATTATATGCAAAATATGAAGATGATATTGCTGAAATATTCTTTTTTTTAAACAAATTGATGACAATATTCCAAAAAGTTTATAATAAGGAAGGTTAAAACACAAGCGAATCACGCCTAATATATGCAAAATGTTTTATTGGTAAGTTCGAGTAATAAGCATTATTTTTTTTATATGGTAATCCATATGTATTATAACGTATAAGACTGAAAAACGTGGAAGCTAACTTTTAAATTGTTTCCATAGTTTAAGTTGTTTCAATAGTTTGTTAATATTTGTGGGAGATTATGATTTTCATTTGGTTAGTTAATATTTGTTGTTTTGTTTAGTTAAAATTAGATTTAAGATTTGCATTAATTAAACTATAAAAGACAAGAATAATAAAAGATAGGTAAATTTATTAATTCAATGGCATATGTCTGTAAATAAATTGAAAATCCAATGGGTAATTTATTTTTGTATTTCTTTTTTAACAATATAGATGTTTGTGCGTGACATATATACATCAGAATTATTGTACACAAGGTTTCTGAAGGTGAAGAGTGGTCTTTTACGGATGAAACGAGAAGATCCAGATATTGGAAAACTCTATTAAACCAAGAAGAATCTCTCAAGTTTTATGGACTCGTAGTTTCTTCTTATGGTAAAGTAGACTCGTAGTTTTACGAGAATGTGGGCAATCATTTTTAATAAAGCTTGTTATACTTCATGAATTTAAGGTAAACTAGTGCAAAATCAATGCTATATAACATTACAGAAGATAGTGATAAGACATTTGGTCTTTAAATTCTTACTTAGAATCAGGGCGAATCTAGACCATTTATTTAATGGGTGCACTATCGTTAGTAAGAAAAAAAAATGCTTATGAAAAAGTCTGAACCTAGGAATGAGTGGGTGCACAAGCTTCCTTTTACCACGTGAACTAACTAAATTATAATTGTAACTCACAAAATTTAGATTATTACTATAATTATGGATGCACGTACCCTCATACTTTATAGCCTGGCTTCGCCACAGTTTAGAATCATTGAGTATAAGATAATGCCCCTATTCTAACAAGGTCTGGGACCAAACTTTGTTGCCCCAACAAAGAGCAAGTAGTAGTCAAAAGTTTGTACTTTGTACAGTCGTATTCATTTTATTTTCCAAATTAACTAAAGAACATTTGAATTTTAGAATAAATAATTGGGTCCCTTATATGGATATAGTAATAGATTGCATACAAGCCGAGAAAAAGAGTTGATTACTCTCTAGGCCACTTTTTGACTTATCTTTACATTCAAAGCCACTTCTTATATGTGAGACAATTTGTCGTGGGCCAACAATAAATTGTGGACAACTTTGCCCTTAATATACATTTGATTCGTGGACAGATGATGCGTGGACGGGTGATGCGTGGATGGAGATGCGTGGATGGATACGTGGACGGAAATGAGTGTAAAAATTCCAGAAATTTCATCAGAGAAAACTCCACAATAACTGAACTTAATGACACAACCCCAACGACAATGTTTGTATGTTGACAAGAAAGAAGATTTTGATTATGTTGTGAATATGGACACTAACATAACCATGAATAAAGAACAAGAGAGATCTATTAAATTTGTGGATAGGAAATTGAAGCTTGATGTGGTGGATAGAGTAGTAACTCAAAGACTATGATATAGATGTCAATGTGTCTACAATATCAAGGATGAACAAATTAATAACTTCAAACCAATTACGACCACATACATGTCTAGGAAAAAAAAAACAAGCTTGAATGATGAAAACAAAGGTAAACAAACCAAAAAGTTAAAACGAGTCAGCTCCTCCTCCAAAACCATCGGTCAAAACGAGTCAGCTCCTCTTCCATGTGAGCCACACCATGGATTCCGAGCTCAACATCGTCGTGGATGAGCTCGGAGAAGCTGCAGTGGTTCGAGCTCGTCAAAATCCTCCACCATGAGATATGTAATATGCTAAATTTTGAATTTTAATCATAATTTTACTCATCCACAAATAGCCGTCCATGTTTACCCATCCATGCTTACCCGTCCATATCTTCCCACACTCATCCACGTGTGTCTTTCCATCCTTATATTCTACATGTAGTTATCCACGGTCTTCAAACATCCACATATCAGTCATCCATAACACAATCGTTGAATACGTGTACAAGTATATATTTTAAAATATAACAAAAAAATATATCAAACTGGATATCAAATTATAGAGAATAAAAAACATAATTTATTATATCAACAAAATTTGTTATATGTACTTTTAATTTAAAAATAAGCAAAAACAAAATATTAAGAAATACATTAAATAATAATAAATAAATATACTTTATCTTTCCTCTAGTCTAAAAAAGATCTAAGAGTATGAATGGTGACCAAGGAACGGCGAGGAATAATGAATTCTCTAACGTTCCTAAAAAAGATCACCATTCACAAGGAATAATAATTCACTCTCATTCTCTTTCATACCTTTTTGGAAGAGAATTAAAGAACAAAATTATTCCTTGTTAAATTTGATAAGGAACAATCATTCCTTTTCATTCCTGCTATTTTATTTCCGTACATTTCTTTTTTATTTGTTCCTCTTGTTTCCCGAATGGTCACCAGTCAGACTCTAATTTTCTTCTCATTAAGGGCAAATCTGAATATTCTATCGGTAGGTCCCATGAGAAAGTGTCTTACAAGTGCATAGTGGCTTTGGATGTAATTGAAAAATGATAAAGTGTCTCTTGGTGTAAAAAATTCTGAGAAAAACGACACCTACCTTTTCTCAACTTGTTAGAGCATGATTAACCCGGGGTTCTTAGGATGGGATTCTTAGCAGAAGTTAAGAAACTGTTTCTTAAGTTTTAACTAAAAAAGCTAAGAACCGGTTCTTAAATAAGGACTTTAAGAACCGGTTCTTAGCTTTTTTAGTTAAAAGTTAAGAAACAATTTCTTAACTTCCGATAAGAACTCCACTCTAAGAATCCCGGGTTAATCATGGTCTTAGAATGTACGAAAAGTATGCATGTTGAAGATTATTTAAAGTTCTTAACAAGTTAACACTACAAGAAAACAACGACATACCGAGGGAAAAATCGTCGGTATGTCTTCGGAATAACGTTATTCCGACGACATACCGACGAAACAAGTCCTCGAAAATAACTCCTCGGAAATTCATTTTTCCTCGGAAATCCCTCGGAAATTTCCGACGGAATTCGAGGAAATGTATTTCCGAGGAAACTCCGAGGACCACCAGTTCGTCGGAAATGTCCTCGGAATATACTGAGGGAGAACTTCCTCGGGATATTTTGATGGACTTTCCGATGGTCCAATCCTCGAAAGTTCCGACGAAATGTTCCTCGGAATTTTCATCGGGAATTTCTGAGGAACGGAGCCCTCGGAAAATTCCGAGGAAGGAGTCCCTCGGTATATTCTGAGGAAGGAGTCCCTTGGTATATTCCGAGGAAATGTTCGTCGGAAATTTCCGAGGGTTCATTTCCTCGGAATTTCAAAATATTATTTTTTTTTTTTAAATAAAATTTTTGAAATTTAAATTCGAAAATATAAAATTAAAATTAAAATTGAAAACATATTAGATAACATTCAAAGTTGTAAAAATAAAAATAAAACATTCCGAGTTTTTGAAAAAAAAAAACTACGGGTCTTGCACGTTCGGGAACACCTCTTTCGGTGCCTCATAGCCCGCCTGTTGAGCCGCCATCTGGGTCTCCAACATAGATATGCGATCATCCTTGTTCTTCAACTGAGCCGTAAGTACTTCTGGATCAACAAAGGACGGTGGTGTAGAAGAAGGAGGAACCGACCCGGTGCGACGATCTAAACCAACCAAACGTCCGTTGTTCTTTAGAACCGACTGAAATAGAAACTAGCCAAATTTAAATAATATAAAAAGATGATAAAATAAAAATCAAGAAATAAATGAATTGAACTTAAAAAAAAAAAGAACTTACCGATTCAAGGATTTCGTTGATTCGAAACCGGGACAAGTTGGTCGAACCCGTCGAATCGTCATCCTCGGTTTGAAGCTGAGACACTTCGTCTTGCACCTGAGTTTGGACCAGGGTGACCACTTCCCTCACAAGACCGTCATCAATCTGGCCGGTCTTCTTGTTGGTATACGCCATCTTCATTAGGGCGAGATCATCAACCGGCTCGCCATCATTTTCTTCCGCCTTGAAAAAAACATAAATTAAACAAACATTAAAAATTAGAAGAAATGCACAAAAAATAAAATTTCAAAACTTAAATAATTGAAGAAAAAGCGGCTGAACTTACCATGCGATCCCCCAGAGTGGCAATAGATTGAGCACTCAAGTTATGCTTGAAAACGCCCTTCCCTTTACGGTCGCTCCTGCGGTTGGTGGAGTTGGTGGAAGAAGTTTCTTTCGTCTCTTCCTTATCCCAATGCGCACACAACTCCGTCCAGACCGTGTTGTTTATCGACTTTGGGACCTTTTAATAATAAAAAAAAGAAAATAGTTTAATAAATTAAAAAATAGTTTAATAAATTAAAAAATTGTTTAATAAATTAAAAACAACCTTGTTGATTTCCCACTTCTTCCACTCGTGGATCTGCTTCCCGTAGTTGTCCATAACTTTATGGACGAAGTGGTGATAGATAAAGAGCGTCTCATCGTAATTCCAGTTGAATTCTTGTTGGAAAAAAAACACAATTAGTAGAAAACTTATATTAAAGATTAAAAATATAAGTAAAAAATTAGAATACTTACCGCAAACTGACGAAACCACAGATGCTGCTTGTCGGTAGAGAAGTTAGTGAAAGTCGGATGTCCCTTGTCGAGGGCCGAGTACATCATATGGTTGATCCATGCGCTGATCCCGTTCCCGGATCAGTTGAACCTAATAAAAAAACAAATTATTAATAATGAACCAAGTTTAATTACCATGTTAGATCCCGTCCATGTGGATACGGAGTGAGATATGGAAGATGGTCACGACCGGGCTGTCGAACCAACTCCGCAACACTCATCACTCCCGGAGGATCCGGCGGAGCAGGAGCGGGTGCAACAGCTGGAGCGAGAGGAGCGGGAGCGAGAGGAGCAGGAGCGGGTACAGCATAGGGAGATGTATGGTAGGAGCTCTGGGGCGAAGGGGAATCCTGAAAATGGCTAGAATCCCGAAACTGGCTCCTCGTACCACCACGACCACGACGCTGTCGAGGCCGGGTCTGATCATCATTACACCTGTAAATTAAAAAAAAATATTTAATAAATATAGAAATATATAATTTTTTTTAATCCCAAATAATAGTTTTTAATCACAAAAAAAGTTTTATAGATATTAAAAATGTTGAATAAATATATAAAAATAGTTCTAATAAACAAAAAATAGTTTTAATAAATAAAAAATAGCTTAATAATTACAAAAATATTTAATAAATATTGAAATATATAAATTTTTTTTTAAATCCCAAATAATAGTTTTTAATCATAAAAAAGTTTTATAGATATTAAAAAATGTTTAATAAATATATAAAAATAGTCCTAATAAACAAAAATAGTTTTAATAAATAAAAAATAGTTTAATAATTAGAAAAAAAATAGTGTTAATAATATTAAATATGTTTAATAAATATAGAAATTTATATTATATATATATATATATATATATATATTTTTTTTAAATCTCAAATAATAGTTTTTTATCACAAAATTAATTAAAACTAAAAAAAAATCCAAATCAAGTGAATACCATAATCAAACTCGATTTTACACAATCCTACCATTCACCCTAACAAAAATCTATAAATATCATTCCAAAATCATCAAATCTACTTAAAAACCTAACAAATCTAACCTAAGAGAGTGGGATAGGGTTCATACATGATCAGTGACTGAAATTGAGGAGAATTAGGGCGTTTGGCGTTCGGCGGAGAGAGGAAGAGAGAAATCGCAAGGAGGCGTTCGGCGGAGAGAAGAAGAGAGAAATTGGGAAGAAGATCTGGTTCGACCTAATGTTATGAGGCGTCCGACGGAAAATGTCCGTCGGAATTTTCTCGGACTAATTAAATATTTCCGTCGGAATTTCCTCGGAAATCATTAATTCAATTTCCGAGGAAATACCGAGGAACTAGGGTTTGGGGTTTCAAAACATCGATTTTTTTTCCCGTATTTCATTTCTTATACAATTGTAATGCATACCATTGAGGATTCTTTGTATAGATGATCATAAACCATGAAATAACAAAATTTCAAAAATAATTGTAAGTATTCCTTTTACCGTTTATTAAAGTGTATAAGTGTTTCTCT
The DNA here is from genome assembly GCF_020379485.1 of Brassica napus. Taxonomy (NCBI): domain Eukaryota; kingdom Viridiplantae; phylum Streptophyta; class Magnoliopsida; order Brassicales; family Brassicaceae; genus Brassica; species Brassica napus. The sequence continues at coordinate 21,406,675 of NC_063444.1, read as the reverse complement.
TATGTTGTGTGGTTTTCGTTCATGCAATCGTAAAAGTGTTTGTTATTGGGTAAAACACCAAAATTTGGCTTCATAATCTGGTTAAGACACGTAATAAAGGTTATATACTTGTTATTCAATCCGCAAAACGTTGTTTTCGGTTAAAAGCCCCTAGTTTCTCAGAATTTCCTCAGAATATTCCGAGGGAATTCCGAGGAAACCCTTATCTTCCTCGGAATTCCGTCGGAATATTCCGAGGAAATGCCGAGGAAAAAGACTCTATAATCAAATCCCTAAATCGACAAGGTCTATTCCGAGGAAATTCCGAGGAAAACCTATCTTCCCTCGGAATTTCCTCGGTATTTCTATTAAAAAAAGAAAAAAAAAATCGATGCTAGTCTGTTTCCGAGTCATCATCACCAGATGAATCTGAATCTGGATCTTGGTGAAACTCTCCAATCACTGGTTCATCCTCTACGTGAACGACGGCTTCCTCTCCGAAGTCGGTTAAATCGACTACAAGGCCAACTCCAGCTAAATCTTCTGCTGCACTTAAGTTGCCGGATGTGCTTGGTTGTAGTGGGTCTTCCAGCTCAGAACTTCCCTGAACTCGGCCTCTCGGGTTGAGTCTTGTAACAGTAACCCATGGATCATCTCTGTTCCTTACCCGGGAGTACTTGATATAACAAACCTGTAACATTTAAAAAATTATTAGTAAAATTATAAATTAATACACATGATGATGAATCATTCTGAATAATTAACATTTAATTACCTGATCGGCCTGAGAAGCAAGAATGAAAGGATCATAATATTGCAGCTTTCGCCTCGAATTTACTGATGTAACACCAAATGCATCTGTTCTCACACCTCGATCTAGAGTGTTGTTGTACCAATCACAATAGAAAACAGTACAGCGCAATCCAACCATGCCCAAATACTTGATTTCCAAAATCTCATGTATGTGTCCGTAGTATACATCATCTCCTGATGCAGAACAAACGCCAGTATCATAAGTCGTACTCGAACGTCTCCTCTTCTGAGTTATGAATGCATATCCTCGAGTACAAAATCTTGGATATGACTTCACAACAAAGTTTGGTCCAACGACCATCTCGCGTATCCAATCGTCAAATGTTTCACCTCTGGCCAAACCAGCAGACACCTATTAATAGCACATATATATGTTATATCAATAAATGTGAATTAGTATAAATATGTGAAAAATGATATTTTAATTTGTTTAAAGCACTCACATAAGTAAACATCCATCCATCAAATTCTCTCTGCTTCATTTCTTCTAGTTCGTCCTCTGTGGCGTATCTATATTCGAACCGCTTTTCTGCCATGAAAATCCTGTACATATGATGACAATAATGTAATTAATTAAGATTTAAATTTCAACTTGTTAAAATAAAAATTTGTAAGCTAATTTATTTACCTCTCATATTGAAGAACATCTTCGCAGTTGGTGAGCAAATATGTTTGCAAATTACTGCACTCCTGCTCAGTAAGTCGACGGTCCTTTGGTTTTCTGCTAAGTCGTCCAACGTCTGTGAAAATGTCTAGAACTGTAACATGATATGTTGCCCGTTCGCCTCTATCATCATGCCGAGCAGGTCTTCTGTTTTTGGTCTGAACTTCTGCTGGAAAGTAGTACTCGGCAAAGTTTGAAGTTTCTTCATTGATCATCTGTGCGACTATAGAACCTTCCACTCTACTTAAATTTTTCACCATCTTCTTCAAATGGAACGTATACCGCTCATACAGATACATCCATCTATACTGCACAGGACCACCAAGTTCCAATTCTCTTGTCGGGTGAATAACAAGATGCTCCATAACATCAAAAAATGAGGGAGGAAATATCTTCTCAAGGTTGCACTGAATCACGGCTATGTTAGTCTTCAAATTTTCAATACCTTCAAGAGTCACTGATCTCGTGCATAAATCGCGGTAGAAACCGCTTATCCCTGCAATTGCTTCATGAACATTTTGTGGTAATAGTTCCTTGAAGGCAAACGGAAGGAGGCGCTGCATCATTACATGGCAATCGTGGCTTTTCAAGCCAGTAAACTTTCTTTCCTTTCTGTCGATACAGTTACGCAAATTAGATGCGTAACCGTCTGGAAATTCCACATCGTTAGAAATTCAATCAAAGAACGCATCTTTTCCCTCTGCATCAAGTCGGTATATGGGAGAAGGAGCCCTACCATTCTCATCAACATGAAGTTCTGAACGAAACATCGTATGTTTCAGCACCTTGAGCCCATAGTTGTTGCAACTCATATATTAGTGGCTAAAGAAACACATCAAGTGATCTCTTAGGATGCTCTGGTCCGGGAACGAGAATCGAAAGAAACAAAAACTCTCGTCGCAAGCACAAGTTTGGGGGTAGATTGTATGGTGTAAGAATGACTGGCCATAGAGAATACTGTCTTCCACTCTTGCCAAACGGGCTGAAACCATCAGTACATAATCCAAGGTAGACATTTCTTCTCTCATACGCAAAGTCGGGATACTTTGATTGGAAATGCTTCTACGCTTTTGCATCTGAAGGATGTCTGATCTCACCATCTGTTGAGTGCTCCGCATGCCATCTCATTGGTTAAGCTGTGCATTCAGACAGATACAACCTCTTCAACCTTTCCGTCAAAGGCAAATACCACATCCTCTTATATGGCACTGGAACTCTTCCACTCGTATCTTTATAACGAGGCTTCCCACAAAATTTGCATGTAACCCGCTGTTCATCCGCCCTCCAATAAATCATGCAGTTGTCGCTGCATACATCTATTACCTTATACGATAAACCAAGACCAGCTACGAGTTTCTGAACCTCGTAGTATGAACCAGGAGCTACATTATCCTCGGGTAGAATACCTTTTACAAAATCAGCAATCGCATCCACACAGTCTTCAGCCAAATTATAATATGTTTTAATGCCCATCAATCTTGTAGCAGATGATAAAGCTGAATGACCATCTCTGCAACCTTCGTACAATGGTTGCTTTCCAGCATCCAACATATCATAAAATCTCCTAGCTTGTGCATTGGGTAAATCTCCCCCTCTAAAATGATCATTTACCATCTGCTCAGTACCTACACCATAATCTACATCCGTTCTAATTGGTTCTTCTAATCTAACCGCTGGCTGAGGTTCGCTAGTACTACCATGTTCATAATCAGTTTCCCCATGATGATACCAAATTTTGTAACTTCGTGTAAACCCACTCAAATATAGATGAGTCCAAACATCCCACTTTTTAATAACCTTTCTATTTTTACAATTAGAGCAAGGACATCTTAACATACCTGTTTTTGCTTCCGGTTGTCGGTGAACTAACCCCATGAATTCGGCTATACCTCGTTGGTATTCTTCCGAAAGCAATCTATTGTTCGGATCCAAATGAGGTCGATCGATCCAAGAACGAAAATAATTTGAAGAAGACATGTTTTTTATGAATCAAATTCGTGTGTACAGAGAGTAAGAGGGAGAATGAAGATATGGAGTGAATGAAGAGGAAGAGGGGTGCTTGTATTTATAGTTGAAATCCTGCCGACAGACCGAGGAAATTCCGACGGAATTCCGACGCCAACGGCTAGTTCGTCGGAATTTTCTCGGAATTTTTAAAATCCCCCAACAGCTCTCTAACGGCTATAATATATCCTCGGAATTCATCGGTTTTTTCCGTGGAATACATTTTTCCTCGGTATTCCATAAGAATATTCCGACGGATTGATATTTCCTCGGAATTTCGTCGGTATATTCCGAGGAAATTCCGAGGAAACCAAATTTTGTGTTTCCTCGGAAATTCCTCGGGATATTCCGAGGATTTCATTTTCCGTCGGAATGTCCGTCAGAATACCGATGTTTTCTTGCAGTGTAATATTTTCAAAATAAATAAACAAAGTCAAAAGTCAACCCCAAATAATAAATTAGTTCACATGTCTTTGGGAAAAACAGTTTCGCACTTCACAACACACGTAACATGTTAAGCGGACCGAACCATCCATGATCCATCCCTTTAGTCGATACACGGACAACACTTTCTTTCTTCTCTCACCGCTCGTCTGCTTCACGGGCCACCACATGTCCATACGCATCAGTCTAATCAACGGCCTAAGATCTGATCTGACATGTCATGTGTGAATTAGCAGACGGATAGGGAGAAACGTCATGGGCGGTGGGATATGCACGTGATCAGAAGAAAGCAACGGTAAGATATTCGGATGGTTCTTTTAGTGGCCGCAGTGACCGTTTTGATGAAACTATTGTGCACCGATATTATCAAATTATCATTACTATGAAACAAATATTTCAAGTACGATCGATTATGAGTATATGACCTCTAATAACACTATAGTGGGTCTGGCCTTATATAAGTAAAAAAAAACTTATGCTCGTAAACCATTACAAATCTTTTGATATTTTCAACTTTGTTTTGTTGATATCTTTCAACTTTGTTATAAACATTGAAGTTTAAAATTAATGTTTTATGAGCTTGAACTCAGAACCAGTCCTGTGTATTAAGATTACTATGTTAAGATATGTGACTTGTGCGTGAAGTATGCAAATCTTTTTATGTATACTGTTATTTATTTTGCATTTTTACATATTAAAAATAATAAATAATAAATATATATTGAATAATTAAGAAGCAAATAAATACTACATATAAAAATAAATTAGCACAAACACATCAATGAAAGTAATCACTCCTTTTATTTACAATCTTTTTATAATAAATAAATCAAAAAATCATGTTTACCTATTTTCTATGGTATATAGTTAAATTTAAATGATATTAATATACATATATATTATACTTTTAATATAATTATCTATTAAATAAGTCTCCGTACTCATATTATTCTACTATCATTTGTATTTTTAATCACAAAAATTTAAACTGTTGAAAACAAAAATTTCAATGCCGGCTATTAATAATATAACTAATTTATTAAGTATATTTACAAATTCAATGGAAATTTCAAAATTAAAATATTAATTTTTCAATGCTCGTTCAATGCGAGTTGACACTACAAGAAAACGTGTCCATAACAACGAACATTTACGACGAAATATTTTCGTCGTAAATTTACATGGTCTTTACAACGAAATTACGAGGAATCTAACTTTCGTCGTAAACGCCATGTAAATTTACGACGAACTGATTTCGTCGTAAACTCCATGTAAGTTTACGACGAATGTACGTGGAATGAGAAATACGTCGTAATCATTACATCGACATTACAACGAAGCATGTTACCGTTATATTTAGGTGAAAACGTGTATTCAATGTGCTTTAACTTACCTAATTTCGTCGTAAAGTCGTTGTAAATAATATGTTAACACCATGTAAAATATTCCTTGTAAAATCGTTGTTATATTTCAACTACCCAACTCGAAAATTTCTCTATATATATGTCATTTCCCACAACTCTCTTCCTCACAACACACAAACGGGAGAAAAAAAAAAAAAAAATCAGAAAAAAAAAGATTTCAAAAAAAAATCAGAAAAAAAAGATTTCCAAAAAAAATCTAAGAAAAAAATGGTCGGTGGCGGTAGTATTTACGAGTTACGGAGTTGGATGTATTTGCACAAAGATTCCAACGGGAGGGTGACGAACGCATTTCTGAGCGGGCTAGAGACATTCATGCACCAGGCGGGCTGTACACCGATCACACAGGAAAGCGGTAAGATGTTCTGCCCCTGTCGGAAATGCAAGAATTCAAAATTTGCACGTAGTGAAACTGTATGGAAGCATTTAGTAAACAGAGGATTTACACCACAGTACTACATTTGGTATCAACATGGAGAGGGTTATGGGGGAAATGAAGCTAGTAGTAGTAATAATAATTTTGAGGATGGTCATCATAGTGAAGAACCGAATCATTTGCATAATGAATATAATTATCATCAAGATCATGAGCAGATGGTAGATCATGATAGGGTTCAAGATATGATTAGTGATGCATTTTTAGAAACAACTACAACAATAGCTGATGGAACTGGAAATGTAGAAGAACCTAATTTGGATGCAAAAAGGTTTTATGAAATGCTAGATGCTGCAAATCAACCAATCTACACTGGTTGTAGAGAAGGTCTCTCTAAATTGTCTCTAGCAGCTAGGATGATGAATATTAAAACGGATCATAATTTACCTGAGAATTGCATGGATGCATGGGCGGAGTTGTTTAAAGAGTATTTGCCAGAAGACAACGTGTCTGCTGAATCTTATTATGAGATTCAGAAATTGGTTTATAGTCTTGGGTTGCCTTCGGAGATGATTGATGTTTGCATCGACAACTGCATGATCTACTGGAAAGAAGATGACAAGTTAGAAGAGTGTCGATTCTGCAAAAAACCACGATTCAAACCGCAAGGCCGTGGGAGGAATAGGGTACCGTACCAAAGGATGTGGTACCTACCAATTACAGACAGATTGAAAAGATTATATCAATCTGAGAGGACTGCTGCATCGATGAGGTGGCATGCGGAACATGTCCAGAGAGATGGTGAGGTTGCACATCCATCAGACGCAAGAGCGTGGAAACATTTCAACAAGGTACACGCAGATTTTGCTACAAATATTCGGAATGTCTATCTTGGGTTATGCACCGATGGATTTAGTCCATTTGGAATGTCTGGTAGACAATATTCTTTGTGGCCAGTCATTCTTACGCCGTACAATTTACCGCCGGATATGTGCATGGAACAAGAATTTCTATTTTTGACCATATTAATCCCTGGGCCGAAGCATCCAAAACGGTCTCTTGATGTTTTTCTTCAACCGTTGATAGAAGAGCTAAAGCAATTGTGGTCAGAAGGGGTGAGGACGTACGATTGTTCCTTGAAAAACAATTTTACGATGCGAGCAGTTCTGCTGTGGACGATAAGTGATTTCCCTGCTTATGGGATGTTGTCTGGCTGGACAACACATGGAAGATTATCTTGTCCATATTGTCTTGGATCGACGGATGCTTTTCAACTGAAGAATGGTAGGAAGAGTTGTTGGTTTGACTGTCATCGTCGCTTTCTTCCACTTGCCCATCCGTACAGAAGAAATAAGACATTGTTTCGGCACAAAAAAATTGTCAGAGACGGTCCTCCTCCATATCTCACCGGCCAGCAGATCGAAGCAGACATTGATTATTACGGAGCTCAGGAAACAGTTAAAGTTGGAGGAAATTGGCATGTTCCTGGAAATATGCCTGATGGATATGGTGTGTCTCACAATTGGCATAAGAAGAGTATATTTTGGGAGCTACCCTATTGGAAGGATCTTCTCTTACGCCACAATCTGGATGTCATGCATATTGAGAAGAACTTTTTTGAGAACATCATGAATACATTACTTAACGTCCCTGGGAAGACAAAAGATAACAAAAAGTCAAGGATGGACTTACCTGATATTTGCTCAAGAAGTGAGTTACATATCAAGAGCAATGGAAACGTTCATGTTCCCATCTTCCGGTTGTCATCAGAAGCCAAAACAACCTTGTTTGACTGGGTTGCATCAGAAGTTAAGTTTCCTGATGGTTATGTTTCAAATCTGTCAAGATGTGTTGAACGAGGTCAAAAGTTCTCCGGAATGAAGAGTCATGATTGTCATGTGTTTATGCAACGACTACTTCCATTTGCTTTTGCCGAGCTCCTTCCAGCAAATGTCCATGAAGCACTTGCAGGTAATTATAAAACGTTAATATATATACATATGTTATGAAATGTTATTAATTTGATTACTTTTGCAATATACAGCCATCGGCGCTTTTTTCAGAGATCTCAGCACACGTACGTTCAAGGAAGAAGTCATCGAACAACTTCATCATAACATTCCGATCATATTGTGCAACCTGGAGAAGATATTTCCTCCTTCATTTTTTGACGTCATGGAGCATCTAGTTGTCCACCTACCGTATGAAGCATTGCTTCGTGGACCTGTTCACAACGGATGGATGTATCCGTATGAGCGACAGATGAAACATTTGAAGGGGAAAGCAAGAAATCTTGCAAAGGTGGAAGGTTCAATAGTTGCGGGAAGTTTGACAGCCGAAACATCTAACTTCACATCATACTACTTTGCTCCAACTGTTCGTACGAGGAAAAGAGTTCCTAGAAGATATGATGATGGTGGAGTACCGACATCATATCCAATTGATGGTGTTCCTGACATTTTCTGCGAAATTGCACGGTTTGGTGGTAAAACGAAAGAAGTATGGTGGTCATGTGAAGAGGATAAACATAGTGCCCACACTTATATTCTGCTCAACTGCGAGGATGCAGTGACCCGTTACTTTGAAAGGTAAATATTTTTGTGAATGTTAATTATATGAATTGCAGTTAATTATGTATGACTTGATTATTTGTTTAATTTGCAGCATGTTTGTATCTCAAGTTGAAGAAGCAATACCAGGAATATCTGCAACTGATGTGGACACACGTAAAGATAAGCACTTTGTCAAGTGGTTAAAATCACAGGTACGTAATATATCTCATACATTGATTAATTAAGTAAGTGTTTTGATACTTCAATATTAATTAAGAATAACTGCTTTTGGCAGGTTGATTATGACGATCCTTATTATCCCGTATGGTTTCACGAATTGGTTCAAGGTCCAGTTGCAAAGGTCACCACATCACCTATGTATTTCACACGAGGATTTACCTTTCACACATACGAGTATGGGAGACATCGGGCAACGAGTAACTACGGAATATGTGTGAAAGGTGAAACGGACTTTTACGGGATCTTGCAGGAGATTATTGAAGTGGAATTTCCGGGGTTATTGAAGCTAAAATGCGTCCTCTTCAAATGTGAATGGTTCGATCCTGTTGTGAACCGAGGGATTCGGTATAACAAATTTGGTGTTGTGGATGTCAATTTTGGGAGAAGATACAACAAATTTGAGCCTTTCATTTTAGCTTCACAAGCCGAGCAAGTAAGCTTCCTTCCTTATCCTCGGCTTCGAACTTCCGGGATAAACTGGTTAGCTGCTATCAAAATTACACCTCGTGGACGCATTGTCGCTGGAGAAGAACCGCCCTTGCAAGAAGAAGACGCTATCAATGAAGTTGAGGTACCAGAACAACCAACTGATGAAATCCTTTTGATCGACCCGCAAAACTTTCAATATGAAGATATTCCCGAAGATGCGACAGATGAAGCACGTGAAGACGAGTTCGAGAGAAGCGACGATGATGATTGTAATGATAGTGATGAGAACGAAAACGATTTAGAGTGATGTAATATTGATGAGAACGAAAACGATTTAGAGTGATGTAATATATGTCTCTGATGTTGTATTTCTCTATTGTAACGTATGTTTAAAGAAATATTGTTTTTTTACCATCCTAATGTATGTGTAACAAATGTTGTTTTATATAATATGTATTTGTGTTAATTTTAAAAAAATTATTTGGAGTTTTAGGGTTTTAGAGTTTAAGTTGGAGAAAGAGCACAAAGTAGTAGAGAAGAAGAGATATGATGTTAGATGATATGTGACTTTGGGGTTTAGGGATTTCATTCTCGGTGTTTAGGGTTAAGCGTTGTAAAATCGTCGTAAACCGATGTTTCCACGTAATTTCGTCGTAAATGGAAAAACGCGGGCCTGGTAACTTCGTCGTAAACGTGGGCCTTGTAAATTCGTCGTAAACCGATGTTTCGACGTAATTTCGTCGTAAATCGAAAAACGCGGGCCTGGTAACTTCGTCGTAAATGAAAAAACGCGGGCCTGGTAACTTCGTCGTAATGTTACGTCGCGTTTACGACGAAACATTTTTTATATATTGGGACGCCGAGACGAGGCTGCCTCGTCCATTCCTCCTAAACTCCTCTCCTCTCCCTAAGGTACATTCTCTTCCCTCCTTTTTTTTTTTTTAAGTTAGTTTAGGTTATTAATTAGTTAGGTAATTAGTTTAGGTGATTATTTAGATAATTAGTTTAGGTGATTAGTTAGATGACGGAATCCTATAGTTTAGGTGATTAGTTAGGTAACGGAATAATTTTTTAATTATGTCGTCATAATTGATTAAATTTATTTAAATTTTTTTTAGATGGCTCCTAGAAGGAAACCAGCAGCACCTACTTATGCCCAGTTGTTTGGCGATGGTTCCGGTACATCTTCTTCCGGTCCATCGTCTTCCGATGCAGTTCCAGACTCTCAGACTTCTCAGAGAGTTTTTTCGAGTCCTCCTCTTCCACCGCAGATGCCTCCACCTCCTCCTCCAGCGGCTGCACCTGAGCCTGTCCCAGAAGGTGCAGTTCATCCGGATTTGCGTGTGCCTTCATATGCTCCCTTCGCGAGATATACGGTGGAGGATTTGCTTGCCCAGCCTGGACGGGAGGGTTTGGATGTTCTAGACCCCGATAGACCCCGAGGAACTTATTGGTAAGTTATTAATTTTTATTACTTTAAAATTTAATTAATTTTTATTTTGTAACGGTTAAATTTTTTTTTTCAGGTTTGGGGCTAACAACCGTGTTAGCCGGAGCGTTTCGGCGACGATTAAGGGTTACTACGACGGGGCATACCCGAACTGGAGCAAGACACCAAATCACGTTAAGATCACGTGGTTTAAATGTTTTGCGGTAAGATTTTTAAATTTAATTAAATTTTCACTTTTAAATATATATATATATTTTTAATATTTTTATTAATTGTAATTTTTTCAAAATTTTTATGTTTCAGCAAAAGTGGCATTGGTCTTTGGGAATCACCGAGAGGGTGAAGGCGGAATTCGTTGCAAAGGCAAAGATACGCCTCTGCAACACAGTCTCTGATTGGAAGGACAAGTGGGAGATCTACGGGTATGAGGGAAAGCCCACTGAGCTCACGACGGATGTGTGGGATGGCCTCATCGCCTATTGGGAGCACCCCTCTTCGATCAGAAAGGCCAATTCGTGCTCGGCTTCTCGAAGGACGAAGGATAAAGATGGTCATTTGCCCATGCTTCACAGAACCGGACAAAAACCTCATGCAGGAGTCCGTCTAGAAGCTGTAAGTTTTGTTTTAAATATATATTTTAAAATATTCAATTAATATAATTTATAATATTTAATTTAATTTTTTTTTGTAGTTCGAGAAGACGGGAGTCTTACCTTCTCTGTCTGACCTATTCAAGATGACTCACGCCACATCCGACGGAGTTTTTGTGGATCCTGCATCTGAGAAACTCTTCCGAACAGTGGCTGGTCGGATTGAAGAACGGGAGACGCAACTAACCCAGGAGTCTCCCGATGGATTACCAGTCACATTGTCCACCCAAGAGGTCGACAGAATCTTCGAAGAGGTAACTTAAAATTTTAGTTTACATTATTTTAAATATTTTAACATAATTAACTATATTAATATATGTTTTGATTTTATAGGTGGCTCCTAAAAAGAAGGGACGGATAGTCGGTATAGGCTCTGTTAACGAAGTTGCAAGGGCAACTTCGTCATACACTTCGAGACGGGATGAAGAGACTGCTCAGATGAAGGCTCAAATGGATAGCCAGAAGGCTCAAATGGATAGCCAGCAGGTTCGTTTAGACTCTCTTGAGGATTTGCTAGACGTGATGGCCGTGGGAAACCCGGTTATGCAGAGAATGTTGAGTGAGAGACGAGCCGCTCTTGGAATGCCACCACGAGATCCCCAAGAGTCCGATCCAACCCGTCAACAGCCGAGCAACCCCACCAACTACTTCGACAATATGTAGTTTTTTTTTCTGTTTGTATTATGAATTTAAATATTATTGTATGACTTTTTAAAAATATGTTTTCCAATTTCATATTTTGTTTTAAAATTTAAATTATTTTAAATTCTGAATATTAAATATAAATTAAAATCTATTATATACTAATTAATAATAATATAATAAGAAACGATGTAAACTCCTCGTAAACATTACATGGAGTTTACATCGAATGTTTACGAGTGATTAACATCGAAATATTTACGAGGATTTTACATCGAAATGTTTACGAGTGATTTACAACGAAAGTATTTACGTGTGCTTTACATCGAAACAATTACGTGGGCTTTACGACGAAGTCTTACGTGGCGTTTACGACGAATCATTTCCCTGCGTTTTACGAGGAATATATTTCGTCGTAAATGTAATGAGTCGTTTACGACGAAACCTCCGTTACGACGGACGTTTAACAACGAAATGTCTTTCGACGTTAATTCGTCGTACCACCCCGTTTACGACGAATTTACAACGAATACTGCCCTAGTAAAAAATATGTTTTCTTGTAGTGTGAAAAACTAAAGTATTTATTTTTATATGTTATATAATTTAATTTAGACAGTATTAAAATAAATGTACGTTTAATATAAATATCTATTAAACAAAAATTTATGTTCATATAGTCTTATGATCATTTGTACCTTGTTATAAAAAAAATTAAACCATTACCACAAATTTTTAAATGTGAGACTTTTAGAAAATTAGTAATTTAAATTTATTTTAAAAAATTCAAAGTATAACATATAAGAAAATTCTAAATATTTATTATATGGTGAATATGATTGTTTAATTTATTTTAATAATTTAAAATTAAACAAAATTGATGAAGGATATAAAAGTTGTTACCAATTTTTTATTATTCAAATTATTAATCACAATATATAATTTAATCATATTAGGTAATTTATTGGCTTTTATTTAATGAAAGCAGGAAAATATGATTTTGTATATTAATAATTAATTTATGATTAGTTTAATAAAAATATAGTATTTGTTTAGATGAACTAGTTTAAGGGATTAGTGATTTTAAGAATCTAATGATAACACTTATCATAGGCAAAAGGTTGTAATGTTTTTCTTTTAATATATAACGGATATTTCATTTCCATTTTCAAGGAAAAGTATTTACTATAATTCATGTTTCATTTAGGAAAATGTAGGTTTTTCTTCAACAATAAATTTAAAACTAACTACAACGAATGATTAAATTATTTTGTTTTTGTTAAAAGTATTGTGGAAAATAATTAAAATTGCACAAAAGGTTTGGTGTACAAATGCAATAATGATATCAGAAAATGTAGGATATAAAATGTTTTTTTAATATAAAAGATTATTATTTGAAAACAATAATGATTGCAACAATAGTCCTTTTACCGGTAAAGGTTGGTTAAGATCACTGATCACAACGTAAGCAAAGCATTTTGATTCCTATATACCTAGCTGTAGGACTGTCTGATACATCACATCTAACCCTAATTATTTTCTGGATTATTAAGTGTTTGGTACTTAATAATGTAGATATCCAATTATTGTCAAGATTAATTCCAAAACACTGTTTTGTTTACTTATTTCTTGGCTTTTAAACACGACATTTTTGACAACACGTTCAACCATCTGCAACCACATTTTTTTTTCTTTTTCATATTTCCCATTCATAAAACGTACCGAGATCAAAGATGGTGAAATGTTGAGGGTCGGATTTAGATCTTCGAAATCTATGAAAAGCAGCTGTTCTCGTATCAGACACGTTTATATAATAATTATAATTGAAATTGCAGTGTGAATGCTCTTACCATTATCCTCCCATTTCAATATGAAGCCAAAGAAATAATGATAGTTGGTATGTATGTGTATCGATTCGTGGTTAGGTAATCATTTCCTAGTTTTAGTTGCATTGTTCGATATCGTACAATAGTAGGGTAATGAAAGACAGCGTTGCGTTATGAAAACGACGTAGGTTTTGCCATCGTTCGCGGGACCCAACAAGTTTTTGATTGGGAAAATCGTCACACGTGCGCGTTGGTGCTTCTTTTTGGAAATTTTCGAGTATATTTCACAGATGAACCCAGGGGCGGACGAAGAGGAGGACCTACGGAGGCACGTGCCCCCATCTACTTTTTATATTTTTTTAACAATTAGCTTAATATTTGTACAAGTGCCTCCAACTCAAAAAATATGTATAGTGAAAAAATATGTGCCTCCAATTATATTTGATTCTAGATCCGCTCCTGGATGAACCTCAACTAAAATCAATTAAAATTTTTTGAAAATTTTCGAGTAAATTTTCGAGTATATCACCCAAAAATAAAATTTCATAATCAGCCCCTACCTCCAGAGGCAAATGAGCTGTAAACAGGTTAATTAAAAAAATATACAGTGTATTTTCTCTATTTTGTACTACCACAATTCTTGATCATACTAGATATACTGATTTAAATCGGGATATCGGACAAAAAAAATATATCTTGATTTGAGATTTCAACAAAGTGATATAGAACCAAATACTATACCAGTATTAGCTCATTCTTGAAAGTTCAACTGCTCGCCAAAACTAAAATATTTTGTATGGTTAATAATTTCTAGTAGTTTACCGGCTACAAAGAATCTACATTCTAATGGGGTTAAGTGTGATATGCAGTGCCAGATGTGTGGTGCACATGAAGAAATTGTTAATCATGTACTTTTCGAATGTTTATTAGCATTCTAAACTTTGGTTTTATCTAATATTCCTTCATGTCGAGGAGTTTTCCCTATTTAATCTCTTTTTACCAATATAGATTATCTATTTTGGCGGATACCAAAACAACTAGATTTAAGTTATTTCCGTGGATTTATGGTACATTTAGAAAACCAAAACGCTAAACTTTTTAACCATAAAACAAGAAATTATCTTCATATTCATCGTACTGTGGAAATAGAAGGTGTTTTGTGGGCTGGATTTTAGATCAAAGATTCTACCAATTGTGTTTCTCCAAAGTTAACTGGAAACCATATTCTATATGGAGTAAATTGGTGTTATATCGATGGAGCATGAAAAGAATACAATTCATTTACAGGTCAAGGATGGTTTTACAAAACAGAAGAATCAACTGATACTATGATGAGTGCAATGTTTATTCGCATGAATCTGTTACTTTTACATGCAAAATGTGAAGCTTTGATATAGGAGATTTGATATAGGAGATGGAGTGCATAAATACTCTACATGTCTCAGAAGTAATATTTGCAACAGACTACTCTCAGTTGGTTAAAATGGTGTCTACACCAACAGACACTACAAGAAAACATATTTTTTACGAGGGCAGTATTCGAGGTTAATTCGTCGTAAACGGGGAGTTACGACGAATTAACCTCGAAAGACGTTTCATTGTTAAACGTCCATCGTAACGGAGGTTTTGTCGTAAAGGACTCGTTACGTTTACGACGAAATAAATTCCTCGTAGAGCGAAAGGAAAGGTTTCGTCGTAAAAGACACGTAACGCTTCGTGGTAAAGCCCACGTAATGCATTCGATGTAACGCACACATAAACGAATTCGTTGTAAAGCCCACGTAAACGTTTCGATGTAATACCCTCGTAAAAGTTTCGATGTTAATCACTCGTAAACTTTCGATGTAAACTCCATGTAATGTTTACGAAGAGTTTACAACGATTCTTATTATATTATATATAATAAATTTTTATTTTTATTTAATATTCAAAATTTAGAATATTTAAAATTTTAAAACAAAATATGAAAATGAAAAAAATATTTTAAAAAAGTATTTAAAAGTCATACAATAATATTTAAAATCATAATACAAGCCGAAATATAAAAAAAACTATATATTCTCGAAGTAGTCGGTGGGGTTGCTCGGCTGTTGACGGTTTGGATCAGACTCTTCGGGATCCCGTACTGGCAACCCAAGACCGGCTCGTCTCTCACTCAACATTCTCTGCATAGTCGGGTTTCCCACCGCCATCACGTCAAGCAGATCCTCAAGAGAGTCTAAACGAACTTGTTGGCTATCCAATCGAGCTTTCATCTGAGAATTCTCTTCATCCCGTCTCGAAGTGTATGATGAAGTTGCCCTTGCAGCTTCATTAACAGAGCAAATGCCGACTGCCCGTCCCCTCTTTTTAGGAGCCACCTATAAAATTAAAACATATATTAATATAGTTAATTATGTTAAAATATTAAAATTAATGTAAACAAAAATTTTAAGTTGTACCTCTTCGAAGATTCTGTCGACCTCTTCGGTGGTCAATGTGACGGATAATCCATCGGAAGACTGCTGGGTTAGTTGCGTCTCTCGTTCTTCAATCCGAGCAGACACTGCACGGAAGAGTTTCTCAGATGCAGGATCCACAAAAACTCCATCGGATGTGGCGTGAGTCATCTTGAATAGTTCAGACAGAGATGGTAAGACTCCCGTCTTCTCTAACTACACAAAAAAAAATTAAATATTAAAATTTAAATTAATTGAAAAATTTAAAATAAATATTAAAAAAAAAACTTACAGCTTCTAGACGGATTCATGCATGAGGTTTTTGTCCGGGTCTGTGAACCATGGGCAAATGACCATCTTTATCTTTCGTTCTTCGAGAAGCAGAGCACGAATTGGCCTTTTTGATCGAAGATGGTAGCTTCCAATAGCCGATGAGGCCATCCCACAAATCCGTCGTGAGCTCAGTGGGCTTTCCCTCATACCCGTAGATCTCCCACTTGTCCTTCCAATCGGAGACAGTGTTGCTAAGGCGAGTCTTTGCCTTTGCAACGAATTCCCTCTTCACCCTCTCGGTGATTCCCAAAGACCAATGCCACTTTTGCTGAAACACAAAATTTTTGAAGAAATTACAATTAATAATAAATATTTTAAATAAAAAGTAATATTAAAAGTGAAAATTTAATTAAATTTAAAAATCTTACCGCAAAACATTTAAACCAAGTGGTCTTAACGTGATCTGGTGTCATGCTCCAGTTCGGATATGTCACGTCGTAGTAACCCTTAATCGTCTCTGAAACGCTCCGGCTAACACGGTTGTTAGCCCCAAACCTGAAGCAAAAAACAATTTAATTGTTAGAAAATAAAAATAATTTTAATTTTAATGTAATAAAAATTAATAACTTACCAAAAAGTTCATCGCGCTCTATCGGGGTCTAGAACATCCAAACCCTCCCGTCCAGGCTGGCCAAGCAAATCCTCCACCGTATATCTCGCGTATGGTGCATATGAAGGCACACGCAAATCTAAATGAACTGCACCTGCTAGGGCAGGCTGAGGTGCAGCCGCTGGAGGAGGAGGTGGAGGCATCTGCGGTGGAGGAGGAGGACTTCAACAAACTCTCTGAGAAGTCTGAGAGTCTGGAACTGCATCGGAAGATGATGGACCGGAAGAAGATGCTCCAGAACCAACGCAAACAATTGAGAATAAATAGGTGCTGCTGGTTTCCTCCTAGGAGCCATCTAAAAAAAAATTAAATAAAATTTAATCAATTACGACATAATTAAAATATTATTTTGTCACCTAACTAATCACCTAAACTATTATTTCGTCACCTAACTAATCACCTAAACTAATTACCTAACTAACCACCTAAAGTAACTAACTAAAAAAAAAAGGAAGAGAGAGAGGGGTACCTTAGAGGGAGAAAGCAAAGGAGTTTGGGAGGAATGAACGAGGCTGCCTCGTTCCGCGGCGTCTCAATATATAGAGAAAGGTATTCGTCGTAAACTCCACGTAATGTTACGACGAAGTTACCAGGCCCGTCTTTTTTCATTTAAGACGAAGTTACAAGGCCCGTCTTTTTTCATTTACGATAAAATTACGAGGAATCAATTTAACCATTTACGACGAAGTTACCATGACCGTCTTTTTTCATTTACGGCGAAATTACGAGGAATCGATTTAACCATTTACGACGAAGTTATCAGACCCGTCTTTTTTCATTTACGAGGAAGTTACCAGCCCCATGTTATTTTTACAAGGACTTTACTACGCTTAACAGTTAACCCTAAACCCCGAGAATGAAATCCCTAAACCCCAAAGTCACATATCATCTAACATCATCATCTTCTCCTTTACTTCTTCTTAATTACTCTTTCTCCAACTTAAACCCTAAAACTCCAAATATTTTTTTAAAATCTAAAGAAATACATATTATATAAAACAACATTTGTTACACATACATAAAGATGATATAAAAATAATATTTCCTTAAACAAACATTACAATAGAGAAATACAACATTTGTTACATATATTACATCACTCTAAATCGTTTTTGTTCTCATCAATATTACATCACTCTAAATCGTTTTCGTTCTCATCAATATCAGTACAATCATCATCGTCGCTTCCCTCGAACTCGTCTTCACGTGCTTCATCTGTCGCATCTTCGGGAAGATCTTCATATTGAAAGTTTTTCGGGTCGATCAAAAGGATTTCATCAATTTGTTGTTCAGGTACCTCAACTTCAGTGATAGCGTCTTCTTCTTGCAAAGGCGATTCTTCTCCAGTGACAATGCGTCCACGACGTGTAATTTTGATAGCAGCTAACCAGTTTATCCCGGAAGTTCGAATGCGAGGATAAGGAAGGAAGCTAACTTGGTCGGCTTGTGAAGCTAAAATGAAAGGCTCAAATTTGTTGTATCTTCTCCCAAAATTGACATCCACAACACCAAATTTTTTATACCGAATCCCTCAGTTT
The DNA here is from genome assembly GCF_020379485.1 of Brassica napus. Classification (NCBI taxonomy): domain Eukaryota; kingdom Viridiplantae; phylum Streptophyta; class Magnoliopsida; order Brassicales; family Brassicaceae; genus Brassica; species Brassica napus. The sequence goes on along the minus strand of NC_063444.1, from coordinate 21,388,269 downwards.
ACAACAGGATCGAACCATTCACATTTGAAGAGGACGCATTTTAGCTTCAATAACCCCGTAAATTCCACTTCAATAATCTCCTGCAAGATCGCGTAAAAGTCTGTTTCACCTTTCACACATATTCCGTAGTTACTCGTTGCCCGATGTCTCCTATACTCGTATGTGTGAAAGGTAAATCCTCGTGTGAAATACATAGGTGATGTGGTGACCTTCGCTACTGGACCTTGAACCAAATCGTGAAACCATACGGGATAATATGGATCGTCATAATCAACCTGCAAAAAACAGATATTCTTAATTAATATTGAAGTATCAAAAAACTTGCTTAATTAATATATGAATGAGATATATTACGTACATGTGATTTTAACCACTTGACAAAGTGTTTATCTTTTCGTGTGTCCACATCAGTTGCAGATATTCCTGGTATTGCTTCTTCAACTTGAGATACAAACATGCTGCAAATTAAACAAATGATCAAGTCATATATAATTAACTTCAATTCATATAATTAACATTCACATAGTTAACATTCACAAAAATATTTAGCTTTCAAAGTAACGGGTCACTGCATCCTCGCAGTTGAGCAGAATATAAGTGTGGCCACTATGTTTATCCTTCTCACATGACCACCATACTTCTTTCGTTTTACCACCAAACAGTCCAATTTGGCAGAAAATGTCAGGAACACCATCAATTGCATATGATGTCGGTACTCCACCATCATCATATCTTATAGGAACTCTTTTTCTCGTACGAACAGTTGGAGCAAAGTAGTATGATGTGAAGTTAGATGTTTCGGCTGTCAAACTCCCCGCAACTATTGAACCTTCCACCTTTGCAAGATTTCTTGCTTTCCCCTTCAAATGTTTCATCTGTCGCTCATACGGATACATTCATCCGTTGTGAACAGGTCCACGAAGAAATGCTTCATACGGTAGGTGGACAACTAGATGCCCCATGACGTAAAAAAATGAAGGACGAAATATCTTCTCCAGGTTGCACAATATGATCGAAATGTTCTCATGAAGTTGTTCGATGACTTCTTCCTTGAACGTACGTGTGCTAAGATCTCTGAAGAATGCTCTGATGGCTGTATATTGCAAAAGTAATCAAATTAATAACATTTCATAACATATGTATATATATTATAAATTTATAATTACCTGCAAGTGCTTCATGGACATTTGCTGGAAGGAGCTCGGCAAAAGCAAATGGAAGTAGTCGTTGCATAAACACATGACAATCATGACTCTTCATTCCGGAGAACTTTTGACCTCGTTCAACACATCTTGACAGATTTGAAACATAACCATCAGAAAACTTGACTTCTGATGCAACTCAGTCAAACAAAGTTGTTTTGGCTTCTGATGACAACTGGAAGATGGGAACATGAACGTTTCCATTGCTCTTGATATGTAACTCACTTCTTGAGCAAATATCAGGTAAGTTCATCCTTGACTTTTTGTTATCTTTTGTCTTCCCAGGGACGTTCTGTATTGTATTCATGATGTTCTCAAAAAAATTTCTCAATATGCATGACATCCAGATTGCGGCGTTAGAGAAGATCCTTCCAATAGGGTAGCTCCCAAAATATACTCTTCTTATGCCAATTGTGAGAGACACCATACCCTTTAGACATATTTCCAGGAACATGCCAGTTTCCTCCAACCTTAACTGTTTCCTGAGCTCCGTAATAATCAATGTCCGCTTCGATCTGCTGGCCGGTGAGATATTGAGGAGGACTGTCTCAGACAACTTTTTTTGTGCCGAAACAATGTCTTATTTCTTCTGTACGGATGGGAAAGTGGAAGAAAGCGACGATGACAATCAAACCAACAATTCTTCCTACCATTCTTCAGTTGAAAAGCATTCGTCGATCCAAGACAATATGGACAAGATAATCTTCCATGTGTTGTCCAGCCAGACAACATCCCATAAGCATGGAAATCACTTATCGTCCACAGCAGAACTGCTCGCATCGTAAAATTGTTTTTCAAGGAACAATCGTACGTCCTCACCCCTACCGACCACAATTGCTTTAGCTATTCTATCAACGGTTGAAGAAAAACATCAAGAGACCGTTTTGGATGCTTTGGCCCAGGGATTAATATGGTCAAAAATAGAAATTCTTGTTCCATGCACATATCCGGCGGTAAATTGTACGGCGTAAGAATGACTGGCCACGAAGAATATTGTCTCCCAGACATTCCAAATGGACTAAATCCATCGGTGCATAACCCAAGATAGACATTCCGATTATTTGTAGCAAAATATGGGTGTACCTTGTTGAAATGTTTTCACGCTCTTGCGTCTGAAGGATGTGCAACCTCGCCATCTCTCTGGACATGTTCAGCATGCCACCTCATCGACGCAGCAGTCCTCTCAGATTGATATAATCTTTTCAATCTGTTTGTAATTGGTAGGTACCACATCCTTTGGTACGGTACCCTATTCCTCCCACAGCATTGCGGTTTGAATCGTGGTTTTTTGCAGAATCGACACTCTTCTATCTTGTCATCTTCCTCCCAGTAGATCATGCAGTTGTCGATGCAAACATCAATCATCTACGAAGGCAACCCAAGACTATAAACCAATTTCTGAATCTCATAATAAGATTCAGCAGACACGTTGTCTTCTGGTAAATACTCTTTAAACAACTCCGCCCATGCATCCATGCAATTCTCAGGTAAATTATGATCCGTTTTAATATCCATCATCCTAGCTGCTAGAGACAATTTAGAGAGACCTTCTCTACAACCAGTGTAGATTGGTTGATTTGCAGCATCTAGCATTTCATAAAACCTTTTTGCATCCAAATTAGGTTCTTCTACATTTCCAGTTCCATCAGCTATTGTTGTAGTTGTTTCTAAAAATGCATCACTAATCATATCTTGAACCCTATCATGATCTACCATCTGCTCCTCCTGATGATAATTATATTAATTATGCAAATGATTCGGTTCTTCATTATGATGAGCATCCTCAAAAATATTATTACTACTACTAGCTTCATTTCCCCTATAACCCTCTCCGTGTTGATACCAAATGTAGTACTGTGGTGTAAATCCTCTGTTTACTAAATGCTTCCATACAGTTTCAGTACGTGCAAATTTTGAATTCTTGCATTTCCGACAGGGGCAGAACATCTTACCGCTTTCATGCGTGATCGGTGTACAGCCCGCCTGGTGCATGAATGTCTCTAGCCCACTTAGAAATGTGTTCGTCACCCTCCCGTCGGAATCTTTGTGCAAATACATCCAACTCCGTAACAGATAAATACTACCGCCACGGGCCATTTTTTTCTTAGATTTTGTTTTGAAATTTTTTTTTCTGATTTTTTTTTTGTTTTCGTTTCTGTGTTGTGAAGAAGAGAGTTGTGGGAAATGACATATATATATAGAAATTTTCGAGTTTGGTAGGTGAAATATAACAACGAATTTACAACGAATATATAACAATGAATTTACAACGAATTTAGGTAAGTTAAAGCACATTGAATACACGTTTTCACCTAAATATAACAGTAACATGTTTCGTTGTAATGTCGATGTAACGGTTATGACGAATTTATCTTTCCACGTACTTTCGTCGTAAACTTACATTGACTTTACGACGAAACTGTTTCCTCGTAAAGTTACATGGAGTTTACGACAAATTTTGGACTCGTCGTAATTTCTTTGTAAACGCCATGTAAATTTACGAGGAAATATTTTCCTTGTAAATCTTCGTTGTTATAGAAATGTTTTCTTATAGTGAGAATAACCGGTTTTCACTATAAATATGGAGGAATTTATATGATATAAAGAATTATTTAGGACCTTCACTATTTGATATATCCCAAAAGCGCAAAACACAATGCTCAACAAACTGGCACCAAGTACTAAAAATCTGCCTTATGATTTATACTGACTAGTACACAAGTGTTGCAGACTGGAAATCAGGGTTGGCAAGATGGATGATGGAAGCTAGATGGATCGACCAAAAATATGATCGGATGGGCGATATGATGGAATGCAAGTTATGATCTTGAAAACAAATGCAAAAACAAATGAGATATAAACAAATGCAAAAACAAATGAGATATGATTTCTAATATGATAAAACAAGATAAATAAAGATAGATATGATGGAATTAGGCTGCTGGTCGTGTGACACTCTCAGCCTAATCAGTTGATGATTGAAGTGGATCGAGATGGTGCTTTGCTTGCTGGATGTGTATCACTCTCAAGCTTGGCAAACGAATTGGAATGGAAGGATGGGGGATTGAGGACGCCACAAGACTCTATGGAAAGGAGGCTTGATAAGTTAAGATGCTCTGGAGCTGCTTCACACACACTCAAAAGACTTAGAACAATAGTTTTGACAAAACTATAAAAATTGAATAATTCATATTAATTTCAAAGATGGGGTGATTTACATTGAAGCAAAGATTAGAGCTTTATATACTCGACTAAGAAAGACTCTAACAGTCATAAAATGATAAAAGGAAACAAAATAACTTGAACTTAAAGTCTTGGGAGAAAAGGCTTTGATGGCTCCATGGAATATAGCCGTTAGGCTTGATTTGCTTCCTTCCAAAAGAGAAACTTGTGAAGACTTGTATCTTGATAGCTTCTGGACGTGGCCATGATCTTCAAGCCTTCCTGAAATACTCATTGGCCTCAATAAAAGAGAATATGGCAGTTGGTCTTGGGCAAAAATCTGTAGAGACTTCTTCGAAGCATTTAGTGTAGTTGCTGCCAAATATGGAAGGTTGATGGGAAGAGAGATCCGCCTGATCTCATGGGTGCTGGTGCAGCTGAGGGCTTCTTGGATGTCTTCTGGATGGTTGAGATGATCTTCTGGCTTCCATGAATAAGTCTGGGTCGAACCAAGTGGAGTTGGTTGAAGACTTTCCATAAATAATATCGGTTTTGCCAATTTGAGTAAACCGGCTTGATCTTTTGGTTGGATTGTGATCCGCCTGATCCAGTGTGGCATGGTGCTTCCTAGGATGTTGTGAAGTGCCTTTGAATGACTTAGAAGGTCGCCTGGTTGCCATTCTTGAGGTTGGTTTGATGTGAACCTCGGATCTTCCAAATAAGGCAAGTGTAGAGCTGGTTTGGCCGGTTTTGGGAAATTGATCATATCTCCTAATTTTCGTGGCCATTTCTCCTGATCTTTGGCTTTCTGGAAAGCTGATAAACTCCTATTGACTCATATGATGGGCTTTGCTTCAGGCCGCTTCTTCATTGGGCTCGAATCTTCTTATAAAGTCGCATACTCGCAGATGGACGGGCTGAGAAACATCTGACTTCTAAAATTCATAACTTCTTTCTCCGTGAATATTTTGGCCCAATTCCAATTGGTCTAGACTCCTTCTTGAGTGTAGAATCCATAAATATTAGCCTCGTTATTTAAACCCTCTTGGTTTGTAAGATATGACATTTTTAGTACATGTATGTGCTGGTTGGCGTCTTGGCGGATTGAGTAGGGGATTGGATCGACTTCCGGTTCAGCTACTAGTTTGATGGCCGCATCAACAAGTTTCTCGGAAATGATTCTCGGATCAGAAATCTATTTAGTTTAGTTTTACTTTCTTGAAAAAAAAAATCGAACACGCTCCCATCTTTTGTCTAATAATAAAACAGGGGGTAAAAAGCAATATTACATATATTAAAACCTTTTGAAAATGTTAAACTATTGCTGTATTTTTATTAATAAACGGTGAATAGAATCTCCGTCGGGTAATTACTATGACGACCGAGAAACTGACTCGGCAAGGTTCCCGATTCGTTTGACGACATCAGGAGACAGTTCCTTAACCGGTTTCTTCTCCTTCTCCGGTCGAAAATCAAAACCAAGTGCGTCCGACACTTCTTCGGAGCTCCATCCAGCTTTACGGAGCGACTCCGAGAACCGAGCCGCTTTCAGAAGCAATGCATCAAGGACCGCTTGGTTGTCTAAAATCACCATCTCATCTTCAAAGAAACCAGATGCCGACACGTGGACAATATCGTCTACGTCGGACTCGCTCCACCCGCCTACTCTTAAAACCGACCCGATCCGGTTCACGTAATCGTCGACCCATTTCGGTGTCTCTGAACGAGGTAGCTCTAAGTTTCTCTCCGGCGAGGAAGAGTGTGACGAAGAAGCCGAGTTTCTCCGGCGACGATCCACCGCCGCGTCACTCCAAAACTCCACCCATCTCGGTGTACCCGACCCACGAACCCGAACCGAATCTAAGCTCAGTCTTGAATAATTAGACGAGGACGAAGACGATCTGGCAGACTTCTCGCTGACCGAAAGCTGCTTAGTGAGGATATCCGGAGACAAATCGGATCCTCTGAAAACAGACTCACGCTCGAAGAAATCAGATAGATCCGACCCGCAACAGAAAATCCGGGTCTCGTCGATGTAGAAAACCGGGTTACCCGCTAAAGACGGGCTACAAGGGATAAAGCAGTGATCGAAAATGGGAATCAACAAAGGAGCTCTCTTGAGAGCGTTTCTTGCGACCCGTAAGGCTTTTTCCGGGTCAGACGGTCTCGGGCCCCAAGATTTGCTCCAGAGAGTGTTTCTCGCGATCTGAAACGACACGGCGGCGATCGGAAGATCGATCATGGCTCGGAGATGGAGACGAGCTCCGGGAGAACGCCAGTCTGGAAACCCGGCGCCGACGGGTAAACCGGCGGAGAGGACGGCGCGGAGATCCGGTGGGAAAGAGAATGCGAACTCAGCTTCGGCTCTGGCGAATTCTGCGTCGGTTAGACCTAGTTGGACTTGGATCCTCGAAGTGTGCAAGTGTGAGATAACTTGGTCGGCGAGAGATGAGAAAGAGACGAGACCGTTCCTGACCGTTGGGGTCGTTGGTGCGGCGGCACGAGCAGAGAGACGGCGGAGACCCGCCGCGTGTGCTGGCCGGAGACCGGTCATTCTCCGTCCAACGTCGACCATCCTGCTTTTTTGGGTAAAGAACAAGAACTTTGTAGAGTAAAAGAGACAATGAAAAAGAGTTAGCTTTATTATGAGTTATGGGGTTTCAGATATGTCTGAATCAGATGGCGTACTGAAAAGTATGATAGGCGAGAGAGAGAGAGAGAGAGAGAGGCTTTGTTGAGCAAAGTAAAAGAGCTTCCTCTATTTATAGCAAGTTTTATTGGTGGGTCCTACTAGTTGTCTTTCTTTATTTATTTATTTGGTGTTATTTAGTATTGTATGAAATATTGAAATAGTTATGTGTGAGAATCTCTAATGACTTCATCGACTAAACTAATTTGATGATTAAAGTCTTTGATATTTTTCTTCATTGAGATTCTTTTATTTATCTAAATCAGCATCAGATACCTTTCTGATCGGTTTACACTTTTGTTTAGTTCTCCTTTCACGGCTCTGATTTTTTTGGAAACACGTAGGACCCCATGCGTAAATTATGGATACAAGGGAGGTTACCATGAGGGTATGACTGAATGCGTAATATTATTTCATGGTTGAATCATCTTATCCGTGAAGGTGTCTTCTATTCAAGTGGTTTAATGTACATGTAATGAAAAATACCTTAATCAAATTATTAGAAATAAATATAGTTTAGCGGCGTTATATAAATCATGCAAGAATAAAATGTAGGTTTATTCTGTATTTTTATTTTAATAAAATAGGTGAGAGTTTAAAATCATATTATGTTATACAGGATATAACATGCATTTTTTAGAAAGCGATGATATAAAGTATTACAAAAGTAGGTAGGAAAAGTTGTAATTTATATATATAAAAGAAAATTTTGTTCTCTCTTGGGTCTTCCATGTTCTCTGCCACGTCAGAAAGTCAAAGGAGGAGGAGTCGCCACATGTCCAGGTAACCAAAGTTTTACGTTTCATTTAAACGTGTGTGTTATTTATGTGGGCTTTCTAAAATTGGACCTGGCTTAACTTAGGTTAACGACGTCACACTTCTTCTTTCCCGTGAGATCACATCGCCGCCTTCATGTCGATCTTTCTATCCAAAAAACAATGAAGACATCACTGGAAAACGGTTGCCGTTGTCGATTAGATTCACTTAACACAATTAATTTTGTCATTAACATCACTGACCCATTCATCTCAAGCCATCTCATTCAATACACCTCTTCCTGTCCCAAACGGATCTTCACCTATAAATAAGTGAGTTCGATCATGTGAATTTCATCACTTTCTTCTTCTAAATCAATTTGAGGATTTCTATTTGTATTTTCCGATCGTTGGCGACTGAAGATTATGAAAAGTTCTAGGCTTTCACGCACCTTAGAAAAAAAGCGTTGGTATTTGCTTGAATATGAAACGAGTGTTGCTGCTGAGTTGCATGAAAATCATTTATATGCGATTCCATTCCCACTCGAAACTCCGTTTCCGGATATTTCGGGAATCTGATTCCAATACGTTGGCTGATGATTATTATTACCGGAGTTTGTGACAGTTCCAGACCACCAAGGATAAATCTACCAGCACCATCGTTAAACTCCGGCCCACCATCACCGCCGGAGAATCCATATGCTATTTTTATATTCTCTCAGAAAGCACAGAAAAAGAGAGATTAGATACTCCGTCTGAAGAAAACTAAAGATAGGCAACAGACGAAGTCGCTTCTTCTTTTTTTGTCGTCATTAAGGAACTAAAGGACAATTTGGTTACAACGAATCGGGCTTATCATTGAGGCCCAAATAAGATGCATAAACTTTAAATCCAGCTAAAGATGACCCTCATTTTCAGACTACACATGTGTCCAACTACAATATTTTCTGTGTGACATATGCTTGACACGACGAAGTTGCTTTCTCTTCAGGCATTTTAAGATGATAGTGACGAAAATATAAAAAGAAAGAGTAAATGGTTATGCAACGGTCCGATCAGATATTTAAATTTACATTTTCAAGCAAATAAGAAACAAATCGTACGATGTTAAAACAGTATTTTATATATATAGATGTGTAATTAGCAATATTACCGGCTAATTTAGCTGATTATTCACCACGTCTCTGTTATTTATTTGCACTTGCGTAAGAACGAAACAAAAATCTTTTACTTTCCCCCTTTTTATAAAATTTGAGAGTTCTATAATATTTTTTTTTACCTTAATTGAATAGAGTTAATTAATTAATTACATTTAGATCAAAATCCAATTCAAAGAAATAAAAAACAACTGTAAGTTTTCTGGATTAGTTCGAGTAATAATTCTTATATTTTCTTATAAAAATAGTACTTTCTTCTGTTCGGAATTACATGATGTTTGCACGTAGATTAAAGAAGTTGATGTAGTGTCTATTTTAATCTTTTCGTTAGTGTTCAATGCTAAATTAGTTTTATATCATTTCACTGAAGATCATTAATTACAAAGGTAGAAAAAGTCATATTTTATCATTCTTTATTCTTTACATAGAATTCTGAGAATTTAGAATATATTGACAAAAAAATTATTTAGAACGTCAAGTAAATCCGAATGGAATGAGTAATAATTTTTCTAGTTAAGTTATGATAACAAATACACTGCATAATATTTTACAGTAACTACGTAGTTTTCTCATTACTAGCTTGATTCTTTCGATTGATAGACATTTACTTCTTTTGCGAACAAATAATTCCTCTTCAGTTCTGTATTTATCAAAGAAAACAAATTAATAAATGTATTTTCATTTAATCTATATACCTAAGACTGTCTGTAAATATGCTTACTTCTTAGTAAGACAGAAGATTGTCTGTAAATGATTAGAAAATCTTCGTGACAAAAACAAAACTCAATTTGTCGCATTTTATGAACTTTTAGTAAAACCTTTAAACCCTAAAAAATAGGATAAAATAACAAAAATATGGCGCTTGGGTTTCAATTCAAAGTAACACCATATTTTCACATGCAAATGTGATGTCTCCGCTCTTACTATTCCTTTACCTCTTCCAATAAAAAGATGTAAACAAATTACATTTACATAAAACTCTTCATAATATTTTTGGTCAAACATAAAACTCTTAATGATTTTCAATACACATAACTAAAAGAAATAGTGAATGTTAATATGTTACTTTCAATTTTTAATGAAAATAAATAATGCATATTTAAATATTTATTAAAATTTAAACATTTTTTAATATCATATGATTTTGATCTGAAAGAATCAAATACAGATTCATAAAAACAACTCAGTCCCTAAAACTACAAAATAAATTGCTCACTATATTGATTAAGAATATCAAAAAATTGCTCAGCAGATTTGACTAACTGATCTAATTCAAATACACCAAAACAATATGTAAGAGAGGAAGTGACTATTATACCTTTGAGGACACCCAAGAACAACAACACTACAAGAAAACACATACTTAACGACGAAAATTAACGAGGAAAAACAATCCTCGTAAATTTGCGTCGAGTTTACGACGAATTTACGTGAAAAACTAAAGTCATCGTTATTTCCTCGTAACGTAACGACAAAACTGTTTCATCGTAAAGTGGATGTAACTTTACGAGTATTTTACGAGGAAAAACTATTTCCTCGTAAATACGACGTAAACTTTGCGTGGTATTTACGAGGGAATAGTTTACGTGTATTTAGCGAGGAAATTTTTGAATCCACCAACTTTATAGGTGTTACACGTTTTTTTTGCCCACCTAATTAATTTTCGTCGTAAATTCATAGCAAAATTACAACTACAAGATTCGAATTTTCCTATAAATATGGATGTTTAAACATCATTTTAAACACACCAACAACAAAAAACGTGAAAGAAAAAAAATGGCTGGCTCCGGGAATATTTACGAGCTGCGGAAGTGGATGTATATGCATAGAGATGCTAACGGGAGAGTGACGAAAGAATACCTTGCGGGTCTGGAGACATTTATGCATCAAGCAGATTCAACACCGCTCGCCCAAGAAAGTGGTAAGATGTTCTGTCCTTGTCGGAAATGCAACAATTCGAAACTGGCAAACCGTGAAAATGTTTGGAAGCATTTAATAAATAGAGGTTTCACGGCAAATTACTATATCTGGTTTCAACATGGAGAAGGTTTTAATTATGATCAGAATGAAGCTAGTAGTAGTAATAGCAATTTTCAGGAAAAAGAACCGGTTGATCATCATTTGCATAATGAACATAGTTACCAGCAGGAGGAGATGGTAGATTATGATAGGGTTCATGATATGGTAGCTGATGCATTCGTAGCTCATGATGGAGATGAAGAACCTAATATAGATGCAAAAAAGTTTTACGAAATGTTAAACGCGGCGAATCAACCACTTTACAGTGGTTGTAGAGAAGGTCTCTCTAAATTGTCGTTAGCTGCTAGAATGATGAATATTAAAACTGATCACAATCTACCTGAAAGTTGCATGAACGAATGGGCGGACTTGTTTAAAGAGTATTTGCCGGAAGACAATGTGTCTGCTGATTCTTATTATGAGATTCAGAAACTGGTTTATAGTCTTGGGTTGCCTTCGGAGATGATAGATGTTTGCATCGACAACTGCATGATCTATTGGGGAGATGATGAGAAGCTAGAAGAATGTCGATTCTGCAAGAAGCCACGATTCAAGCCGCAAGGACGGGGACGTAATAGGGTACCGTACCAAAGGATGTGGTACCTACCAATTACAGACAGATTGAAAAGATTGTATCAATCAGAGCAGACTGCTGGAAAGATGAGATGGCATGCCGAGCATACTCAGACGGATGGTGAGATGACTCATCCATCAGATGCAAGAGCCTGGAAACATTTCAACAAAGTACATCCAGATTTCGCTAGCAATATCCGGAATGTGTATCTCGGATTATGCACAGATGGATTTAGTCCGTTCGGAATGTCAGGGAGACAATATTCATTGTGGCCAGTCTTTCTTACTCCATACAACCTGCCACCGGAGATGTGCATGCAACGGGAGTTACTATTCTTGACCATATTAATACCTGGTCCGAACCATCCAAAAAGGTCCCTGGATGTTTTCCTACAACCACTGATAAAAGAGTTGAAGGATTTGTGGTCAACAGGGGTGAGGACGTATGACTGTTCAACGAAGACGAATTTTACGATGCGAGCGATGCTTTTGTGGACCATAAGTGATTTCCCTGCCTATGGGATGTTGTCTGGATGGACTACACATGGGAGATTAGCTTGTCCATATTGTAATGGAACGACAGATGCGTTTCAACTGAAGAATGGTAGGAAGACAAGTTGGTTTGATTGTCACCGTCGATTTCTTCCCATTGGCCATCCTTACCGAAGAAACAAGAATTTGTTTAGGCACAAAAGGGTTGTGAGAGACACTCCTCCTCCATATCTAACTGGAGAACAAATTGAAGCGCAAATCGACTACTACGGAGCTAACGAAACAGTTCGTTGGGGTGGTAATTGGCATGTCCCTCGTAATATGCCAGATTCTTACGGTGTTCATCACAACTGGCACAAGAAGAGTATATTTTGGGAGTTGCCATATTGGAAGGATCTTCTTCTGCGCCACAACCTCGATGTGATGCATATAGAGAAGAATTTCTTTGAGAACATCATGAATACAATATTGAATGTCCCAGGGAAGACAAAAGACAACATAAAATCGAGGTTGGACTTGCCGGATATTTGCTCAAGAAGCGAGTTACATATTAAAAGCAATGGACAAGTTCCCGTTCCGATATTCAGATTATCTTCAGAAAAAAAGTCGGTGTTGTTCAACTGGGTGGCATCAGAAGTGAAGTTCCCCGATGGGTATGTTTCGAATCTCTCTAGATGTGTTGAAAAGGGTCAAAAGTTCTCCGGGATGAAGAGTCATGATTGTCATGTATTTATGCAACGACTACTGCCCTTTGCATTTGCGGAGCTACTTCCAACAAACGTACATGAAGCACTTGCAGGTACGTAGTGTATTATATCACAATAATTTACAAAATAATATATGACTAACAATGTGTTTAATTTTTTTTTGAATATAAAAGGCATTGGAGCATTTTTCAGGGATCTGAGCACACGCACTCTTAAAGAAGAAGTTGTGGAACAGCTTCAGGAGAACATTCCCATCTTATTGTGCAACTTGGAGAAGATATTTCCTCCCGGATTTTTTGACGTCATGGAGCATCTAGCTGTCCACCTCCCATATGAGGCATTGCTTCGTGGACCTGTACATTACGGATGGATGTATCAGTATGAGCGAGCCATGAAATATTTGAAGGGAAAAGCAAAGAACCTCGCCAAAGTTGAAGGTTCTATAATTGCTGGAAGTTTGACGGAAGAAGTTTCTCACTTCACATCGTACTACTTTGCGTCAAAAGTACGTACACGGAGAAGAGCTCCAAGAAGATATGATGATGGTGGTGTTGCGCCAACATATGCAGTTGCTGGTGTTCCAGACATCTTTAGCCAGATTGGGCGACTCGGTGGGAAGTGTAAAGAGGTTTGGTGGTCGAGTGAAGAAGACGCTCATAGTGCACACACCTATATTCTACTCAATTGCGAAGATCCATTGATGCGTTATTTTGAAAGGTAACATATATTGACACTTCGAAACACATATAAGTATAATTAATTGTATAATTGCGAGAGATTCATTCCTATAAAATGTGATTTTACAGCCTATTTGTTTCTCAAGTCGAAGAAACATTTCCTGGTATATCCACAAGTGACGTAGACAAAAGGAAAGATCAACACTTCATTAAGTGGTTGCGGAATCAGGTATTAACTAAAACTTTTTTTTCATACATTATCTGTATTTCATTAACATTCTCTTTATTTTTGCAGGTTGATTATGACGACGACGATGCAGATTATCCTAAGTGGTTACACGAAGTAATTCAATCTCCACTTGTAAAGGTCACCACATCACAGATGTATTTCACACGAGGCTATACTTTTCATACATATGACTATGGTAGACAGCGGGCGACCAGTAACTATGGAATATGTGTGAAAGGGGAAACAGATTTCTACGGGATCTTGACGGAGATTATTGAAGTCGAATTTCCAGGGATACTGAAGCTGAAATGCGTCCTCTTCAAATGTGAATGGTTCGACCCCGTCGTCAACAGAGGTGTTCGGTCTAACAAATTCGGTGTAGTTGATGTCAACGGTGGACGAAGGTACAACAAATTCGAGCCTTTCATCTTAGCTTCACAAGCAGACCAAGTTAGCTTCCTTCCATACCCTCGGATGAGAGATTCAGGTATAAATTGGTTAGCAGTGATCAAAGTTACACCTCGAGGACGAATCATCAGTGGAGAAGAACCACCATTGCAAGAAGAACAGATAAATGAAGTCGAGGAACCTGAACAAGAAATTGATGACATCCTTCTCATTGATCCGCATAATCACGAGTACGAAGATCTTACCGATGATGCCACAGACGAAGCTGTTGAAGACGAGTTTAATGAAAATGATGATGTTTCTAGTGATGACGAGAATGTCGATGTATCCGATTGATGTATTTGTTTTATGAATAAGATGAGGGAGTTTGTTTTATGAATAAGATAATGTGGGGTTTGTTTTATGAATAAGGTAATGCTGGGAGTTTGTTTTATGAATAAGCAAATGTGGGATATTGTGGTTTGGAATGGAAATAAAGATGGAGTTTGGAATATATGAAGTAGAAAATAAGGAATATGGGGTTTCGGGTTTTTGGTTTCGGGTTTCGGGTTTTGGGTTTTGGGTTTCGGGTTTGGGCTTTCGGGTTTCGGGGTTTGGGGTTCTAGGGATATATGAAGTAGAAAATTAAAGATGGGGGTTTGGAATATATGAAGTAGAAAATTAAAGATGGGGGTTTGGAATATATGAAGTAGAAAATTAAAGATGGGGGTTTGGGTTTCGGGTTTCGGGTTTCGGGTTTCGGGTTTCGGATTTGGGGTTTCGGGTTTGGGGTTTCAGGTTTCGGGTTTGGGGTTTCGGGTTTAGGGTATGGGGTTTGGGGGTTGGGGTTTCGGGTTTCGGGTTTCTGATTCTAGGGATTTAAACATAACACTCGTTAATTCCACGTAAGCACAAATCGTCGTAAAGTCCACGCAGGATGAAATCGTCGTAAAGTCCACGCAGGATGAAATCGTCGTAAAGTCCACGTAGGATGAAATCGTCGTAAAGTCCACGCATGATGAAATCGTCGTAAAGTCCACGTAGGATGAAATCGTCGTAAAGTCCACGCAGGATGAAATCGTCGTAAAGTTCACGTAGGATGAAATCGTCGTAAAGTCCACGTAGCATAAAATCGTCGTAAAGTCCACGTAGGATTAAATCGTCGTAAAAACCACGTAAGTCAACGAGGAAATAACGACGAAACCTAAAATTAAATATGAGGTTTGGAATATATGAAGTTGAAAATTAAAGATGGGGGTTTGGAATATATGAAGTAGAAAATAAGGAATATGGGGTTTGGGGTTTCGGGTTTCAGGTTTCGGGTTTGGGGTTTCGGGTTTCGGGTTTCAGGTTTCGGGTTTGGGGTTCTAGGGATATATGAAGTAGAAAATTAAAGATGGGGGTTTGGAATATATGAAGTAGAAAATTAAAGATGGGGGTTTGGGTTTCGGGTTTCGGGTTTGGGGTTTCGGGTTTGGGGTTTCGGGTTTCGGGTTTGAGGTTTTGGGTTTCGGGTTGGGGTTTCGGGTTTGGGGTTCGAGTTTCGGGTTTCGGGTTTGGGGTTTGGGGTTTCGGGTTTCGGGTTTCGGGGTTGGGGTTTCGGGTTTCGGGTTTGGGGTTTCGGGTTTCGGGTTTGGGGTTTGGAATATATGAAGTAGAAAATTAAAGATGGGGGTTTGGAATATATGAAGTAGAAAATAAGGAATATGGGGTTTGGGGTTTCAGGTTTCGGGTTCGGGTTTCGGGTTTCGGGTTTGGGGTTTGGAATATATGAAGTAAAAAATTAAAGATGGGGGTTTGGAATATATGAAGTAGAAAATAAGGAATCTGGGGTTTGGGGTTTCGGGTTTCGGGTTTGGGGTTTCGGGTTTCGGGTTTCGGGTTTCGGGTTTCGGGTTTCGGGGTTGGGGTTTCGGGTTTCGGGTTTCGGGTTTGGGGTTTGGGGTTTGGTGTTTGGGGTTTCGGGTTTCGGGTTTCGGGTTTCGGGTTTCGGGTTTGGGGTTCTAGGGATTTAAACATAACACTCGTTAATTCCACGTAGGATGAAATCGTCGTAAAGACCACGTAAAAAGATTTAAACATAAATCACGTTAATTCCACGTAAGCAAAATCGTCGTAAAGTTCACGTAAAGAAAAACACGGGCCTTTGTGATTCCTCGCCATTTCCTCGTAAAAAAAAACACGGGCCTTTGTAACTGCTCGCTATTTCGTCGTAAATTTACGACGAATTTGCGACGATATGTAATCTTATATATACACCCGACCGCTCACTCTTTCTTTCCTCTCTACTTCCTCTCTACTTCCTCTCCATTTCGTAGCAATGGTAAGCCTGATTCCTCTCTAATTTGGTTAGTTTAGGATAGATTAGGTGGTTAGTATAGGGAATTTAGATAGGTTTGCGGATTTTATGTTATTTAGTGTTGATTAGGTGGATAATGTTGGAAAATATATTGTTGATGTTAATTTTAAAAATTTCATTTTTTTTTCCAGGTTCGAAAAGGAAGACTTACTGCCCATTACAGAGAGATCTTCGGTGAGCCGGGTAGTCGTTTAGACCCGGCCTCTTCTTCCGCTCCCAGTTCTTCGGGCCAGGAGACTGTCCCCGAGACTCAGTACACTCAGAGAGTCTCTGGGTCTACTTCTTCTAGTGCACCATCGGCTCCTCATGTGCCTCCTCCGATGCCTCCTCCTGTGCCTCCTCCGATGGCACCTCCGATGGTCGCTGATATTCATCCTGATCTGATGGTGCCTCCGAGTGCTCCTTACTCGCAGTACACGGTAGAGGACATTCTCAGTCTGCCAGGCAGAGAAGGTTTACCAGTCATCGACCCAGACCGACCGGACGGAACGTTGTGGTATGTTGCATTAATTTTTTTAATTCGTTTAAATATCTTTTATAACATTAAAAAATAATTTATATTTTAAATTTGTATTTTCCAGGTGGGGGGTTGACGGATGTCTTGCATCGGACGTAACCGACACGATCAAGGGTTACTTCTCCATGGCACATCCAAACTGGAGTAAGACGCCTCACTACGTCAGAAAGACGTGGTTCAAAATTTACGCTGTAAGTTTCTATTAATTAATTATATATATTTTAATTTTTTCATGATTTATATATATACTTTCTAAAAAACTAATTGTTAATTTATTTTTTCCAACAGCAAAAATATAATTGGGCTTTGGGGATCACTGAGAGGGTGAGGAAGAAGTTTAACGCGAAAGCGAAAGTTCGCTTGTTGGACACGGTCTCCAACTGGAAGGGTGACTGGATCGTGAAGGGGTATGAGCGTGGCAAACCCGCTGAGCTCACCACGGACGTGTGGGATGGCCTCATCCGTTATTGGCGCCTTCCTGATTCGATTAGAATCGCCCAGGCTTGCTCTAACTCCCGTAACACGGTCGATGAGCACGGGAACGGGCCGATGCTTCACACTACGGGCCAAAAACCCCACGCCGGTGTCCGTTTGGAAATGGTAATTAAATATTTTATTAAATAATTTTTTTAATAATTATATTAATTTATTCTAACTTTCTTAACTGTTTTTTAGGCCAAAGAGACGGGACATCTCCCGTCTCTTATGGAACTTTACGAGAGGACCCACAAGAACAAGGCGGGCGTATTTGTAGATGGCAAGTCCGAGCAAATCTACAACGACGTAGTTGCTCGGGTTGAAGACCGCCAGACTCAGCTGACCCAGCAGTCTACCGACGGATTACCCGTCACCTTATCCACACTTGAAGTGGATAAGATTTACGAGGAGGTAAATTTTCAAAAAAATTAATTTTTAATTATTCATTTAATTTAACTTTAAATATTTACTTACAATATTTATTTTTTGTTTTTAAGGTTGTCCCTAAAAAAAAGGGACGGACGTTGGGTATTGGTTCCGTCAACGATGTTCCGAGAGCGACATCGTCTTATGGTCAGCGACGGGATGATGAAGTCACGGAGCTGCGTAGAGAGTCCGCTCAGCTGCGTAACGAGTTGACCGCGACAAAATCTCGTATGGGTGGAGTCGAGGGCTTCTTGGACGTTATTGCGGCCACAAATCCGGAATGGGAGTCCATGTTGAGGAACATGCGACAACAACATCCCATTCATGGCGAGTCATCCGACGACGTACATAACGAGGCGGATGTTACGAGGAGGAGTGATGAATTCTACCGGGCGATGAACGACCCTTAGTTTTTTTTTGTTGTTGTATTATATAAATTCAAAACTTATTTATTTATAAAATATTTTCATATGAATTTATTTTTATTTTGAATTTTAATTTATTATTAAATTAAATAATTTTAATTATTTTTTAATTATATTTTAAAATTCTGTAAAATAATAAAAACGAAGTAAATTCGTAGCTAAAGTACGACCTCTTTACGTGGAAATCTTACGAGGAAATGACGAGAAACAGTTTACGAGTATTTTACGAGGAATTATTTACGAGGAAATAACGAGGAAATGTTTACGACCATTTTACGAGGAAATCATTTCGTGGTTGTTACGTGTATTTTGCGAGGAAAATCTTTCAAGGTATTTACGTGTAGATTACGAGGAACTGTTTTCGAGTTATTTACGAGGAATTGTAGCGACGTCCTTACGAGGAATTGTAGCGACGTCTTTACGACGAATCGTTCTACTTCGTCTTTACGACGAAATATATTCCTCGCTAAGTTACGACGAATTAGCGAGGAAATATGTGTTACGACGGACGTGTAACGAGCAAACGCGTTTCCTCGCTAATTCGTCGTAAAGCCTCTTTTACGACGAAATAACGAGGAAAACCGCCCTCGTTAAGATTATGTTTTCTTGTAGTGCAATCCAATGAGATAAAGAATTGCAACAAAGAAACATGAATACCTTTGAAGGCTCCATTTGAATTTTAACTGTTTGTCATTTAACCAACCCATTTATCAAAAACCAGTTAATGCTTTCCTAAGATTTTTTAAAAGTTACATTGGTATGGATTTGGAGTCTTGGAAACAGAAATAATGACTCAAATCATCTCAAACGATGTAAACCAGAGATGGAGAGAGAGAAAACACAGTAAACAGAATACTTTCATCTCTTTACGAAGCGTTTGAAACTATTTTTAACACAAATAATTAAAAATTATTACTTATAAACAAATAAAATGAAATCTCTATCTCACTTATACAACTTTAAAAGTCTCACATGAGATGTAATTTGCTATTAATAAATTGTTTATTTTCACCTAAAATAAGATTTAAATTATGAAATAAACATTACAACAAAACAAAAATAACCACTTAAACCCAAAGTTTTGCGAAGGAGAAGAAGTAGCGAAGAAGGATGCTTTGGACTTATCTACTCTAATATTTTCTTTTGGTGGATGGATGCGTTAACGCATCTGTGAATATCTAAACTTACACATAGAGGTCAAACAAAATAAGATCAAAAGAGATGCTATGAAAATGTTGAATTTGCAGTTAAAATTTAATAATTATCTTAATATCAATTTTGGTACCGGTTATTTTTAATCCAAAGATTCTTTAAGGTTTAAATTTCATAACTACATAATTATCTAGAAATAATGACAATAACAGTAGTGTAACTATTTTTTTTCCAAAATAATATAATTAAAAAAATGTTAATCTTATAATTAATTATATATATCATGGAACATAAACAATTATGGATCAATTTATAAGCATTTTTCAAATAAATTTCGCATCGAAATTATTTTAAACATTGAGTAAATAGTCAAATGGCATAGTGTAGTATTTTGTGTTGTAAAATAAATATTTTAGTTCAATTATTTTATCTGATCAAAATATGATTCATTTTATTTAACAATTATTCTTTGTGATTTTGTAGTGATTTATAACGAGAAAAATTATGATATGCATTTTATAAAAAGCAGAAGACAAATCATCTATCATGCAGTTTACTTATTGCAACAATTTTGATGTTCAATTGACAGAAATTCTATATAAAGCAATTTCACATAAT
This sequence comes from Brassica napus, assembly GCF_020379485.1. Lineage (NCBI taxonomy): Eukaryota > Viridiplantae > Streptophyta > Magnoliopsida > Brassicales > Brassicaceae > Brassica > Brassica napus. The sequence goes on along the minus strand of NC_063444.1, from coordinate 21,368,246 downwards.
GTCCTATACAAAATATATAATTGCATTGTGAAATTAAAAAAAATCATGTTGAATACTTAATGAATTCGTTCGCCGCGCGAAGCGCGGCCCGGCCCTAGTATAGTATATACATGTGATTTATAAGTGATATTAAATTGTTCACTGAATGTATATATAAATTACATCAATTTATCATTGTTTTTTCAAGTATTGGCTGAACTTTTGAAAATTTCATCCGGTTCAAATCAGAACTGCTATCCATCCGGTTTATGATTTATCTCGACCGATTGGATTATGGCATCTCTAATCCTACTCTATTTTCTCCTCTAAAATAGAGTTCATGATAAAAATGCTCTAATAGTACTCTATTTTTTATTCTATAATAGTGTAAACCTATTTTTTACTCTATATATAGAGTAATATTTTTATTTTTTGTTCATCACTCTATTTTTCACTCTAAAATAAAGTACCATTAGAACAACATTCAATTCTATTATAGAATTATTCTATTTTAGAGGAAAAATAGATTAAACCACCCGAGATGGTGTTAGAAGTGTGTTTCGGATTCAGAAGCATTGTGGAAATAAACAAAGGTTGAAAAGTGATTAGAAAAATAGAGGAAAAAATAGATTAAACCACCGGAGATGGTGTTAGAAGTGTGTTTCGGATTCAGAAGCATTGTGGAAATAAACAATGGTTGAAAAGTGATTAGACGCAAGCCCATATCACACCCACTCTGCCACGCTGCATCAAATCATGTTCCTCATTTCATTATGGACAACATCAATATGAATCACTGTTTAGTTCTGATTTGGATTTATCCACTTAATCAGAACTAAAAAGTAGCTTATTAATCCTACAACACCAAACCAAAATGTTTTGTTTATTTCTAAAATTATCTGTAAGAAAGGCCGAAGAAAGAACAAACAGTACACAATTCAGTTTACGCGTGAACTGTAGTTGTGAAAGTTGAAAATGCCACCGCTCGCATTTGGATTGTATTAAAAAAAATTATTATCTACCTAGATAGTCGTAGTTTAAATTAATGCGATATCGAATCTATGACCGCTGATGCATAATCTTTAGGCCACACTACTCGGGAATCCCACATGCCAATACCAGTATGGCATAGATTCTTTAGAAAGGAAAATGTTTCCATTGTTCAATCGCAAAAGCATAATTTTAAATAGTAATGTGATAGTACTACAATTTTCAATACTACCATTTATTAAAATATGTGAACATAATTAAAAATTACATCATCATGTATAAACACACTAGTTTGAGTATTCTAGCGTCGTCGCAGCTGCCTAGTATTAAAAGCATTAATTTTCAAATAAACGGTCCCTTTGTCAGCTTAACCACATGTTAGGTATTGGATTTATCGACTTTTTCCGTAGCTATCGTAGATTTACGCTAAATATTTGATAGTGTTTGAGATGTAAAACTAGGGAAGTAAGAACTTTGTGGACGACAATATCCTCAGAACACAACGATAGAATTAGGTTCGATTCGTCGAAAATGGACTTTGTTATTTGTGTCAAATAACATCGAGATCTCGGAGGAGAGAAAGGATCGTGACTGAACTCGGGATCGAGCTGCCTACGTACCCGTCAAGGGATCAAGTCTAAACGTAGTTCGATTATCATCATCTCGAGTGAGATGTCGGTTTTATCGGTCTTGGGCAAGACATCTGGTTTGCCGGTTCATCGATCTTGAGCGGGTGATACGTCAACTTTGTGCACATGGCATTGTATGAATACAAGCTCGTGCTATTAGCATGATCAAGGTTCGCTATTATTGTCTTGTTCGGCTCTTCTAATAAAGAGAAGAGTTTGATCTCATCAAATAGATTGTCGTGTGTTTATGAGATGAAATAATGGTGAGAATACTCGTTTACGGTTAAGAGGAGAGGTCGAGCTTTTGTTCAGCTCCAGATATAATGACTTCGAAGAGCTACGTCCTCTCGTTTGATTTCTGTAATCAACATAAATAATTATGTATATATCTTTTCTTCTTCTTAAACAATTCTAATTGTTTAAGTTATTTTCTTGGCACAATGATTCCATCATCGGTGGTAGAAATAAGATCTCTTTTATTTTTATTCTCTTATGGGAGATCTCGCTCTCTCCAGTCGGACCTCCTTTTACGAGAGCTACGTCTCTGTCCTTTATAGGAAGATCTTGCCTCTGTCCCCCTTGGTTTGTTGCTGCACGTGCTCCTCAAATGCAGCACATGCTTCCTTATTTTTAGGGATGTCGAGACCGTTTCTCGTGGAGTGTTGTTACATTTCTTTAACTTGTTCGTGTATGGTTTAGTCTTAAACCATTTAAATCATGAATTGGTCCAATTGTTAAACCGTTTATCTTGAACCGAGATATGGTAAACCATCAAAGAGCTTGTGGCAGAACGGTTTCGGTGAGGAATCCGGTCTCAACATTGACTTTCGATTTTCTTTTATAATCGTTCTGTTCCGCGATCTTCGTAACCGTTCCCTCGATCTCTGGACTTCGGCTCGTATGTTACACATGGGCTCCTCTTTGCTATGTGTCGCGCAGCCCACACTTCCTTCAGCCCATTCGGAACATGAACCAAAATTGGGTCCAACAGCTATGTTTTAAAATATTTTTAATGTTTTAAAGTATTAAGTTGTGTGCTTTATTTCGAAATACAGTCAAAATTTTCAAGAATTATTTTATAATATGCTAACGAACGGGTCAACGGCATAGACTTCTATAACTCGGGATTTTATAATCGTTAAGTAACAGATACGATTTTGTATTTATGAGGTATGATCTAAATCATATTCATAAGTAACAGATACGATTTTATAATCGTTGGTGAAGAGACGGAACGAGTCTCCAGTTTCACATATTTGTACTAATTTTACAATTTCTTAAAAATAAAATCGCAAATTTTGTCCCTTCGCTAAGCAAATTCAGTAATAATTTTTAAATCTTGTAGTAACTGGTATATTATTTCTGAATATTTTTATCACCAGAATATATTTTTTTTTTGATCAAAATCACAGAGACTAGTTTTTCTTATTGTGTGTTTTCAACATCTAAAAGTATAGTAATTATAAATAAGCTGAGTAACTTCGAGGCCACTCCACTTGCTCTGTCCAGGTATAGGGTCCGAATGATAACTGTGGTATTATAATATAAGCGGTACAGAATCAGAGTGTGGTACGGTGCAACTGTGGTTCATGCGATTTGCGGTAACTATTCAAAAGTGTTAACTATTCATCTATTTTATATTATAAATATTTTCAACGTTTGGTGGCGTTATACCATTCACAAACATGATCCATCTACACTATCAATCTACAAGTTCGCTGAAACATTGTTATATCATTATGCTATTTACTGCTGAATTGACAAATTTCTTCATTATTTTCATTTTGTTGTTGGTTTGTAGTCGACCATGAACATAATAACAATAAAAAAACTAACAATATGAATTTGAACCTTAGATCTCGTGATCATTAAAAATTGGACAAAAATCTCATATGGACCAAATGGTCAAAAAATATTCTACAGCATCCAAAAAAAATCTGTATGGACATCTATCATGTAAATTACTGTAACACCCTTAATGAAACTAAATTAAAATAAAATTAAAAACACGAAACTAAAAAAATTTGTGGTCGCCGGCGTAGGGTTTTTTCTTCCTCATTCTCTGCGTCTTTTCTTCTACGACTCCTCGTCTTCAACCCTGTTCCACTACAGCGGCATCGACGTTGAAGTTTGTTATCCACCATGTTAAATGGCGTCCAAACTCGTGACATCCCTTGCTTTATCTTGAGCTCAGATGCCACAACCTCTTCTCAGCTTTATTCTCCAACTCCTCCGCCGGTTTGGTGAGCCACAACCAAACCTGATTGAGACATCATCCCCAGCGACCCCAACAGCTTTGGTGCCCAGCATGTACTCGACTCCATGACATCGGCATCGTGGATGAAGCTCTTCATCCACTGTGGCCTTCTCTCTTCCAAGACCAGAGCTTTAAATCTTCACTGAACCCATGTGCCTTCACCACATTACGATTCACCACCGCAGCTTGCCTCTCCAAGTTCTCTGTCTGTCACTGTTCCCTCATCTCTCTTATGCGACCTCCGGTGATCACTTGTGTCCATTTAAGACGAGTATAGCACCAATATACTCAACATGCATGAAAAATCTTGCTTTCAAGGCCAAATATTGAGAAATGGAAGCTGAATCAACAGCTTTTTCAGGTCCTATACCAAGACTGAACTCTGTCAAAGACACATCTTCAATAAGAGTGGGATCAGTCAGAGTTTTGATGTTAAGCCTCTCGAGATAAACACTTCACTGAAAATTCTTATAAAAATTTAAGTGGACTTTCGCGTTTTTTAACTTATGATGTGTATTGAAACCTGCAGCTATTGGATGGTCTCTCTGTGGAATGTAGGAAGTTTGGAGACGTTTTGGCGAGTAAAGTACGTATAATTTCAAAAGATATCAAAGATGCGAGGTATAGTAAAAGCAGCTAAGTGATCAGTGTTGGCTTGCCAGCTTGTGCAATTATCTATGAGATTTTATACTGTGTCAAAGTCAATAAGTCCGGCTTGTTACTTAATAAAGTCTCAACTTTTTTTTTCTTACTTTCACTTCTGATGATTAAACAAAGAACACAATATTTTCTTTATCGGCACGACACTCCCAATGTTTACGTGACTGCATTTATGCTAAAGACACAAAAACAAAAGAATTTAATGATTATCATTTACTTAACATATGTAACTATAAATTTTATGAATATATGTGATTTATCTTTACAAACATCAAACATATTTTTAAAAAGTTATGATGTGAAAGTATTGGTAAAACCCCTAAAACTAGATATATAAACAATTGATATCATTTTTATTATATATTAGATGAGTATTATTGGTACAACTGGTGCAACTTTGACATTCGGAAATTGATAAAACAAATTTGGTATTCCATATGAGAAAAAAAATGATATTATAAACATAGTATGAACACATAAATAAGTGGTACAACTAATAAAATTATATTTTATGTATGGTGCAACTAATTTTTTTCAATTTTGTAGTCCAAGTACAACTATGTTCAAGCCGGTACAACTCACAAACTGGTACAACTACGTGTTAATATGTTCATTTAGTTGTACCAGTTTTTGAGTTGTACCGACTTGAACGTAGTTGTACTTGGACTACGAAATGAGAAAAAAAAATTAGTTGTACAATACACAAAATATAATTTTATTAGTTGTACCACTTATTTATGTATCCATACCATGTCACAAATGTTATTTATCATATATTTTGTATAAAGACGCTCAATGTGTGTGTTTTCCAGAAATAATGTGGCTAAACAAGTAAACAACCATTATATATCTTATACTTTTAAGGTTTGTTAACTTGTTTGTCCACTATATTTTTGAAAAACATACACCAAATTCATTTTAACCAAATTAATGATTCTACTTTAGTGGGGCAAAGGCATGTACACATAAAGAAGTGGTACAACCGAGATAAGTTTAAATTTTATGTGGTACTACTAGTTTTTTCGATTCCACTGCCAAATTACAACTATGTACAAACTGGTACAACTCATAACCTAGTACAACTACGTACGACCTGGTATAACACAAATACTTGTAATACTATGTTATTTCATTTTGTATTGTGCATCACTTTTTAAACATGTATCATGTTTTAAATATCGTGGTTGAACACTAATATCGTAATATTTTGAAAAAACATAATTTAACCTAAATATTTTAATGTAATTTTTTTTTGACAATTATTACACCATCTCATAAGTTTAAATAATCTATCTTATACTTTAACTATTTATTTACTTGATTAACCACATTATTTTGAAAAAAAACATAATTTAACTTTTGAAAATTGTTAGTTTAAGTTAATGTCAATGTTACAAGGCCATTTTGTGATATATTCCTATTTTTATTAAGGTTTTAGAATACATATATTTTTTATTTTTGCAATTATTACACCACCCTATAAGTTTATATAATATACCTCATATTTTTAAGGTTTCTCTTATTTGATTAGACCAACATTTTCACTGGTTCTGCATAATCATCTTCTACAGCATCATTAATACGCTGTAAACAAAAATCAAAATATCACCACAATACAAAAAAAAAATAGTTTGCATTATTTATAAATGATGTAAAATTGATCACTTAAAAAGTGACTCTGGAAGTGGTGATGCACATAATTTACAACAATTCATTTAATAATTGATGTAAAAATATAAATTATTTGCATCAGTTCATTTTACAAAAATTAGTCTCAATTTTAAGAAGTTTTCAAAAATATGTATCATTTACAAAACTGATTTATATCATTTACTAATTAAATGTAATTTTAACAAAATTATGTGATTAAAATGATTTCTTTGTTAAATAATTCTTAATTAATATTTTTACTGATTATTTTTATTATTTGTTGCAATTTTGTTTGTTTCTAATATATTTTATTATCTTGATAAACAAACTAAAATTTTATAACTGTTTAGAAGAATTGTATTAATACATCACGATTAAAAAAATTATTTGCAAAACAAAAATACATAAATCATACATCAAACCCAATCTTTTTCTTCTTTCCGGTGACTCGCGTTTTTAAAGCAATAGTTGAATTTGGCTCCGCATCTAGCTTTTTGGCCTCGAGACCAAATAGATGAAGATGATTTTTTTTTTCTAAAAATTGTACAACTAGTATAACTAGTAAACGTATCAATTCCAAATCAAATATTACTGAAAATATAATATTTATATATTTGACACATGCATGCAGGGGAGATTAGACCAATATGTCTTATTGGTTCTATGTTTATATATTTTTTTCAACTTGCAAAGTATTTAGGGATTTATCCTAATGTTCATTTCTTTTTCCTCTCAACCGCCTGCTGGCGACCTAGAAACTTCTAAATCAATTTTTAAATCTAAAAGAAAATACAAACTTATAATAGGTTATTAATAACGAAAATTAAATAATATTGTCATATCAATAAAAAATTTATATTATCATTTTTTATTTGGATAACTTAATAATTTCATAATATTCTAAAGAATCACAAATTTATGCAATGTTAAAAAATATATGAGTAATTTAATCAATGTTTTTTTTAAATACTATCAGATATTTTTGTGTTTTTATCGGATCAATGGTATCAGATTGCGGGTTAATAGTGAGATTTTGGATTTTTTACCGGGTTCTATCAAATTTTTGAAATAACGATTTTTTCATTCAATCTGAACCGGATTATATATAATGTACAGGTCTATAGGTTTAAACCATAAAATCTATTCCTTCAAAATTTGAAAAAAATATTATTCGAAAATTCTTTGAAAACCCTATTTTGATGTCGAAAATAAAAAGCGAATGATAGATTCCCTCACTCTTGTTTGATCGAAATAAAAACCGAGTGGCAGTTTTGATCCGAGCGAAATGCAAGATGGTTTTTAAATCAGGATCGTAAATGATTAAAGTACCAGTCTAATCGTATCTTTCATGATCTTTTTA